>NW_011888948.1:4671801-4884413 GCF_000151845.1 Pteropus vampyrus
ATTTCTCTTTCCTAAACAACGTTATATATCATCCATCTCTACCACAGGTGGCAGCATTCCTTTGAGTTTAACACATCACAATGCTTGAGCAAAGAAGCATGCACATCAAGGCTACCCAGATCAACAGCATTTCAAGCTCACCTCTGTGTCTCCGTGGAAAGAAAAATAGTTGCCTTTATCTAGAAAATCACCCTTTGGGAAAGTGTTTGATCAGATTGTAATTTCAACATCTCATTTTCTCATAAGGACAACATGTCACATTTTTAAAAGGAAGAATTGTTTTTGTTTTTGTTTTTTTTTCTATCTTTTCTGTCATTATAAAACACCACACTGTACATGAGTGGTTTCCTGGTAAGTCTACAGTGTATTTATCACATTAATGGAGAGGATCCCAAAGTTTTGTTTTTAGGCCTGTGGTGGGGGTGCGGGAGGACTGAGTACAAAGATTAAGAGCTTCTGGATCTAGACCACTTGGATTTCAAAACTGGCTTTTATATTTACTAGTTCTGTGATCTCGTGCAAGGTTATTTAATTTGTGTGCCTGTTTTCTCATCTGTAAAATGAACATAGGAACAACATTTGACACATGAAGTTGTGAAAGTTGAATGAGTTGAAAGTGTAAAGGTTATAGAGTAGTGCTGGCCACATGGAAAAAATGGTACGATGGCTAATGTGGTCAACATTGTGTGTGCATTTCAGGGGTGAGAACAGCTTTGCAGAGCACCAAGTAAGTGCTCATTGCCCCAAGACAAAAGCAGCTGACCACAGAATACCTTCTTACTTTCCCAAGAGTAGAATCTAGGTGGTTGAAACACAAAGTTGAAATGGACTGAGAGAGGCACAAAGTGTGTCCCTGCTTCTAAAATGCACTGTATACCAAGCACAACTAGATGCAGAGTAGGACCTAAATTTGTACCTTGTACCTAGTCCAGCCTCCCACTCCTGCTGGAGTCAGCTTTAGCATTTGGTCTCTGCTTGAGCACTCTCAGAAAGCACAGCATGTGCTCTTTAAGAACTTCCTCTGATCCTTTTTTGTTTACAAATTCCACATTCAAATCAGCCTTAGTAAATGGAAATCTTCCCAATTCCAAGGTTCTTCAGGAAAAGAGACACAAAATGTCCCCAAGCACTATCATTGTTGGGAAATTCATAAAGAAGGGGGATTCTTTCTGAACTTAGCCTCCCCCTTGCTTTTGGTTCAAATACAAAAATTCATTATAGTAGGACTTTGACTGCATGAGCTGGTCTTTCCTTCAGTGGGTGTCTAAGTACCCTGAGTCCATGAGCTGCATAATTAGAGAAAAAAAAAAGTACTGTATTTGAATATCTACGAAACAGCACCAGCAATACAGATAGGGAGGAGTGAGGGCTGTCTCCAGACATTGTTAGCCTCATCCAAGAGAAGCTAGGATAGGGTTGAAGTCCAAAGAGCTAGGGTTCATTTGGAAACAGCTCTTATATGCATCACTTAAATTATGTGACTAACATACACGAGTCACCTCATCTCTCTGGGCCTTCATTTCCTTGATATAAGATGAGTAGAAATGAACTGAAACAGTGTTTCCAGGAGTGAATTCCCTGGAACATTGGTCCTTCGTGTTGCTCCATGAAGAAAAGACTTACATGTTCTAAAGCAGTGGTTTTTAACCAGGGGCAATTTCTGCCCCTCAGGGTGTCACCCCAGCAGTAGTGGGGAGAGAGAGGGATAGATGGCATAGTCATGTAGTTAGCATTTTCTTTCAGTTTTCCCTCAAATGACACAGTGATCATTGAGATTTAATAGTTTTATTACAGTATATTTCAGAAAGACAAAGAATGCCCAAAGAGGCACATGGAAAAAGATAAAGTATGCCCCAAGGAGGTACATGGTCCTAGTGCTGTAACCAAAAAAAAGTCACAAAAAAGATAACCCAAAAGGGCAAAAGGGCCCAGAAGTGGGAATGTCTGCCTTACCTGTGGGCTGTGATGGGTGGTTCCAAAGGTGATTGGCAAGTAAGGTCATTTTGATTAACACCTGGCTGCTTTATAACTTTGCCTAGTGCGCATGTGAGTACCTAGAATTCTACTACCATAGGAGTGTTCTTTGGGTGGTCCCTAGACTGGGCCCCTATTCCTTTGTTCTCCCTGTTGCTCATGTCTGACTTAGCTACCTAACATTCTTCCCGCTAGTATTAGGGACCCAAATCTTGGGGTTTGTGGACAATGACCACTCTGGCTAATTCAGGCAGAGAAGGGATGAAGGTGAAGGAT
This sequence comes from Pteropus vampyrus, assembly GCF_000151845.1. Classification (NCBI taxonomy): domain Eukaryota; kingdom Metazoa; phylum Chordata; class Mammalia; order Chiroptera; family Pteropodidae; genus Pteropus; species Pteropus vampyrus. The sequence goes on from NW_011888948.1 coordinate 4,674,052, forward strand.
CCGGTCTTTTATACTTTCTCTCTGTTGACGGGGGCAACGGTTGTCCTGCCCATCTAGGGGACCGCAGTATGGTACAGGATCCATTGACTGGAGTGGGTGATAGCTACCTTGAAGAACCATCTGTAGATGAATTGCTTAGATCTTGAAAGAAACAAATTGAACAAGGTGGTCCTAAAAAAAAAAAAAAAAGAGAGAGAATAAAGAGTAAGATTAGGGGGACAAGAGGTAGGAGAATGGATTTTATCCACTATTGTCAATTTCTAGTAAAGATGCCTATACCAGAGTGTTTTATCTGGTCTGTGTATTTAAAGATGTTTGGGATAGATGTGGAAACTTGTCCTGATCAACTGACATAAAAACAGCATTTTTCTTCATGGTAAGTGCAGGTCCGCCCTTGTCCTGCTGTCAGTAGATCCAAAGCTCTTTGATTATGAAGTACAACGTCTGCTAAGGAGTCCAGTTGTTCCTGGATTTGAGTCAGGGCAAAGGCTGTCTCCTTGATGGCCTTGGCAGTTTCCTCTGACAGTTCTCTTTGAAGGCCGAGTGCAGTCCCACTTGTAGTTAACCCTACAATATTGCGAGAAAAATAGCAATACCTAATGGGATAAATAAAGGAAAGGAGCATTTTTTTAAATGGAGAGAGTGATGATTAGAAAGTGGGAATGAAAAGTTGTCCTATACAATGGACAGATCTAAGTTAATATATCCCAATGAACAAAGCCCTGTCCATCTTGTAAGTAGTATGAAATAAGCTTTTTCCCCACAGACCCAATAGAATCCCTTCAAGGAGTCTATTTTGGCTGAAATAAATGTCTGGATAAGAGTTTGAGGAGTTTTACTATCCTTGATTTCTTCTCCCTTTAGGACAGTTCCTTGGCGGCTAGATTTGCTACAGGCAAAGGGGAAAGGAGAGGGTGGCAGTGGTTACTGCTGGAAAAGTTTCTGAAGAATACAGTCCCCCACTTGGGGTTCCAAAAGAGATCAGATTGATTTCTTGCTGAATATAGAGACAATCAGAATTAGTGATCTGAAATAGCTGACTGGAAAAGGTATGGGCAGTAGGGTGGCCTCTACAAAAGTCGGTCTTAAGAATTAATGTAAATTTAAATTAAATTAGGAACAGATGGAGTTGCCTTTGAGAAAAGGATATTTTAGGTGACTCCCCGGGCCTGGCTGTTTGGGAAGGAACTCTTTGGTGTCAGGTCACTGAGTCTTTGGGAGCAAATTAAGAATGTCTGTGCACATTGCAAGGGTGAAAGCTCACCAAAGAAGAATTACTGAGAATACAAAGAGGAAAAGAGACTTGATCTCCATTGCTGAGGAAAGAAAACATAGCTCCAGGGGGGTAGTAAACTGGATTAACAAGAAGAGGTTTTAGGTCATTGTCATAAAAACTAAAATATCCTTAAAGATTTAAGTTAGTTTTAACTCCTCCAGCCAGTGTTGAAGAGGAGGAGCAGATAAAGATATTGGAAGGGTAGCCCACAAATAGTCAGGGGTTGGGGTAACCCACCCCCTGCTCTGAGTAGAAAGGCATAGCCAGCAGGACTAAGAAAACTTATTGAGCAAGGCAATTTGGACTGCTGGGGACCTTTACTGTAGTTGGGGAAGATAAAAGAACAGGGTAAGTTTCTTTCTAAATTGGCTGTAACTGAGAGGCTAGAGAATTATTCTTGTACACCTTAATTAAAATGATTGAGTGACCTGATACAGAGTCTTGGGTCATAGAATCAGTGTGGTAAGAGAAAAGAAAAGGAGATTATCTATATACTGTAAAATGAATGCCCCTTCAAGTTGTAAATCTTGTAAAGCATGAACTAATGCTTGACCAAAAATGCGGGGGCTGTCCGGGAATCCCTGAGGAAGTACTGTCCAAGTCAATTGCTGGTGGATGCCATTAGGGGAATCCCATTCAAAGGCAAATAGAAGTTGTGACTGTGGCCTAAGAGGGATGGAAAAGAATGCATCCTTTAAGTCTAAAGTAGTAATCAAGTTAGTCTCTGGAGGTATGTGTCCCAGTAGAATGTATGGATTAGGGACTATTGGATGTATTGGACTAATGGGTAAGTATCCATTAGGTAATAGGTAATTTAAAGGTGGAGTGATACAGAGAAATTGGCTTACTAGTGACTCCCAAAATGGTGCAGGTTTGAGAAGAGAAGAGTCCAAAGAAGGAAGGACAAAGCAGGTGGCCCCGGTATTCAAAAAGGAAAGTAATTGTTCTACCTGTCATGTCCATTGGTACCCCTGGCTCCAGTCCAGTGGTGCAGACAAATACAGATATTCTGCCAACTGGAAGGGCCTCTTCAGTCCTGTGCGACTATTTGGAAACCTGTAGCTGGCTCTGACCCAGGGGTTCTTCGACTCTTGGGGCAGAGGGCAGCCTAATGAACTGACTGCTAACACTTGTAGTAAGCAGATTTGGGAGGTTTGTCCTGGTTGAAATGCTTTTTGGCCCAGTGCCCAGGTCAGTGGCAGATGATGTACTTCGATGAGCTCTTGCCCTTGCGAGCTGGGCTGTTATTGGCCTTTAAAAGCTGCTAGTATTCGGGCAATCCTAGCTTCTGTCCTTTCCCTCTCATGAGCCTGGCCTCTAATGCCTGGTCTGATGAGGCCTGTAGTGTGGATATCTGGTGTAGAAGAGGTGATTGAAATGTTAAATGGTGAGACTCATTAGGGAGGGAGCAGATTGGCTGTAAGGTAATAGTGATGTAGGACAGGGTAAATTCCCAGTGTATAGGAAAAACTCAATCCTTGCACTGAGAGAAGAGGGTCCTTGGTGAAGTATAGGAAAGGATTTAAAGGTATGAATGAGTCTGAGACTCAGAGGGACAGAGACTACAGAAAAATGGGGACAGTGTAAAAGCCCTGAGAAGGATCAAAAGACTGAGAGGGACCCTGAATATTTAGGGAATTTAGTTTATAGACTTATCCACTTTCTGGTTACAGGAATGTCATAGCTTCTGGTGACTCATAGCTGTGGAGACTCATAGGCATTGGTTTAATTCGAGACAAATGTACTCAGCTGTTGATTTAAAACAGAAGATTATTTTCATGAAGCACAGATTTCTTGTTTTCTATTCAGAAATCTTTTTCATGGAATCAGTAGCAGTCTGAAATTTTAGGAAACATTGTCTTTCAAAAAAAACACAACACTAATTTTGTATCAGCTTATATGACGTTTAAGTTTCTTAAGGTCTAAAGGCTGTTAGAATGTAAGCAAAGAAGTAATTCATTTGCCCTTAATAGTTTCATAGAGGCTGTGGAAAGTCAAGGGTAGGGTGTGGCATGTGTTTTAAAAGATCTCTTTTTTTGGCAAGAGGGGAAAAAATGGCATAGATGATAAAGGCTCTGTTCATTTATCAAAGTTGTGATAGAAACAAGGAGCAGCAGCAAGGAAATATCACCTGAGATTTAGATGAACAAGCCATTTCTCTAGGGAGAAATCCAAGAAATCACCCTGCAATGGGCTGGGCAAGGACGTGGGGCTGTCCAGCCTCCAGCAGCTGAGTTGGAGGCTGTGTCAGTGGCAGATGCCTCTTAAAAGGGCCACGTCCCTGAGTGGATTTCCATGGTGACAGATCTGCTCACAATGAGCACCAGTGCCGATTCAGCTGTGCAGGGATTTCTTACAGGGCAACGCTGAGTTGCTGGAGTGAGGGCTGCTGAGAGGTGCCCCCACATCCCCTCCCACCCCACCTCCAGCACCAGTGCCGGTGGTATCCATTGTTCCTCTGTTGAGCCCTCCCGGCTCCCAGTGCATGGAGTCAGCGCCATCATAGCAGAGACATCATCAAACTGGATAACAGAGGTCGCTCTCCCCAGAGTATTCCCTGACTCTGACTCCCGCAAATCATGCCCCGCCCAAGCCACATGTAGGTATATCTTCATGAGCCAGTTTCTCCTTGCTGAGCAGTGCCAAGACTCACACTGGTGGCAGGTGGCCTAGGTTTCTGGTGTGGCCTTTTGAGGCAACTATAAGCACAACATCTGTGGATTGCTTGCTGAATCTTATGGGGAAGATGGAAAACTTAGAATTAAAAGAGTGGCTTCATAGAAAGCCTAGATCTAGAGTGGTAGATTTTCCTAGGGGAAAATGGCAGGGTCTGGGATGCCTAAGGATAAGATGGCGATGGCCTGCGTGTTTGAAGACAAAGGAAATGGGAAGCTGGAGAGAAGAAATGAATCTCTGGTTTGGGAGACTATTCAGTGTGGCTTGGCTTTCTGGCTTGAGACAGCCACCCTTTTCGGCTTGGAAAGGGCACTTTTGTGGTCCTCAGCATGGAGAGTCATCCCCTTCTCCGGCTTGGGAGAATTGATCCTACTGCACACTGTGGCTCTCTGGCACTAGAGTTCTTTCCAGTGCAGGAAATGCTTCCTCTCTAGCTTGAGAAAGGAACTTAGGGCCACCACTGAAGGAATTAGGGAGGGGGATGCGAGTTGTGAGAAAGGGATACCCACATCCCAATGAGAAGAAAGATTGAGAGGAGAGATGAAAGAGCCTCCAGCCGCAGAGAGAGAGAGAGAGAGAGAGAGAGAGAGAGAGAGAGAGAGAGAGGTGAAGCTCGCTTGCTTAATGAGATAAGATAAAGAATCCAAGTTCACAGCACCAGAAAAAAAATCGTTATTGTTGTTCCAGTAACACACACACTTTTATGTTGTTTTCACTGCTGGAGAAATAAATTTCAACTCAGTGAATATGAGAAATATTCATTTATTAAAAGTACTTTATGAGGTAGAAGACAGGTCAAGCCTAAAACCGGCTAACCACATGGTAATGAGGTTACCTACCTCTAAGGGTGGGGCCGGTACGGGTTACAGCCAGGGAAAATGGAGAACTGTAAGGAGGTTGGAGGGAGGTCTGCATTATATTTGGGGGACATGATGGGAATTCCAAAGGCATTCTTAGGTGATTGGCAAGTGAGATCAATTTGATTGACACCTGGCTGCTAAATAACTGCCTAGTGCGCATGTGTGTACCTAGAATTCTACTAACCTTGGGGTGTTTTCTGGGCAGTCTCTAGGCTGGGCCCCTATTCCTTTGTTCCCCCTGTTGCTCTTGTCTGACTAGCTACCTAACAATGGGACATTTAGTAATGTATGGAGATGTTTTTGACTGTTGTGACTTGGGAAAGGGGAGCTGCCAGTGGCATCCAGTAGATAGAGGCCAGGGATGCTTCTAGTAGGTAGAGGCCAGGGATGCTACTAAACATCCTACAATACACAGGACAGCTGTATGACTTATGACAAGTTGCCTCAGTCTCGGGTTGCAATCACACAGGGTGCTGAAAGGATTAAGATAGGTAATATGTGTGAAGTTTGTAGATCAGCATCTGGCAATTGGGAAGACCTCAATTAAATGTTAATTATTATGATCTAAGGATTTTGTGTTTTGATTTTGTAATTTCCTCAAGGCCCCGTGGCTGTTTGAGGTGTAAGATCTTCCAACAAGAGGGCACTGGCAACACAGCCTTGTCTCAAAATGTTTTAAATATAATTAGAAGGGTAGGCAGTTTTGGCTGAGGTCCTTGGTCTTATTTTTCATGAATTGCTGAACCACAGATTTTAGAGCTGGAAGGGACCCTGCAAGTGATCAAATCCAATGATCAATTTTTACAGTTTTAAGCCACAGGAGGTTAAATGTAGAGCTGATGATTGTGACTTACAAAACCAACATAGTGGCAGGTAAAACAACTTGTAAGTACATTTTTTTGTGGAGTTGGATAGTAGGACAGAAACACCAATTTTGGGGAAGGAAAAAATACATGAAATGGGTTAGCAGTGTCAAACTAAAACAGAAGAAAGCCAGTAGGTGAGTGTGTGTGTGTGTGTGTGTGTGTGTGTGTGTGTGTGTGTGTGTGTGAGAGAGAGAGAGAGAGAGAGAGAGAGAGAGAGAGAGAGAGAGATATTTTTTTTTAAAGATGGAAACAGCAAATGCTGTACTGTTTCTTTCCTCTGGACCAGCTCAGAGGACTAAAGTGTTCAAGATTATTTTTGGCAGGCTGAGCCTAAGAACATTATCCACACCCACAGCTTCTTCTAAGGGAGACTGCCCTGTCCATAGCCCCTGTGGCTCAGGTACCCATATTTTGTCCTTCTCCTTCATTTCCTGATCCAAGGACATCTAATGTTCAACTGGCCTGGGACATACAGCTCATTGCCTGGTGGGAAGATAAGCTCAGTCAATCAAATTCCAATTCACTGAGATCTAAATTGTTAAAAGATAGGCAATGAGCAGTAAGAATTCAAACTGAAAAATCATGAGGCAGAAAGAGGTGGACTGGAGGACTACAAACAGGCTGGCACATGAGGGAGCAGAAGCCAGGTGTCCGTAGAGGAGTAAGCACGCCACAATAAGCAGAATGCCACAAGCAGAGATGAGACCCTGTGCCCCATGGAAGAGCTAAAGGAGAATCAGGATTGCTTGTCCACTCCTTGCTGTCCCCCACCCCCCTACTAACCCTTTAAAGCAATTTGTTTGGGTCTTTAGTTTCCTGCAACTAAATTGCTTAAGGAAAGTAAAGAGAAAGTTTTAAAGGCATATCAGATTAGAAACTTTATGACAAAGGCAACATTGATGGTGTTCATACGTGGAGTATACTTTCATTATAAAACAGCCTGTCACTGTTTTGTATGTGTTCGGAGGGAATAGAGTGGGAGATGGCTTCCCCCATCCTTCCTTCTCTTTCTCTTTCTCTTCCTTTTTTCCCCTCTCTCCTCCTCGTTAGCTCTAACAATAATTTTAAAAAAAAATCTTTTATTTTGAAATGATTTCAGAATTACAGAAAGTTGCAAAAAATAGTGCAAAGACTTTTTAGCTCCTTTTCCTAGATTTCCTAAAGGTGAACATCTTGCCAATACTTCTGCATGTGGATGTGTGAGCTTTTGAGGTGTTTGGGAATAATTGCAGAAACGAGGCCCTTTTACCTGCAAATATTTGTGTGAAGTTTCAAAAACTGAGGACGTTTTCTTTTATAATCAGGGTTCTGTGATCAGAATAAGGAAATAAACAATGATATAATAGTATTATCTCTTTAAAAATCTATAAACCTTATTCAAAACTTGCCACTGGTATTCTAATACAGAGACATACACTGTATTTATTTGTCATGTCCCTTTAATCTCCTTTAATCTAGGTCAGTTCCTCAATTTTTCTTTGTCTCTCATGAGCTTGAAAGACTTGTTATTTTGTAAAATTTCCCTCAGTCTGGGTTTGTCTGATGTTTCTTCATTATTGCCATCATGTTATGCCTTTTTGGCAGGAATATCACAAAGTGCAGGGAGATACATCTTAATTCTTATTTTTCTGCTTCAGAGAAAATGTAGCCCAGCACTTGCTGGAGGAAGAGGAACTTCCAGCCAGGGCTCAGGCCTTGAAGAAAAGTTGGGCTTCCTAGAATTGACATTTGAAGTAAGTTTTGAAGAATGAGAAAAAATTATTAAGGTAAAGACTAAGCGGAAGTAATTCTGGAGAAAAGAAACAGTTCACTTGCTTGGAGGTGACAAAATGTGTTATACCAGGTACCTACTAATTGTCTTGCATGATCTCTACAGAAGAAGCCTGCACAAATCATGCTCTCACACCTTCCAGCTCTACTTGCTCCGTGCTCTCCTCTGCCTGCTGCCACTTCCTCTCTTCTTATCTTCTCCTCCTTTTCCTGGAAAATTCCCATTTGGCCTTCAAAAGCCAGTGTAAGTGCTTCCCTTCCCTGATTGCCAGAGAGTGGTAAAGAGTACAGGTTTGGAGTCCAATGGGAATGGATTCAAATCTTGCTTCTGTCACTTTAGCGAGTGAACAATCTTCGACAAATATTTAATGTCTCTGAGACCAAGTTACCTTCTTGGACATATGGGAGATTTATAGCTGATGCCTTACTGCCTATCACAGGCATGGTTACTCTGGACAGGTGACACATTCCCAGGACCTACAGCCCCTCAAGTCCTTCCCATGATTTATGAAAGTTCCTGGGCCTTACTTCTCATGCTTTTCCTCCTCTAAATTTTCACACCTGTGTGTGATGCTGTTTGGCCTTATGTCAAATCCAGAAGTGAGGCTTATCTCTTTTACCATTTTCAAAAAGGATTTCAAACATACTCACTGATTTTGAGTTCTGTAAACTCACTGAAGATTTGAGGGGCTATGGATAAATACCACATGGCTTATTGCCTGGCCTTCTGCCCACTTGGGGCCAGTCCGCCAGTCCCCTTGAACTCTGCCCCCTCCCAGAGCCCATGCATGCTGTCACTTAGGCTCATTCATCTAACCAAAATTCCACCCTCCTATGGAAAATGAAAATTAAAAGTCAGAGGTAGGTCTCAAGATGGCTGGTGTAGAGGATGGCAGGATAGGAAGCCAACATGGCTGCCACACAAGCGGCTTGTAAGGCTTGAACAGACTCTGCATCACTGTGGATGACCCACCCTTGCCCTGTCTTCTACTTTCTCAACCTCCCTGCCTATAGTGTTTTATTTCTCCACCATAACATATCTATCCACTCCTAAAATCACACCTGTGACATTGTCATCACCAATAATTGTATCTCCTCTGAAGTCTCAACTTCAAGTCCCCTGTTGTTCAACCACTATCCTTTGACCTTCAGACCACTTACTCCACTGTGATGGCTATGGGTGACTGAGTTAGGGGGTGCCCAGCTATCTGGTTAAACATTATTTTGGGGTATGTCTGTAAGGGTATATCCAGGTAAGATTATCATTTGAATCAGTAAAGTAGATTGTCCTTCTCAATGTGGGTGGACGTTGTTCAAAAAATTGAAGGCCTTAACAGAACAAAAAGATGGAGGAAGGAGGAATTCACCTCCCCTTTTTTCTTGCCTCATTATTTGAATTGGGACAATTCTCATCTTCTTCTGCCCTTGGACTAGGATTTACATCATGAGCTCCCTAGTTCTCGGACCTTTGGCTTTGGACTAAATTATACCACTGCCTTTCCTGGGTTTCCATCTTTCAGATGGAAGATTGTAGGACTTCTGAGCTTTCATAATCATGTGAGCCAATTCTTCACAATAAATCTTTTTTTAAATACCTTATTGGTTCTGTTTCTCTGGAGAACTCTAATATATCTATTGTCCTTACTCTAGCAATTCTTTGACGTTATTGAGCTCCTCAATATCTTGGCCCTAATACTTTCCCATCATCAGTCATTCTACATATTTTAGCCCCTCCAACCTCATCTTTCTCTACCCTGCCATATGTCACACTACAAAGTTTTAAACACAGGAAAAAATTATGACTTCTCTTATGCAATAGTGAAAGTAATCTTAATATTTTTTTGGTGACATCTTTTCTGAATATACTCTCATGTTACTTCTATATTTAAAATTCACTAAGACAAAAATTTGATTTTCATCACATACTTTAAAAATTCTTTTTAAAAAAACAATTGCTGTGTGCTGTCTAACTATGGCAGGTTAACTACTCTCTCTTCCTCCCTCTCTCTTAGAATCCTATTAAAATGACTAAAGGAAGTGAATTGGATAGCATCAGATGAGAGAGATTTCAACAAAATTTTGGGTGATGTAGGATTTGTAACTAACGTTGGTGTCTGCCGAGAGGGAGCATGATGAGAAGCTAAGAATTCCTCTTCAGACCCACAGAAAGTTTTCACACAGGTGTGAGGTGCTGTGAGGCAAAGGGCTAAGAAGGGGAAATTTGATAGGAGTCTGTCTATGGAGCAGTCAGACACCGTTTCCTATTCTTGTGAAGTTAGGCAACTGCCCTCTCACCTCTCAGACATTCGAAGTTTATTCTCTAGAGAAATCAAACAAGAAATTTGGGAGAATCACAGTGAAGGAGAATGGGAAGAGATGGGATACAAATTGAAAACAAGAAAATTAAGTACAAATCTGCCCATTGTATAGTAGGCATTCAAGCCTCCTCCCCATATTTTGCTTTCAAGAAGTTGGCAACCAGGTTTACAGTCTTCCCTATCCCTGGGGATAAGATCTGAGGATTCTTCTCTAGAGCCTGTGAATAAACCTACAAAAAGATCCTAGGTATGAACACTGGAGGACCCCCTAATGAAAAAGCGAACATCACAATTTGATCTCCCTGTGGTGAAGCCCCACAAATTGTCACAACTGAGCTTGCAATTAGCTTCATGCTTAAATATGAATGAATTGGCAAGATCGCCAGACATTTGTGGGTAACTTCCAAAATGAAACAGAGATAGCAATAAAGAAAGAATGAAAGAAGGAACATGGAGAAAACATGCTGAAAACAAATATTTTTAACAAATAATATTCTATAGTAGAGGAAGGAGGGTGAAATTGTAAAGAGGTAGAACAAGGGTGATCTTAGTGTTGATGTATTTTATGTGATAAAAGACATAGAATTACACATACACATTGTACCAATGTCAGTTTCTTGTTTTTGATATTGTATTACAAGTATGTAAGATATAGCCATTGGAAGAAACTGGGCAAAAGGGTAAAGGATACTTAGGACTCCCTGTACTATCTTTGCAACTTCTTGCCAATCTATAATTATTTCAAAATAAAAAAATAGAAACAAACAAACAAATCTAATATTCCCAGTGAGTCAAGAGAAGATATTGCATCTAAAACAAGAATGAGGACATGATTCCATAGGGTAGAGGTTAGAACATCTGCTTTACATGCAGAAGGTCCTGGGTTCGCGTCCCAGTTGAGCCACGGTTGGGCCTGGTTAGTACTTGGATGGCAGACCACCTAGGAAGACCAGGTGCTGTTGGTATAAATAATAATAAATAAATAAAACAAGAATGAGATACTATAAAATAATCAAAAGAAATCTCTTTTTGATTAAAATTTAAGGAAAGAAAGGTAATACTGAAGAAATCTCACATAAAGTAGAAGTGGAGTCAAAGCAATTAAAAATATGGGAGAAAAATAAGAAAATTAGAAGATTAGTCAAGAATATCCAGTATAAACTAATAAGAGTTTCATAAAGGAGAAGAGAGAAAATAGGGACAGAAAATTATCAAAGCAACAAAATGAAGTAATTTCTCAGAACTGAAGGACTTGAGTTCCCAAGTGACTGAGTACTCAGGACAACAAATAAAAAAGACCCACACCACAACTTGTCATTATAAAGTTGTACAGTGCAAAAGGTTCTGAAAGCTTCTGGAAAGAAAATGTACCCAACAATCTACAAAGGATCATGAATCAGACCAGCATTAGATCCCTGAATCATAGTATCAGAGTTAGGAAACAAAGGAGCAATGCTGAATGACAGTGCTCTTCAATCCAGAATTCTATAGCCTATACACACTGAGGTTAGAATTAAGAAATTTCAAAGCCCTCAAAACATTTCCTTTCATACTTTCTTAGGAAACTACTGGAGGATGTGCTCCACCAAAATAAAAGAGTAAACTGAGAAAGAGGGAGACATAGGTCCAGAAAAGAGAATCTATCACAGTAGAATAGCAAAAGAAAAATCCTGAGATGGTGTTGAAGGAAATTGACAGAATAAAGTGTGTGCAGCAGGCCTGGGCAGGAAACAGTCAAGCATGAAGCAGAGAGTTGAGGGCTCCAGGGAGAGCCACAAAAAGTAGCTGACATGTCTGAGTGTCTGGAAAATATTACAAATGGGCATGTGCCAAGAATGAAGAAGTATTTGGAAAAATTAGCCATAAATACATTAAATATCTGGCAGATAAAAACAAAGCAAATCCTTATTCTAAGAAAAAAGAGGAGTTATACAATAAAAGGGTCTGGGCATAGTGTACAAGTCAGTGAAGGGGGTGATATTAGACTTCATCAAAAGTTGTGTTATAATTATACTTAGGGAATATTAGGAAGAGAAGTAGGGATAGGAGAAGGAGTAGGTCAGACTTTTCTTTTATGGCAGAAAGTTAAAAATGTTACTTAAAATATATAGAATAAAAATTACAGTTAAAGCATTTTGTTTGGAATGATGTTGGTAAATGAAAGCAGGAACAGCTAGAAAAGAGGAGAGTGGTTACTGCTGGGAATAGGACTTGGAGAAAAAGAGCAGAGGGCTAGAGATTTCATTATAAGCCTTTAGAATTTTTACGTTTTAAAATGACGTACATATATTTTTAAAAGTTAAGGATAATATCACCAAAACTTTCATAAGTATTATGTGTAATTAAAATGAGTAAAAATAAAAATCAATTAAAATAAAAATGTAACTTCAATTACTCAAAATTAATTTTCACAGGAACCTCAATAAACATTCTTTTTATTTCTGTATGTGTAACATAGAAGAATGATACAAATCAAGACTGAACGAACTAATCCAAAAAACTTGGATTTCAAATAACAAATTCCTGAAGAATCTTGCAGGAACTATATTGTCAGTCCTGTTTCCTCTGTCTTTTTTTTCTCTATTTACTGATTTATGTAGATCAATACAGTAAGATCATCTTTAACTTAATTTTCAGCCATAAAAACCCAATTCTGTTTGATCTACTTGAGAGAGTAGACTAATATATTTTGAGAGTTTTAAAATATTAATGGTTGATGTACAAAAGGGCAGGGGTCACATCTATCTCATCTCTTCTGTAATCTCAGATCTAGAACTATGGCTGGTGCATAGTAAGTGTTCAATAAATTCTCATTTATTGAATGATTATCATTAACTGAGAAACCCACTTGATCATAAGATCTTATTGTGTTTGCATTCTGATTCATTGGGCTTTTACAAATGCACCAAAGTGACATTCCACATATCTGATTTTAATATAGGTTTAGTTTTTGCCAATTAAACAAATAATTTTATATTTTTAAGATTACAATAAATAAATCACTAACCTGTCAATCTTCAAAGTCTATCTGAAGGCAAGGCTGGTTTCTCTTGGTATTTGCATTGCCAGAGTTCCCTGCTACAGGCAACTGCCCCTTCATAACCCTACACAATATCATTGCCTGCCCGGTCAATGATGCACTAGCCATATCCTATGACATGCCACACTTATTTCCTGACTTCTGATGATTTGACCAGGAATGGGCACCTGATTTAAGGGAAGGCAACCCATTGACTGGCCAGCAACCTCTGGCACACTAAAATAAACTGAGCTAATCAAATGCATTGTCTTGGAAATTTGAGCTTAGAGAATGGAGAGATGGAGTCAGTTGGTGGTAGTGACAAACATCAAAAAGATGACATAGAGTAGAGGGGGGCCATAAAAGCCATGGGCATGTTCTAGCCAAACTTATAAAGAAGCAAAAACTGAGTAAGTAGAAGAAGCACATTGGTAGTAGGACAAGGATAAAAAGATCCATAGAGTGTAAATAAGTCATATTAAAAACCAGATCCTAGAGTATAGGAATGCTAAGAGGGTGGAATATCTGATCTGCTGCTCAGGCCCTCTCTTGCTGGCAGCAGAAGAATGACCCATCCCAAAGATGTCTCTGTCCTAATCCCTGGAACCTGTGATTAGGTTATATCTGTGACTAGGAATTAATGTTGCTAATTGCTGATCTTGAGATGAGGTGATTATCTTGAATTATCTAGGTGCACCGAATGTAATCATTGGGGTCTTTATAAGAGAGAGGTAAAAAAAGGAAGAATCAGAGAGATGGCCATGTGAGAAAGATGTCCTGACGTTGCCGACTTCGAAGATAGAATGAGGCTATGAACCAAGGAATGTGGGTGACCTCTAGAAGCTGGAAATAGCAAGAAACAGCCTCACTGACACTCCTTGACTTTAAGACTCATTTCATACTTCAGATCTCCAGAACTATAAAATGTTTGTGTTGTTTCAAACCACCGCTTCATGGTAATTTGTTACAGAAACTACAGAAATGAATACACCTTTCATCTGAACATTGTTCCTGCTGCTCTAGAGTAGTCTTTACCTCACCTTTTGAGAGATACAATTTTCTGAACGACATACTTCTGCTCTAAGACAAATCTGCCAAAGCAGAAAACCTGCTTCTTTTGGGAATATAGTTTCTCTCCTGCTGCTTCTCAATTCTTTTTAGCTATTTTGGTTAGAGCTGAATCAAAAACAATGGTTTGTATTTGGGAGTCTTCACACTTTGGAATTTAAAGGTACTCTATAATAGCTAGCAATCTGATTTTTCTTTTTCTCTTGCATGATTGTAGATTTTATTTAAAGCTGTAGTCTTTCCAGAAAGCACTACCCTCTTGCAATGAATCAGATGCTTGTTGGGTGGAAAGTGTTGAGAGAAAAGCAAAAATGAAGTTCTGTTTGCCTGGTGGTGGCAGACAGTTTGTGATCTCTGCCCCTTGCAACACTCATCATCCTTTCTGATTCAACCTTTTTGATGCAGTGTGAAAGGCATTGCAGCAGGAGTGAGCTCCTGTTTGACCTACTTTCTCATACTCAAGCACAGGTTTGGGGACTTGCATGTTTGATAACCATATACTCATTAAGTTGCGTAAAATTCTCAGCATGCGGAGACACCAACACATGACCATTCCAGCAATGTGTTTATATAAGAAAGGAGAAAAAGCAGAGTGAGGTACAACCTAGTTTTGACACAGATATGCCCATATGTTTCCAATCACTTTCGGCTGTTGCTCTCAGCTTCTCTGATGATGCTGATACACTGGCTGTTGAGGAGAAGAAAAGAATAAACGTCTTTCTGGTTTTGAGTATAGAAACCAGCTGGTCCTATTTCTGGAACAAGCTGGCACTAGGTAAAATAATGAAATATTTAATCCATTTATTTGAGATTTATGCTATGTTTACTCCCCACAAAATTCATAAGGATTACAAAATTAACCATTAGAAAACAGAGAATTCAAAATAAAAACAATTGAAATAGTTATAATAAGCCACCATTTTCCCCTATCAAATGATTAACTACTTTAAAAGGCAATCTTCAATGTTTTGTTGAGTGTGTGGTGGAAAGGATCATGTAGCCTTCTGGGTGTGTCCATGAGTCGGAGTACAAATTTTCCAGAAAGTAAATTGGCTTTCTGTATCAAGAGCTTTAAACATGTCTGTATTTAAAACCCTGAAATTATACTGTTCAGAATATACCCTTTTTTAACTTTTCCATTTGGTTTCCTCACCTGTAAAATATAGATATTAATAAAAACTATGTCATAGAATGAGGTGAGAAATAAATAATTGATAGCCAGCACACAATGTGAGTTTGACATTTCTTAGGTATAAATATTGATGAAAAAATAAGAATCTTTCTGGATAAAAATTATTACCCCTGTGTCACAGAAATTTTGTGTGTTGATAGCTCTATGTGCTTGAGTGAACCTAAACACCATTTTAGAAAGAGAGCTTTGGCCCACTCTTTTCCCATTCAGTTCTTTTTCTTTAAAACAAACAAACAAACAAACAAAACCCTCCCCCCCAAAAAAACCAGTATAATTTTATCTTTAGAAGGCTAGGTGCAGAGTAGCTTGGCTGTTTTTTCTGCTTAGAGTTTCACAAGGCTCATGTAATTACATTAGACCCATTAGGATAATTTTCTTTCTTAATGTCAGCTGACTAGTAACCGTAAGCCCATTAGCAAAGTCTCTCCTGCAATTTGATATTACATATTCTCAGGATTTCATTCTTAGGATCCCATTAAGCACATTCTCAGGATTAGGGCATAAACAACACGGCGTGTGGATAGAGGTGGTCATTTTTTATTCTACCAGAGTAGGTAATAAAATGCTCATAAATCTTTCCTTATGAAAAATTCAACCAATTAGGTTACATGTGAAGATTTTTTTTTCCATTCAGTTCTTGAAATAGTTCCCTTAAAATGTCTCAAAGTTATATAAATTGGAGGTAATGATTTCATTCAGAGATTCTTTGACATAAAAAAACTACACACATTATTCTTACGCATTACTTTTGGGCAAATTTACTGTTCTCCTGAGGGAACATTATAGTGAGCACTCAATGTCTGGAATTGTGTGTTCAGTGTGGGCTTATCAACCTTTCTCAGTGGGCCTATTGTAGGACTAAGATCTGGGTCTATTTGAAGGTTTACAAAAGTCTTTGAAGGAGAAATCTTCCTGGCCCCAAAGGAAACAGAATTCAGATTGGCTTTGGATGGTAATGATTGGGCTGTGGTTCGGACGGGCAAATCAGGGTCTGTTGTGAAAGAAAAGTGGAGAATTCAGCTGTTTGGGAAGATAGCAAACATGGTGTACAATAGGAACCTCCTATTCTCACAGAGAAGAGAGAGCTGCAAGTAGTGGTTATGGGATGGAGACTCAGTTACTTGGGACCTGTGTAAGAGGGAATAGTCAGAATAAGGAGAGAAGCTGTCAGGGGGTGATACGAGGGTCAGGAGGAATAGACCCAGAGGCCCATGCTTGTTGCCTCTCACGTGCCTGGGAGCTGCCTTGAATGGTGTCTTCATCACTGACTACCCAGCCTTCACACATGTGGAGATTTCCAACTCCTCCACTTCTAATCCATATGCAGGATAAACCTGGGCTCCACTTGCTCTGTGTCTCGCCAGCTGACAGACTAGCAGAGGCACCACAAGGCTTGCTTCTGTCCAACTACCTTGTGCAGACACCTCCCCACAACTCCCCAGGATATCTGTAAACCTAAAAGGAATCCTGAGGGGCTCTTGTGTGCTGAAAGGAGCTCCCGTCCTGTGCTTGGGCAGGGGTCCTGTTGAACTGAGCAAGATCTAGACTCTCAGACTGGGACAGTGCTTATTGGCATCCTCACTAAACTTATAAAATGATATTGTTTTCCTATTTTTTAAAAATTTTTTACACAGGATACATTATCCACTTTGTCCAAGGAAAACTACAAATAGCTGTAATTCTATTTGCTCCGTAAAAGGGGGGTGGAGGGTGAGAGACAGAAGCTATATCTAGTAGTCATGATAACAAACACTCTCTACTATCAAAATAGAATGAATGCAGCTGGAATCTAAATACAGGGACATTTGAAGGCTCTTTGAGCTTTGCCAAAAGAAATACTGGAGATAATTTTGGGTCTCTTTTTTTGTGTGTATTATCAAATGGCAGGGGGACATAATATTGGAAAGTTCCAGTTACTACACTTCTTTCTATGATGCATGTGGTTACAAATAAATGTCCTTCTCTAGATGCTGTTTCAGGGACTATTATAATGCTCTTGGGGCCAAGAGAATCTTCAGTTAAGGTCAACTGGAAATATCCAGGTAGATATTTCCATATTAGATAATGACTTTTTCTCTATATTTGCCCTACGCCTTATGGAGGCTATTGATCTGCTTGTCAAGCCAAACTTTGCATTAATATAAATTACTTGGATAATTCTTACTTTTTAGTGCCTCATTCCTTAGATTAAAAGTGTATGACAGAAGCAAGAGGGACTCAAGAATCAAAAAGTATGATTTGTGTGTATCTCTTATTAGTACAAAAAAAATTTGTACAGTCCACAGCTAAATGAAATTGAGTGAGAGAAAAGTGGAAGAAGAAATTTAAGCTATTATTTATACAGTTTCAAGTAAGCCCAGGTTCTCATTGAAATTTTAAAAATTATGGTAAGTGGCTTGGCTTTGTTTCTGAGGAAGATGCCTATTGACCCCATAAAGTTTCAACTTAAGGTAAATCTAGTCATAATAGTATTCTGGAGATACCTCTAGCTTCTGCAGAATTTACTAACGTTAGCTTTCTATGTTTGAAATAGTGAAAATTTAACTGGTTTAGATTTTCCCAGTGATCAAACAAATTCAGCAAGTTGCTGTGGAAATGCCATTAAGGAGGGCCAGACAACATTTAAAGTCTGATGTGACACTTTGAGAAGACTGACCCTTATTCTTCTCATGCTCTAGGTGTCAGGAAATATCCTTTCTAATTTTCAAGAGCAGCTAGGGTGGAAACTCTTTCAAAAGAGACAAGTGGTTCCAGTGCCCTGGATTCTTATATTGCCTATTGGCCATGAGGGGCCCAGTGTTGAAGGCAGTGTGGCTGCTTTTTTGAGCAAGTGACACCCAGTGAGGGGTGGAGGCAGTGGAGGGCAGCATGAAGTAACTTGACCCTTTCTTGCCACAGCTCTTTATAACCTCTTCCAAGGACTGGTTCTTTCCTGGCCTCTGCATGAAATCTCTGGCAGGTCCAAAAGTCCTTCCCGCCCTGATGAGTCATAAGAGCAGCAAAAAAGTGTCCAGTTCAGTGTAATAATGACACTCCACGCTAAGCAAGTGAGAACAGTCACTTCTCTGAGTCAGGCCTAACACCCACAGTAGGGTAGGGGCCATGATCAGCTGCATCTGTCCTCCTTCACCACCTTCCCTCACCCAGTTCTCCCATTGCTTAGCTACAGTTTCTCAGTGGTGCCCCAGGGCCAGGGGATTAGGATAAATGGACATAGTCTTGTGTCACTGGCAATGTCATGATCGGACATTGTCATTTGGGCTTGGTGAATGCTCAAAGCTGACTCTTTCTAGGTAATTTTGTGGGTTTCTTGGAGAATCCCCCACTCACCAGGTAGCTCTCACTACAGCTCCCATTACTATCACAAAACTAGCCTTGTCGACCTTCTTTCTAAGTTCTGTTATAACACTTTGATTTGGAATGTTCTGTATAATACCTTGATTTGGAAATTTATCATTTTATTTAAGCATTTGGGCCCAAGCTAAAATGGAAACAGCAAGAGTCCCAATTTATCATCCTGTTATAGTTGCTAACCAGCACTAAACAATAGCTTAGCAACCTAAGAAGAGGTGATATTAAATGCATTTAAAAGGCTAATGGCTAACATGTAAACAAGGAGAAGCTTAGTGTGGTGAGCTATACCGACAAGGATTTGGAAGCAGGTCAGGACCTAACAGGTGAGAGTATTGAGTTTGATTAGTAATGCCTGCATTACTAATTTGGACTATGATGATGTAATGCTTAGAGTTTGCTGTTCCAGTAAATGGTAAGGGACTCAATAACAAACCAGATCTTACAGGCTGTTACAAGGCTTTTTTGGTTTGCTGATTTAGAAGACTCTTTTTTTTACCTTAAGAGATATACAAAGATAATTTGACCAGATAAAAATTAAAAAAAAAAAAATTTGACCAGATGTGGTTGATTTCTTCCTTGTCAGTAGGTCATATGTCTGATGAGGTGAGAGAATCTAGGCCCCCTGCCCTACCACACAGATGGGATCACAGGCAAATCAGTTTGCCTAACTTTCTTCTCAGCCTAACATATAAACTTAAGTGAAATCAGGTTTAAAAGGGTAGTTAAGACCAGCTTGAAGGAAAAAAATGAGCTAAAAACAGATTACTGTAGTAGAGGAAATATGACTCCTTGCTAGTGTAGTTGACTGGAGTATATTACAAGCTGTATATTTTAGGACTAAGTTTGGCTGGAGATGATAGAAAAACCCAAAATACTGGTGGCTAAAACAAGACAGAAATTGATTTTTCTTTCATGTACATAGTAGGCAATACCAGGTCTGATATTGCAGCTTATAATGTCATCAGGGTCTAGGCTCCTACTTTCTATTTTCAAGGTCACTTCTTGTCTCTCATACTGGCTGCTGGAACTGTAGTCATCCTGTCTTTATTTCAGGCTGGAGGAAAGAGGAAAAACCAAATGGCAAAAAGAGTTTTCTCTCAAATCAGTCAGCTCTCTTTAAACAGCCTCCCTGGAGTACTACTGATGTTTTCACTCACATTTCATTGGCCAAAATTTAATGACAAGATCTAGCTTCTACAGAGCTTGGGAGATACATCTTATACTAGGAGACAATTGTGCCCAGCCAAAAATCAATATCTGCTCCTAAGGAGGAAAACGAGAAAGGAAATTTTGTGGCCGCACAGGTTATACTAGAAAAACAATGGCTTTAAAATCCCATCCTTCCTTTGCTATATGAAAGTGCTTTGCATATTATAAAACATTTAGGCAAATTAATCTGATATATAATGGTATGTAAAAGTTTAAAGTGATGGAAAAATGGCACACTATTTGATTAAGTGAGCAAATTGAGTATTCAAATCATAGCCTTTTTCTTCTGATAACTTAAACATTATGCCTATAATCTCAAATTTTTAAACTGAGAATACATAGTCATCTTGTCTGAATCTGACCATAGATCAGAATATTTAAAATTGTAAATTCATGTATGTAATATATTATTAGAGTCAGTATTTGTCTGTTGAGAATTTATTCAATCGAACAAATATGTAGAAGATGCTGGCTATGTGCAAGGCATTGTGCTATAAAATACCTTAAAAATCAGCAAAAGAAAAAATAGCACACCCTATTTTAAAAAAGAAAAGAAAAGACAATCCATTAGAATGAAAATTACACGAAGACAACTTTTCTCTGTTTCATTTCTCTGCTATAATTAAAATATCTAGGACAGTGTCTGGCATACAATAGGAATCTAATAACTATTTGTTAATTGAATGAATGAATGAATCAATCAATCAATGAATTTAACTTGAAAAAACTGACCTGCCACTTTCTCTAAAACACATATATCGGGAAAAAAACTCATAAATCAACTTGAAAGTATGCATATATATCTGCTTTTATAAAATATGTTTCTGAGGAGCAGTACATTAAATCATATTTAGAGCTGACAATTTAAAGGTGTCATATAAAGATATATTTTATAAAACAAAGAATTCTTTTGTAAAGAATTATTCTGTTTATTTGACAAATTTAAAAATTTTTTGATGTCTGATCTTATTTATTTGTTACTTTTACAAAATTTTATTTTTGACTGGATGCAAACTTAGAGGTAGAAGCTCTCAGAGAAGAAATTCTACGTCTCTTGGCAATCTGTTTCTGGTCTCCTTCATTCTCTTGGCCAAAAATTTAGAATATTCTGCAACCTCTTCCTTATTTTTCTTAGTATGCTGTTTCTTCAGAGCAATATGCTGACGTTTATATTGCAGGGCACGTGGAGTAAAAAGACACTAAATCCTGGGTGCTCTGGTCTAGATTTCTTACCTTCTTTGTTTAAGGGCTTTCTCACAACATATTGGAGGACATTATCTTCTTTAGAGAGACTGAAAAGTGTGCAGATTCTGCTAGCTCTTTTGGGCCCCAGGCGACGAGGCACGGTAGTATCAGTGAGACCAGAAATATCTTTCTCCCCTTTTTTCACAATTACTGAGTTGAAAACACTCAGATTGACATCCACAATGCAACCCCGAACAGATTTGTGTTTTCTTTCTCCAGTCCTCTATGGTCTATAATAGGAACGCCCCTTCCTCAATAGCGGGTAGACACAGCCATGGGTCAAGACATCTTACTTCATGGGGAAACCTTGTTTGTCATTTCCACCACTGATTCAAACCACATAACCCTTCCATTCTTCACCCAGAGCATCAGCAGCAACTTCTGTGGCCATATACTTCTCATAAAAGGTATGAAGTTTTCGTTCATCATCCACTTCAATGAGCTTCTGGCAGCCAGTGGCTGGGAAAGAGATATTCAGCTTCATCCTGAAGCAGCTGACCGTCTCCGAGGTGCCATGAAAAAGAGTGATAAATCCAAAATTTTTAATATGTGACATTTGCATAAAGTGGAATTTAGTGTCCAGAAGAGAATAGAACATGAATTAAAATCAACATACAGTTTGAAATATGATATCAGTATATGAAACTAACTTTTTTCAATGCCAAAGTTATAGGTTTGGTGAATTAACAAGTGAAGCAAATTTTTTTTTCATTTTTCTTTCCTATGAAATTTGAATCAAGGGAATCATTCTAGAGACTTCCCTCTCTCTGACATGCTCAGCATCTAATTTGCCAATTTTGTATTTTAAATATTTCTTGAAAATTCTCCTTCCTACAACTACTGTCGCATCTGGTTAGAAAACTTAGCACATTCTCTGAATTTACAAGAAAATTTACAAGAAAATATTGAAAGAGGTCAGCTCACCTAACAAATGACAAAAAAAAAACACATAGCTATGAGTAAGGCAACTATCAGACAGATAGAGCAGAGGAGTGTAACTCTCATTAAGAACAGGGCATTATAAGCTTAAACAATAAGAAGAGATTTGCTATAGCAAGATAGTAATGAATGTTCAGTATACATAGGGACAAATTGAGACAATGACAGAAAAGGGGAGGATTCAAATATCCAAATTTGCAAAGGAGAATGAGATAAGGCGCACACAGAAGAAAATGGATGACTGTATGTATATAACTATCCTTTACACATTCGTAATGGTAACTACACGCCAAAGATTCAGAACTGAAGCACATAACATAAAATAAAAAGGGCCAGAGGGAAAACTCACAAAACTCAATCAAAAAAAAAAAAAACACACACACACACACACATACACACACAGACAACTAAGGACAAGGAAGCAATGGAAACACTGAGCTACCAGAGAGCAAAAAATAAAATGGCTATAAGAAGACCTCATATTTCAATAATCCCCCTAAATGTAAATGGACTGAACTCACCAATAAAAAGGCACAGAGCTGAAGATGGGATCAAAAAACAAACCCAACCATATGCTCCTCCAGGAGACACATTTCAGTTCCAGAGACAAATATAGATTCAAAGTAAAAGGGTGGATAATACCGGTACTCTCGATTTTCTCTGAATGCCATTTGCTCAACCGGTATTAATATCAGATGAACTAGACTTTGAAATAAAAAAGGTAAAGAAAGATACAGAAAGACACTTCATAATGATAAAGGAATCATGTAACGAGAAGACGTAACACTTATTAATATCTATGCTCCCAATCAGGGAACCCTAAAACAGGTAAAGTAATTATTAACAGAACTAAAGAGACCAAAATGAGAGAAAGAGACCAAAACACTATCGTAGTAGGAGACCTAAATATCCCACTGTCGGATATGCACAGATCATCCAAACAGAAAATCAATAAGGAAATAACATCCTTAAATGACATATTAGACCAACTGGACATAATTAACATTTACAGAGCTTTTCATCCCAAAGCAGCTGCTTGTACATTTTTCTCTAGTGCACATGGAACATCCTCAAGGATTGATCACATACAGGGACACAGAGATAGCCTCAACAAATATAAAAGAGTTGAAATCATATCAACCATATTCTCTGATCATAATGTTTGAAACTAGATATCGACTGTAAAAAAAAGAAAAAGCAGGAAGAACCACAAATACATGGAGATTAAATAACATACTACTGAGAAATAACTGGGTCAGAGAAGAAATAAAAAGAGAGAACAAGAGATACATAGAAATGAATGATAATGACAGTACAACATATCAAAACATTTGGGACATGGCAAAAGCAGTTATAAAAGGAAAGTTCGTATCATTACAGGCCTACCTCCAAAACCAAAAAAGAGCCCCAATAAACAACCTAATACTTCATCTTGAAAAACTAGAAAAAGAAGAAAAAATGAAGCCTAAAGTCAGCAGAAGGAAAGAAATAATCAAAATTAGAGCAGAAATAAATAAAATTGAAAACAAAACAAAACAAAAAAACAATAGAAAAAATAAAGCGACAAAGAGCTGGTTCTTAGAGAAGTTTAATAAAATTGACAAATCCCTGGCTAGACTCACTACAGAATAAAAGAGGAAGGACACAAATAAACAAAATCAGGATGAAAGAGGGGAAATTACAACAGATATCACAGAAATACTGAGCTGACTGGAAAATTACTGCTTCACTATTGCCCATAGGAACATAATGCTCTAACAATAAGCTTTCTGCTTCTGTACCCCTGCTTGCACAACCGACCTGTGGGTTGACAGTTAGTAAAAAGAAGAAAAATAGACTTGTGTGTTCAAACAGGATGAAGAATAGGGGTTTAGGGCTTAAAAATCTTGTACCTCTACATTTTGGAACTGCTAGATTTGGGGTCTGTGTACCCCTGGCAGACCCGGCTGGCTGAATAAAGGGTATATTTCCTATAACTCACTGATTTCTGGTGGTCTGTGTGTCTATCGGGGGTTGGCAGCTACAACAATACAAAGGCTCATACAAGAATACTATGAAAAAGGAGAGAAAAAAATTACGTAGGTGATAGAGGCCCTGTTCATCCCTCTGGCAACCAAATCAAAGTTGTGATGGAAACAAAGAGCAGCAGCAAGGAAAAATCACCTGAGAGCTAGATGAACAAGCCATACAACTAGAGAGAAATCCAAGAGAGTACTCTGCAACGGCACAAGGTAGGACGGGGCAAGGACATGGGGCTGTCTGGTCCTGAGCAGCTGAGTGAGATGGAGGCTGCGGCAGCGACAGCTGCAAAAGCCTCTTAAAGGGGCTATGTCCATGAGCGGATTTTCATGGTGATGGACCTGCTCACTCTGAGCACCAGTGCCCGTTAGGCCGAACACAGGGGGCGATAGAGACTTACACAGAGACATTGTCGGAGTGAGGGCCGAGGTGAGACTCGCTCTGTACAAAAGTGCTGGCGGTATCCATTGTTGAGCCCTCCCCCATTTCAGTGTGTGGACACAGCACCACCATAGCTGTGACGTCATCAAACTGGATAACAGAGGTCGCTCCACCCAAAGCGTTCCCTGAAACCCGCCTCCCCCAATCACGACCCATCCAGGTGTATCATCAGCAAGTTAGGTGCTCCTTGCTGAGACTCACACTGGTGGAGGCAGCTGTCCTCGGTTTCTGCTGTGGCCTTTTGAGGCAACTATAAGCACAGCATCTGTAGATTGCTTGCTGAATCTTAACAGGTGGCCCTGGAGGGGCACAGGATTGGGCTAAATTTGGCCTGCAGCTGAACCCCTCTCAGGACTGTGCCACTGGACACCTACTTCACAAATCCACACTAATAAGACTGGGAGACTTAGGAGCTTTGCTTAGTACATAGAAACAGACATGGAAAGGCAGCCAAAATGGGAAGACAAAGAAGCAGAAACCATATGACAGAACAGAACAGAGATCCAGAAATAATGGAGTCAAGTAATCTAACATGCAGAGTTCAAAACACTGATTATAAAGATGCTCAATGATATTTTGGTTAAATTTAGTGAGAACTTCAACAAAGAGATTAAAAAAAAACACAAAAATAGAAATGGAAATTATAAAAGGGAACCAGTCTGAAATGAAGAACACGTTATCTGAGATGAGAAGTATATTAAATGGAATAAACAAAGGAATAAACAAAGTAAATAAAGAAGAGGATCAAAGGCCCTACCTATCTAGAGGACAGGAAAGGCAATCAGGACACTCAATCAGAATGGCAAAAAAAAAAAAAGATGCCAAGACTATAAAAATAATTTAAGGAGGATATGGGACACTATTAAGGCTCCAAATATTACTCTGAAGAAAATCAAGATGTTGAACAGCTGTTTGAAGAAATAATGATGGAAAACTTCCCTAACCTGGTGAAGAAAATGGACATAAAACCCCAGGAAACTCAGAGAGTCCCAAAAATCAGGGATCCAAAGAGGCCCACACCAAGACATCATAATTAAAATGCCAAAGTTTAATACAAAGAAAGAATATTAAAAGCAGCAAGAGAAAAGCAAATAGTTACTTATAAAGGAATGCCCATAAGACCGGCAGCTGATTTCTCAAAAGAAACTATGCAGGACAGAAGGGCTTGGCAAAAAATATTTGATGTAATGAAGACCCAGAATCTACAATCAAGAATACTTTATCCAGCAAAGTTATTATTTAAAGTTGAGGACAGGTAAAGAGCTTCCCAGACAAAAATAAACTCAAGGAGTTTATCACCACCAGGCCAGTATTACAGGAAATGTTGGAAGGACTTCTTTAAGAAAGAAAATCATGTATCAAAAGGTACCAATCACTACCTTAAATGGAAAAGAATTAAATACTCTAACCAAAAGATGGCTGAAAAGATAAGAAAACAAAACCCTTACATATGAAAAGGAAGAGAATGGAAAAATATATTGCTTTGACGGACCTAGAAGGTATTTAAGTCAGAAAGAGAAAGATAAACACTATATGATTTCATTTATATGTGAAATCTAAGGAATAAAAAGAACAAACTAATCAAAAACAGACTCACAAATATAGTGGACAATTTGTTGACAGACAGAGGGGAGGGTGTTTGGGAGGCTGGGAGAATGGGGTGAAGGGTTAAAGAAGTACAAATTAGTAGCTGATGGATGGTCACAAGGATGGGGAGCAGTATAGGGAATACAATTTGCATTAATACATTGGCTAGGTGGAGAGTCAGGGGAGGGAAGGAGCAACTGGAGGGATCATTTTATTAAATATATAGGTGTCTAACCAAAGTACTATATACTTGAAATTAATTAAAATTTTAAAAAATAAATAAATAAATAAAGGAAAAAAAGAATACTATGAAATAGTATATAACACCAAATTTAATAACCTAGAAGAAATGGACCAGTACTTAGAAAAATGGAACCTTCCTAGACTGAATCAAGAAATTGTAAATCTAAACAGAATGATCAGCAGTATGGAAATTGACATAATCATCAAAAATCTACCAAAAAATAAAAGTCCAGGACCAGATGGCTTTGTCAATGAATTCTACCAAACATTCAATGAAGATTTAATACTTATTCTTCTCATACTCTTCCAAAAAATCGAAGAGGAGACAATACTTACCAATTTATTTTATGAGGCCAATATTACCCTGATGCCAAAACCTGATAAAGATAACACAAAAAAAGAAAACTACAGACTGATATCTCTATGAACACAGATACAAAAAGCCTAAATATGATACTAGCAAACCAAATACAGCAACATATTAAAAAGATTATACACCACAATCAAGTGGGCTTCATCCCAGAAGTACAGGGATGGCTCAACATATGCAATTGATTAATGTGATACACCATATAAATTAAAAAATAAAATCATGATCATATCAATAGATGCAGAAAAAGCCTTCGACAAGATATAGCACCCATTTATGATCAAAACACTTAACAAAATTGGTATAGAAGGAAAGTACCTTAACATAATAAAGGCCACATATGACAAGCCCTCAGCCAACATTAACTGAATGGTGAAAAACTAAAAACCTTCCCTCTAAGATCAGGAAACTGGAAAGCCACCTGCAAAAGAATGAAACTAAACTGTTGTCTATCACCACACACCAAAAATAACTCAAAATGGATTAAAAATCTGAATATAAGACCTGAAACAATAAAATGCAAAGAAGAAAACATAGGAACTAAACTTAAGGACCTTGAACTTAAGAGGATTTTATGATTTTGACCTCAAAGACAAGGGAAGTACAAGCTAAAATAAATTAATGGGACTACATCAAACTAAAAAGCTTCTACACAGCAAAAGAAACCATCAACAAGGAAAGAGACAACCATCCGAATAGGAAAATATATTTGCAAGCAATGCCTCCAATAAGGGCCTAATATCCAAAATATACAAAGAACTCATACAACTCAATAACAACAACAACAAAAAACAAACCATTGAAAAAGTGGGAAGAGGACCTGAACAAACACTTCTCCCTAGAGAATATACAAATGGCCAACAAACATATGAAAAGATGCTTAATACCGCTAGCTATTAGGGAAATGCAAATCAAAACCACAATGATTTACTATCTCACACCTGTTAGAATAGCTATAATCAACAGGACAAGTAATAACAAAAGTTGAAGAGGATGTGTAGAAAAAGGAACCTTCATACGCTGTTGGTGGGAATGTAAATTGGTACAGCCACTATGAAAAACAGTATGGAGGTTCCTCAAAAACTAAGAATTGATCTACCATATGATCCAGCAATCCTTCTACTTTGTATTTACCCACAAAGACTTGAAAACCCATATCAGAAAAGATATTTGCACACCGATGTTCATAGCAGCATTATTCACAGTGGCCAGGACATGGAAGCAACCGAAGTGTCCTATGATAAATGACTGGATAAAGAAGTGATGGTACATATATACAATGGAATATTACTCAGACATAAGAATAGATAAAATATTGCCATTTATGACAATTAGATGGACCTCAAGATAATCATGCTTAGCGAAATAAGCCAGACAGAAAAAGTTGAAAATCACATGATATCACTTATATGTGGTATATAAACCTGAAAGCAGCAAATGAATAGGACAAATGAACAGAGATTCATGGACATGGACAATATATCAATGGTTATCAAAAGGTAAGGAGGAGGGGAGAGGGGAGACATAGATGTGGTAAAAGGGGTCAAATACGTGATGACAGAAAGATATCTAATCATGGGAGGTGAGCACACAATGTAAATATGTGCCTTACTGTAAAAATATACAGCTGAAACATCAGATTTCAGTAACCAATGTCATCATAAAAAATAAATTAATTAATTTAAAAAATATATATAGTTAATGTGTTTATTATTTATTTTCTTTCTTCTACTACAAAACAATGAATCTTCAGGTTTCTTGAGAGATGTGCAGCAGAAAGACACTCTGAATGCTTCAGCCTCTCATACATATATGCTTCAACAACCATTTTCTGTTCAAACATACAGCATTTCTTATGGATGAAAAATAAGGCTTCCTAATGTGTTAGAGAAGAGTGATTAGAGTGGTTGGCATTCTAGATTTGTGGAGGTATGGCTTTCTGAGATTAATTACATTTGAGACAATTGCATTACTCACTAGCCAAGGAATATATTTAAAGATTAGAAATGCATAACTAAGCAGAACTTGGAGAAAATAGAAAAAAGAATCATTTTTTTATCATTAATCTCTATATTCTCTCCCTTCCCTAACTGTAATGAAAACAACAAATAAAACAATCAGAGATCCTCAACTGACATGCAATTGATTAGAAATGTCATTGTGTTGATAATTTTAAAAGAAGAAATTAGAGAAATATGTGTTTAATACCTATTTAAAAAGACAAACAAATCATAATGCCCTTGTCAGTACTCATCACTTATAGAAGAGGAAATTTGGCTGGGTGTCAGGAGATGCATTCTAACATTAAAAATAAAAGGTAACATTTTCTGAGCTCCTACTCTGCCAGGTCATGCACTAGGTGCTTTGTCAATCCTGTAATGGGCTGAGAAGCCTTGGGTAAGTCATTCGACTTCTGACCTTGGCTTTTCTTGACATTATTAGAAATAAGGACCCTGAGTCTGTGCTCTGGGAGGGGAAAGAACCAGCTCTCATTCCCTCACCTCCCTAACCCACCATGGCTGCCCAAATGAGTTGTCCACTTGCTAGAACAGCTCCACATATACATGTGACCCCGATGCACTTTTCCAACTGGGTGTCAACCCATACTGCTGGCAAGCGGGGGGAGAAAGAAGTTTGGAAGGGGTCAAGAATTAGTAAAAGAAGGTGATTGGCCTGTAGAGGGCCTATTCACCACTGAAGAATGGGACACTTGTCTGGCCTTCCTGAGCAAGCAAACTCCAGCACCTCAGGTCCTGACCCTTGCACCTGCAGGAAGCAGAGGCCTCGGGTACTACATGGAATGCTCATTGCAGCTGCATCAGCCTGGGCTGGAGAATGCTCTTGGCTGTCTTGTTTGAGGACTGGTACTTCCTCATCCCTACTCCTGATATCTCTAGCAGCCAGTGATACCATAAATATCACCAAATTGTCATTCATGAGATGTTGCAGGGAATGCAAGTTATAGAGTAAGATTATCAAGAATCACAGGGTCGGGGTACATGAAGTCAGATGTGAAAGTAAAGCCCCACTTCCATGGACACGTTATGGTTAAACAGTAAATCCGTGAGTGACTTCTGAGCCCCTGCTGTCTAAGGAATATTTAATATCCCTTGTGATGTACAAGGGTCATTATGTACTTCTGCTCACTTAGATTCCAAGCATAGAAATGCCAATTGCCAGCAAAAGGGGTTTATTAGAAGGCCCTGCCCTCCTAGTCTCACTCCCTGCCTTTCGTCACAGTCAACTAAGCAGACTGATTTCACAGAGAGCTCTGATGGCCAATAGGACATAGCAGAGAGCAAGCAGAGCTGGCATCCAGAGCAAGGTGGATATCCTTGGAGTTACATGAATCAAAACTCTGGGCTTGAAAATTATACTTTTTGAGTAAATGCATATCCATGGTTATTGCTCCCAAATAAGATACAGACATTTTGTCAAAAACAGTATGAGTCATACAGAAGCAAATCCCCCAGTGACCAAATTTTTACTATCATTATTATTGTTATTACATAAGTGAAGTTACACAGTATATGATCTTGGCAGGGGAGACTATATATTTTGTTTTCTTGAAATTCTAATCAAAATCCAAAATAGTTTATTCAGGGTGGGGGAAATGAAACAAAATAATTATAAAGATTATAATAATTGTTATATAAAAATAAAGGTACAAGAATAGCTAAAAAGTATTAAGTATAGCAATGAGTGAGAACTTGATAAACTAGATATATTAAGATGTGATTTCAGTTGAAATTATTAAAACAGTGTGATGTTGGCATCACATAGACAAGTTAAACAAATAGAAAATGAAAAAAAATAGGCCATACTCTGTAAGGATTTAGTGTATCATAAAGGTGGCATTTCACAGTGGTGGAGTAAGGATTCAGTAGATAATAAATGAGGGCACAACTTCCCAGCATTCTGAAAAGAGTTGAATTTTGGAACATTACTTCACTTACTATACTAAAGTAATTTTGAGATAAAGCAAAGATTGAAATGTAAAATAAGCAAAATATAAATCAATATTTAAGTAATTTGGGAGTAATAAAGGACTTGTTAAGTTTAGCAATAAAAAACAAAAACAAAAGGATAAATTAATTTTAACCAGCATCTCTCCATTTCTCCTAACCCCCTGCCCCTGGTAACCCCTACTCCACTCTCTAATTTAGTAAATTTGACTATTTTAGATTCTATATATAAATGAGACTGTGCAATATTTTTCTTTCTGTGTCTGGCTTATTTCACTTAGCATAGTGTCCTCCAGGTTCATTCATGTTAATCCATGAGGTTTAGATTTACAACCTAAAATTTAAAATCTTATTTACATAAAAAATTTATCATACATGACATGAGGATTAATATTCTCAATCTATGTAAATCATTGCAAATCAATAAGATGAACCTAACAATAGAAATATCAGAAGAAAGATATAAAGGAAAAATCAGAAAAATGATAGAATCATGACTATTTAACATGGAACCAAAATCAACTTTATTAGTAATAAAAGAAAGTAAATGAATCATATATACTTCTTGTCTAATTCACAATGAATATACTAATTAATAAATTAAGTAAAATTAATGATGTGTTTGGAAAAAGTATTATATATACTGCTCAATAGAATAATATGCAATCATAAAAGACAATATAAGCTAATAATGTACTGATGAGGAACTACCTCTGTGACATATTAAATAAAAAGGTGCACACGTTATGTTAATATTATATTCATAGTAAGAAAGAAATATTTATTTATTAGCTCACATATGCTTAAAATATCCTGGAAAAATACAAAAGGCTTGAAATCATTTGTTGCCTCCGAAAAGGGAAATGAGTAGCAGGGCACTGGGATTAAATAATTTTTAAGATATATTCTTTTATGCCTTTTGAATTTTGAATTACATGATTATATTACCTAGTAAATATTTCTTTTTTGTAATTTATTTTTAATTAAATTTATTGAGGTGTTATTGGTTAATAAAATTATATAGGTTTCAAGTGTACAGTTCGATAATGTTATCTGTGTATTGCATTGTGTGTTCACCATGATCCCTTTACCCTTATTTACCCCCTTCTAAGCAACTTTTTTTTTCAAATGGAGTTGACATTTAATATTATCTTATATTAGTTTAAGGTGTACAGAATATTGGCCAGACATCCATACAATTTACAAAGCGATCTCCCCAACCAGTCCAACACCCTTCCGGCACCTCACACTCACCTGGATACCATTGATCATATTCCCTTTGCGGCACTCTACATCCCTGTGACTATTCTATAACTACCAATTAGTTCTTAATCACCTTCATCAGTTTCTTCTTTGTATCTTTGAGTCTGTTTTAATTTTGTTTTTTTCATTTACTGTGTTCCATAGATTTTAGATATAAGTGAAATGACTGACTTTTTCACTTAGCATAAAACCTCTAGCTCCATCCATGTTGTTGCAAATGGTAAGATTTGATTTTTTTATGGCTAAGTAATAGTCCGTTGAATATATGTACCACCTCTTCTTTATTCAATCATCTACAGATAAGCACTTAGGATGCTTCCATATCTTGGTTATTGTAAATATCGCTGCAGTGAACATAGAGGTGCATATTTTATTTTTTAATTACTGTTTTAGTTTTCTTTGGGTAAATACCCAGAATGCAATTGCTGGGTCATAAGGTAGTTCTATTTTTAATTTTTTGAGGAACCTCCAAACTGTTTTCCATAGTGGCTATACCAAATTGTATTCCCACCAAGAGTGCACAGGGTTCACTTTTCTCCACATCCTCACTAATACTAGTTTTTCAATTTATTGAAGATAGCCATTCTGACAGGTGTGAGATGCTATCTCATTATGATTTTAATTTGCATTTCTCTGATGCTTACTGATATTGAGCATCTTTTCATATGTCTATTGCAATCTGTATGTCCTCTGTGGAGAAATGTTCATTCGGGTCCTTTGCTCATTTTTTAATTGGATTGTTTGTTTTTTGTTGTTGAGTTGTATCAGTTCCTTATCAATTTTGGATATTAATCCTTTATCAGATGTATCACTGGTGAATATCTTCTCTCATTCAATACGTTGGCTTTTCATTTTGTTGATGGTTTCTTTTGCTGTGCAAAAACTTTTTAGTTTGATGTAGTCTCATTTGTTTATTTTTCTTTTGTTTCCCTTGTCCAAGAAGATATATCAGAAAAAAATATTACTAAGAGCAATGTCAGAGAGTTTGCTTCCTATGTTTTCTTCTAGGAATTTTGTAATTTTAGGCCTTGTATTTAAGTGTTTAATACATTTTGAGTTTATTCTTGTATATAGTACAAGGAAGGCTAGTTTCACTTTTTTTTTTTTTGCATTTATCTGTCCAGTTTATCCAACGGCATTTATTAAATAGACAGTCTTTGCCCCATTGTATATTCTTGCCACCTTTGTCATAGATTAAATGACCATACAGGCATGGTTTTATTTCTGTCCTCTTTATTCTGTTTCATTGATTTGTGTGTCTGTTTTTATGTCATTACCATGTCATTTTGATAACTATAAGCTTGTAGTACAATTTGACATCAATTAGTATGATATCTCCAATTTTGTTTTTTCTCAAGATTGTCATGGCTATTTGGCATATTTTATGGTTCCATATAAATTTTTGGATTATTTGCTTTAGTTTTCTGAAAAATACCATTGGTATTTTGATAGAGATTGCATTGAATCTATAGATTGCTTTGAGTAGTACAGACATTTTAATGATGTTAATTCTTCCTATCCATGAGCATGGTGTATATGTTTCCATTTATTTGTATCTTCATTTTCTGAGTACAGATCTTTTACTTCCTTGGTTAAATTTATTCCTAGATATTTTATTATTTTTTGATGCAGTTTTAAATGGAATTGTTTTCTTAATTTCTCTTTCTGATAGTTTGTTATTGGTATATAGCAGTGCAACTGATTTCTGAATATTTATTTTGCATTCTGCTACTTTACCGAATTCATTTATTAGTCCTAACATTTTTGGGTGGAATCTTTAGTGTTCTCTACATATAGTATCATGTCATCTGCAAATTATGACAGTTTTACTTCTTCCATTCCAATATAGATGCCTTTTAGTGTTTTTTATTGTCTGATTGCTGTGGCTAGAACTTCCAGTACTATGTTGAATAAAAGTGATGAAAGTGGGCATCCTTGGCCTGTTCCTAATTCTTAAGTAAAATGCTTTTAGCTTTTCCCCATTGAGTATGATGTTACCTGGGGGTTTGTCATATGTGGCCTTTATTATAAAAAGAGGTATGTTCCCTCTATTTCCACTATGCCGAGAGGTTTTATCCTAAATGGATACTGGATTTTGTCAAATGCATTTTCTGCATCTATTGATATGATCCTATGGTTTTTAATCTTTTGTTTTTGTTAATGCAGTGTATCACATTAATTGATTTGTGGATATTGAATCAAGCTTGTATCACAGGGATAAATCCAAATTGGTCATGATGTGTGATCTTTTTAATGTATTGCTGAATTCGATCTGCTAATATTTTGTTGAGGATTTTTGCATTTATGTTCATCGGGGATATTTTCTTTTTTCGTAATGTCTTTGTCTTGTTTTTGGAATCAGGGTAATGGTGACTTTGTAGAACGAGCTTGGGACCCTTCTCTCCTCTTGAATTTTTTGGAATAGTTAGAGAAGAATAAGTGTTAATTCTTCTTTCAATGTTTAGAAATTCACCTGCAAAGCCATTCAGTCCCTGATTTTTCTTTGTTGGGAGTTTTTGGATTACTGATTTGATTTCATTAGTAGTAAGCTGTTCAGATTTTCTGTTTCTTCTTGACTCAGTTTTGGGAGATTGTATGTTTCTAATAATTTATCTATTTCTTCCACATTGTCCAATTTATTGGCATACAATTGCTCATAGTATTTTCTTATAATCCTTTGTATTTCAGTGGAGTCAGTTGCCACTTCTCTTTCATTTCTGATTTTGTTTATTTGGGTCCGTCCTCTTTTTTTCTTGATGAGTCTGATTAAAGATTTGTCAATTTTGTTTATTTTTTCAGAGAACCAGCTTTAGTTTCATTGATCTTTTGTAATGTCTTTTTTTGTTGTTGTTGTTAGACTCTATTTCTTTTATTTCTACTCTGATCTTTATTATTTCCTTTCTTCTACTCACTTTGGGCTTTGCTATTCTTTTTCTTGTTCCTTTAAGTGTAAAGTTAGCTGTTTATCTGAGATTTTTCTTGTTTCTTGAAGTAAGCCTGTATTGCTATGAATTTTCTTCTTAATACTGCTTTCACTGTGTTTCTTTTGTCTCAAGGTATCTTTTGATTTCTTCCTTGATCTCATTGTTAACACATTTTTTGTTTAGTAGCATGTTATTTAGTCTCCATGTGTTTGTGTATTTTTCAGGTTTTTCTTTTAACTGACTTCTAGTTTCATATTATTGTGGTCAGAAAAGATACTTGACATGATTTCAATCTTATTAAATATACCGAGACTTGTTTTGTGGCCTAACATGTGGTCTACCTGGGAAAATGTTCCATGTGCACTTGAGAAAAATGTATATTCTGCTGCTCTGGGGTGAAATGCTCTAAAAATATCAATTAAATCCATCTGGTAGTATATCATTTAAGACCACTGTTTTCTTGTTGATTTTCTGTCTATTGGATCTGTCTATTGGTGTCAACAGGGTGTTAAAGTCCCCTACTATGACTGTATTACTGTCAATCTCTCCCTTTATGTCAGTCAATATTTACTTTATATATTTAGGTATTTCTATGTTGGATGTATAAATGTTTACTAAGGTTACAGCCTCTTGTTGGATTTATTCATTTATCATTATGTAATGTCCTTTGTCTCTTAATATCAACTTTGTATTAAAGTCTATTTTGTTTGATATAAGCATTGCTACCTCAGTTTGTTTTTTCATTTCCATTTACATGAAATATCTTTTTCCATCCCTTTACTTTCAATCTATGTGTCTTTCGATCTGAACTGAGTCTGTTGTAGACAGCATATGTATGGGTCTTGTTTTCTTATCCATTCAGCTACCTTATGTCTTTTTTTCCTGTTTTTATCAATACAGCTTTATTAAAGATTTTTGGGGCTTAGGAGGTATACTAGCATAGTCATCACTGACATTTAAAAGTGCATATGCTTATCTCTTGTTAAAAAAATAGTATATGAGATAACATATAATGTATCATGGCTGTGATCTAGAAAGAAATCTTTTTTTACCCTATGTCTTTTGATTGGAGCATCCAGTACATTTACATTTAAAGCAATTATTGATAGATATAGTTACTGTCATTTATTATTAATATTTATATATTTTCTCTTTTTCTTCTTAAAGAAGTCCTTTTAACATTTTTTGTAATACTGACTTGGTGGTGAATTCCTTTAGCTTTTTCCTGTCTGGGAAGCTCTTTATCTCCCTTTCAGTTTTAATTGATAGCCTTACTGAGTAGAGTAATCTTGGTTGTAGTTCCTTGCTTTTCATCACTTTGAATATTTGGTGACCATTTCTTCTGGCCTGCAAAGATTCTGTTAAGAAATAATCTAACAGTTTTATGGAAGCTCCCTTGTAAATAACTAGCTGCCTCCCTCGCAGCTTTTAGGATTCTCTTTTTGCCATTTTAATTATGATGTGTCTTGGTGTGGCTCTGTTTGGGTTCACTTTGTTTGGAACTCTGCACTTCCTGGGCTTGTATGTCTATTTCCTTCACCAGGTTAGGGAAGTTCTCCATTATTATTTCTTCAAATAGGTTCTCAATCTTTTGTTTTATTTCTTCTCCTTCTGTTACCCCTGTAATGTGAATGTCGTTCTGCTCGATGTTGCCCCAGAGGCCCTTAAACTATCCTCATTTCTTGGATTCTTTTTTTCTTTTTTGTTATTCTGATTCGGTGTTTTTCTAAAGATATTTCTCTAAAAATACTTGGTAGATATCTTTTAATGTCAAGGAAAACAGAGCTTCCTAATATTTTAATAGGCTGAATTATGTTATATTGTTGGAATTACCATATTTAACCAATTTAAGGAATACCTTCTTATAATTATTATGATGAAATAATACATGTATTTAATTTTGATTGTTTTAAATATTTAGTTTATCTATGTGTAATTATTATTATTTGTAACAGCTTATGGTTCTAGATTTTAGCTGCTTAAATTGTTTCTCCCTACTATTTGAAGTTCCAGAACTCTTCCTTGTGGAAAATCTATTTCATTTTGTTTGAAAGAAGTTAATTCTTCCTTTCCTGGTTCCAGAGAAGAGCATGTGACTCAGTCTTGGCCAATCAGAGTGTTTTGTCTATGAGACTATAATGTTTTTTCATACATGGATATGCTGAGCCAAGTTGAACCAATGAAAATCATCTCTAATAGGTTTTACAGTTACTATTTGGAATATATAGTGCACTTTTCTTTGAGGGTCCTGACTTCCCAGTACATAAACTTGGAATCAACAGTGGCCATCTTTGAAACCTAGAAATGAGGTAAATTTAAAAAAAAAAAAAAGTGTTGCTAAGAGATAGATCAATAAATAGTGATAGATAGGAAAATGGATGTTTCCTTAACAACACAGTTTAAGTTTCCAAGTTAGCTGTACCCAAAGACACAGGCACAAACTAATACTAATATATTTCCTTTTGTTGCTTCAACTGGCTCAAGTGGTATTTGTCTTTTATAACCAACATTCTTTGGTTAATAGCCTAGTTCTTTCTCAAACAAATATATTACAGATATTTTCCCCAGTGTGTTGCTTATCTTTTGACTTTATTTATTGTAGTTTTGGCTGTATAATTTTTTTTTTAATTTTACATAGTGAATCTGTTAATTTTTTCTTTTAGGTTTCCATTTTCTGAGCATGAGTGTTAATACCCTATATGCTACTAGGATTTAACCTTATTTTTTAATCTTGTTTTACAATTATGGGTATATTACATTTTTTAAAAATAATGAATTAATCTGTTATTATGCTATAAATATCTCTTCTAGATTGCATATGTGATATGGTAGTTACTTCTATATAAATAATTTTATTCTTTTCCTGGGAAATATAGCACATACTTCCCAGGCAAGGTTTCTTACTTCTGCTTCAAACCAAACTGAGTCTCAAAGAGAAGAATACAAGCATCTCAATTTCTTAAAATCAATAATCAGAAAAATCATTTTACCTAGTATATTTTATCTTTGATTTAAGTCATATTACTACTTGATATGCACAAACCTGACATAATGTGTATTTTCTGACATTTTCTGATGATAAGATAGATGTATAAATTTATGTCATTTTGTTAGGTAGTTAAGCAGACATGAGTGACAGGGGAACAAAGTAATAAAGGCCCAGCGATCTCCAAAGATTTCCATGAAACACTCATTTTATAGTTGTAAATCACCCTTGCATCCTGACGGGGGAAGAAAAGAGCAAAAAAAGCCATAAACATAGCAGGTTTAATCTGGCCAAAAATGCTTGTTCAGTAAGGATTACTCTGACCTTCTTTTCACCTCGGTGTATTTATATCATCATTATAATATTATGCCTATGTCTGGAAGTTCGTGAATCTAATTATAACAGACTAAATTCTGGGTAACTGCATGCACAGTAGGCAGAGAGTTATATAACAGCCAAATGTCAATCAAAATGGCCTCATGTGCCAATCATCTAGGAATGCCTTTGTAACCTCACATCATGGCCCTAATATAATACAGACCTCTCCAATTCTGTGTGGTTATAGCCTTCTTCACTGAAACACACCCTTCACTTGGAACACACTCAGACTTTTGTCTTTTCATTTCCAAAATTCCACGGGGCTGCAGCCTTCCTTGGCATGGCCCATCTCCTTCTAAAAATATACTTTCAATAAATCTTACTTTTCCTAAATCTCTCTGACCTATAATTCTTTACTGAGTTTGGCTGGAAATAACTGAGGGCCCCCTCCATGCCACTGAGGTGATGCCAGATTTCAGATAACTCCAATGGTAACGGTTTTATTTCATCAAGTTTAATTAGCAGTAACATTTTAGATTTAATAACACATAAGTGATATGTCATTCTAAAATTGTTATATCAAAATACTCTTTTACCTTTCTCTTACCAAATACTAATTCTTAAAGCCTTAAGTTCTACTGTGTGCATATATGGCTCTGCAATGTAATTGTGTAAGTCTTACTGTATTTTCTTGCCAGGCTATTACCAAAGGCCTGTTGAATACTGGCACTAGCCTATGGAGTCAGGCTTTATGAGATGAACGTCAGTAGAAGGGAGAGATTATACTAGTTTTCTAAGAGCTTAAGTAATGGATGCAAACAAGTAAATATAAGACTGGAATTTTATTCCCAAAAGCAACCCACAATTGAGATAGTTGGCACTGGATGGATTTCCACAGAAATGCACAAACGTTGGGAATTTGGATACATGACTTTGAGGCCATATGAGGCAAAACTCCACTGATGACTTTGAAATATTATCTTATCACTTAGAATGGATGCATGAAAAGGCCAGTTGTGCAATAAATTCCTTTTGCAAAGAATTATAACACTTTTTTATAGTAAACATGCTCTGAAAGAAATTTTCTAGATTTTCATTGAAATCCAAAAACCTTCACTAATTTTTTAAAAGTAATTATTCTGCAACATTCCCTCATAATCATAAACTTTCATAGAGAGCTAGGCTTACAAAGAAGATTCACAAGAGAAGACACTTCTCTTCTATACAGTACCTATTCTCTCAAAGAAATGAATTACTATATACATAAACACTAATGGCTTTTAAAGTGGGATTCAAAAATCATTGTATGATTCATCAAATCAGAATTTAAAACTACTCTCTTACCAGGAATACTATCTAAAATTAAACTATTTTTCTTTTACTTTTCTATAGCAGGAAGAAGAACAGACATGAAACATAACAGGAAGGTGTGTTGCTCCAAAAATATTGCAGGATTGGATGACACGATAACCATCAAATCTGGGACCATGACACCATTCACATCTGGTTGTGCTGCAATGGAGGAAACATTAAATCAACATTTAGTAAACTTATAATAAAAGAAATACATTTTGTTGATGCTACGAAGGAATCAAAGTAGTATAAAACATGGCTTTTATCATCATTGATCTTACCATCTAATTGAAGGACTAAGATATATGCAAGTGAACAATTAAATGCTAAAAATAAAGTAGATACGTGAGTATAAAACTAGTTTTCTAAAACAAAAAAGTATAGATTCATAGTACAAAAACACTCTAAAGATCAATCCCAATTAGAAAACAGTAATTATCCTTGGACAGCGTAATTAGAGAATTTTAAATTTTTTTATGATGTTTTTCTGCATTATCTCAATTTTCTATAATCAATATGTATTATTTTTATAACTCAAAATAAGTGTATCATTTTAAAAATAAAGAGATTAACATAAACTAGTGTAAGATTAGTGTTCATACATATTGAAAGCTAACAAATCAGTTTTAAAAGAAAGATGTCAACCCATTAGTACACTGACATTGGCATATGAACAGACTATTTACAGAAGAAGAAATCTGAATGTCCATAGAACACTGAAAAGTAAAGCTTCTCAATCAGAAGAATGTAATCAGAGAATACAAAATAGCAAAGAAATATCATTTCACAATCATCGGATGGGCAAAATGTAAAAATGAAATGGTACAAAGTTTGGTGAGGATGAGAACCATCAGGGACTCTCACACTTTCTTGTTGGAATATAAATTGGTATAATCACTTTGGAGAGCAATTTGGCGATTTCTACTTAGGTTAAAGATACACATATCTGTGAGCTAGAGACAATTGCATATTTGCATAAGGAGATATGCTTTAAAGTCATTATCGCTGACTTCTTGGTAATAGTAAAATTGGAACTAATCCAAGTGTCTACCAGCAAGAAAAAATATAAATAGATTGTAAATATTCATTCTGAGGAAAACTATGTAGAAGTTAATGAACTAGAGCTATATAAATCGATATGAATAAATTTTTTAAAAAGTTGAGCATAAAAAGTTGAAGAATAACATTTTGTGATAGTTACATAAAGTTTAAAACATGGAAACTAATACTACATATCTGTTAGAGGTTTTTTCTGACAACAACCAATTTTTCAATTTTCTGTAAACATCAACTGGGTGTCCTAAAATTCAATTCAATTCAATTCTGACACTAATTACCTGAAGTTAGTGCCAGACTCTGCAGATTTAAGAGCTCAGTCCCACAGGAGTCCCCTCACTTCAGATGTAGTTGCAAGTATGAGGTCCCCAGGTTACCCACACTTCTCTTCTACTTGGCTACAAATTAGGAGTTCCCCTGATAACCCCCCCCAGGTTTGATAATTTGCCAGAACTGCTCAGAAATCAGGATAATGCTGTACTTACTATTGCTTATTATAAAGGATACAAAAGAACAGCCAGATGAATTGAGATCTGAAAAAATCCTGAGTGCAGGAGCCTCTGTTGCTGCAGAGTCGGTGTTGGCATGTGTGAAGTCTGGGCACCACATGTTTGCTAACTTAGAAGCTTTTCAAACCTCTTTGTTTAGAGGTTTTTATGGAAGCTTCATTATGTAGGCATGATTGATTAAATGATTGGCAAGTAAATGAACTCAATCTCAAGCACCTCTCTCCTCCCATGCCCGAGGTGGAGAAGCATGGAGTTGAAAGTTCCAATCTTCTAATAAAAGCTTGATCTTTCTGACAATCAATTTCCATTCTGAAGT
This sequence comes from Pteropus vampyrus, assembly GCF_000151845.1. NCBI lineage: Eukaryota > Metazoa > Chordata > Mammalia > Chiroptera > Pteropodidae > Pteropus > Pteropus vampyrus. The sequence goes on from NW_011888948.1 coordinate 4,715,194, forward strand.
TATCTAGGGACCCTCCTTAAGAGTCACCTTATTTACATAAATTCAGGTACTGTTCGAAGGAGTTTATGACAAGCAATAAAAGATACTCCCATAACTCAGGAAATTCCACGGATATTAGTTCTGTGCCTTTAGAAACTGAGGACAAATACCAAATATTTTTTTCTTATACTACAATCTTGTTTATGTAAATATACAGATGTTATAAAAGTAAAACATGTAGGGGAATCATAACTATCCAGTAAAGAAGAGTGGTTACCTCTGGAACAGAAGCAAATTAGATTAGGGAAAGACCAAAGGTGACTTTAAATACACCCATAATATTTTACTTAAAAAAATCTAAAGCAAATATAATGAAATGATAAGAATTTGATAAAGGTGTTATTTTAACTAGATTCATTATATAATTAGCCTGCTTTTATATATATATATCACAATAGAAAAGCAATATATGCTAAATTATTAAATGAACACTCCTTAAAGGAAATTGTCTAGTTATGATACATGACATACTCAATCTGTTAGTCAAATCGAGGCTTTTAAAGGTGATCTCATAGAAACAGAGAGTAGAATGGTGGTTGCCAGGGGTTCAGGGAGATGAAAATGAGGAGCTATTACAAAATTTTAGTTATAAAATGAATACATTCTAAGGATATAATGTATAGCATGGGGACTATAGTTAATAGTAAGGTATCGTATACTTGAAATTTGCTGAGAGTAAATTGTAAGTATTCTTACCACATAAAAAAGAGGTAATTGTGTAAGGTGATGAATGTGTTAATTAACTTGATCTTTGCAATCATTTCACAATGTATATCACATAATTATTTTGTACACTTTAAATACATACAATTTTGTAAGGAGGGGGAGAGGAGAGGGGGAATGGAAGAGGAGGAGGAGGAGGAAGAGGAAGAGGATCCAAAACCAAACTGAGGCTTTTGAAACAACCTTCCTCTAATTGAGGCTTTTGAAATAAGCTTCCTCTGGCTGGGAATTGCAAAGGAGGAAGAAAATCCAGTTTGTAAACTGGGTCTCTGGAAATTAACTCATCAGTTTAAACTTGTCAAACAGACTGATGAGAAAAAATAGTTATTAGTACCAAACCTAAAATATGCTGTTTTTTCTTATACATACATACTTATGAAGCACTTTAAACTATCAATTAGGCTCAGTAAGAGAGCAGCAACAATAATAATAAATAGAGCAATTGTAAAAATATACTGTAACAAAACTTTTGTGAATGTGGTTTCTCTCTCAAAATATATCGTAATATACTCACTGTTCTTGTGATGATGTGAAATGATCCAATGCCAAATCTATTCCTGAGTCTGTGTAACTGTTCCTTGTTGTACTAAATAGCTTGGTGTCATTAGTTTTAGGGATCCCTTGCTGAAGTCTTCATTTAGGCTCAGTGCTTTCTGGTGCAACATTCTGTTGTCAGTTAGAACATGTTTTCCGCTCATCTTCCACCCATAAATTTAATACCTTTTCTATCTTAACTAAGCACTTATCATGGCCATAGCTTTTGCAGTTTGAGGTGTGACAACAAAACTAGCAAGAATTTCTTTTTCCTTCTCTACAATTTCATGGATAGAAGGTTTGTTCTTACCATAGACCTTAGCAACCTCAGCACACAATTTTTGTTTTCCTTATTAAGTAAAGAATTTTTACCTTTTCCTTAAAGGAAATACTTTATGGTTTCTCTTTGACATAACAGAATTGCTAACATCACTACTCCTTTGCTTTGGGGACATTATTAAATAAAAGGTTACTGGAACACAAGCACTGAGACTGAGATAGTCAATCCGATAACACAGAAAGCTACTAAGAAACAAATGGGCAGTAGTGTATACAGTGTGGATATGATGGACAAAGGAGTGATTTATGTTCTGGGTGAGTCAGGATCCGAATGGCATGAGATTTCATCATGCTACTGAGAATGGCACACAATTTAAAACTTATGAATTAATTCTGTAATTTTCCATTTTATATTTTTGGACAATAACTGACCACAGGTAACTGAAATCAAGGAAAATGAAACCATGGATAAATGGAGACTACTGTATTATGTTCCAGAAACTATCCTAGGTGCTAGAGGTAATATTAATAAACAAAATCATCAAGTATGTTTGTCTTCATGGAGCTTACATATGAGAGAGAACCAAATATGAAACAAAATAATTAGATAAAATACATAATGAAATGATAATAAGTGTTACAGAGAAAAATAAAGATGGAAAGGAGGATGAAATAAGGAGTACCAGTAATGTGAGGCACATGGTGTTCAAAATTTTTTTGTTTTTATTTTTAATTTACATGTTATATTTTTATTTTTCATTTAAAGTTGACATTCAGTATTATATTTATTTCAGGTGTACAACAGAGTGATTAGACATTTATATAACTTATGAAGTGATCCTCCTGATAAGTCTAGTACCCACATGACACCATACATAATTATGACGGTATTATTCCCTATGTTGACTATTTTGTAACTGCCAAATTGTACTTCTTAATCCCTTCACATTTTTTTACCAGCTTCCCAATCCCCTCCCATCTGGCAACCATCTGTTTGTTCTCTGTATCTATGAGCTTGCTTTTGCTTTGTTTGTTCATTTTGATTTTTAGGTTAACTTATAAGATTATATGGTATTTGTTTTTCTCTGTCTATTTCACTTAGCATAATACCCTCTAGTTCCATCTATATTGTTGCAAATGGTAAAATTTTAAACAGGGTGTTCATAACTATGTTGGGATTTGGAGGGAGGAAAAAATGTATGCATAAAGGTTGATAAGAGTCCTAAATACCTATCTTGCTTAGTAGAAAGTTTAGAGACAAAAAATTCAAATTAAAAACCAAATAAAAATTGTCAAGGCTGCTAATTAAAAATATGAAGGTAACTCCAAAATAAACCCTTACATATATGGTCAAATGATTTATAATAAGGGTGCAAGACAATTTAGTGGGGAAAGAACAGTTTTTTCAACAAATGGTGTTGGGAAAACTGGTTATCTACATGCAAAAAAATAAAGTTGGGCTGTTATCTCATACCATATACAAAAATTAACTCAAACTGAATTTTAAAAAAACCTAACTGTAAGAACTAAAACTATAAACTCTTAAAAGAAAATATAAGGAAAACTTCATGACTATGGCAATGAATTCTTGGATAGGACGCCAAAAGTACAGGACACAAAAGAGTCCTTTGCCCACTTTTAAACTGAGTTGTTTATGTTTTGTTCACAAGTTGTTGTTCTTAATATATTTTGGATATTAACTCCTAATCAGATATTTAATTTGCAAATATATTCTCCCATTTTGTCAGTTCCCTTAGTGATAGTGTCCTTTAATGTACAAAAAATTTTAATTTTGATGAAGTACAATTTTTTTTCTTTTGTGTCATGTGTTTTTGGTGTCATATCCAAGAATTCATTGCCATTGTCATAAAGTTTTCGCCTACATTTTCTTTTAAGGGTTTATAGTTTTATTTCTTACAGTTAAGTTTCTTTATCTAGTTTCAGTTAATTTTTGTATATGGTGTGAGGTAACAGCCCAACTTAATTGTTTTGTATGTAGGTTACCAGTTTTTTGGAAGACAACTGCAAAAGAGAGTTTGGCAATAAAAAGAGGTGACTCTAAGGGTAAAGCATAAGTAGGGGAGAGCTGTGGGCAGGGATAAATTGATTTTCATTATAGGTAGTAAATATTTCATCTTTAAAACTAAATATTTGTGCTGATTTAAAAATAAAATTAAAATTATATTAGAAAGAAAAGAAAACTTTGGTTGAGCAGGTCAATTACTCTTGGGAAATCCATCTTCAGAAAAAGTTTAGTAGCCTGAGTTATTGTTTCCTAATTACTTCTGACAAAATATTTTTATTACTCTCCCCATGTAAATGATATCTATTTTAAAAATACACTGTTATTCGGAAATTAAATTTAAATAATGAATATAATAATCTTATCAAAATTCAAAGATTTTTGCACAATAGTGAATTATGGAAGGCTATAAAGATGTTAAAAACATAGTGAATTACTTTTAGTAAAGATGAATTCCAAGTATTAAGTACTATCAAGGCTTATAGGTTAGTGGATTTGAGTAATGATTTTTAAACTGTAGTCTATAACTCTAATTAAATATTTTTATAATTTTCATGCACAAGAAAGTTAAGATAAAATTCTATACAACATGAGTCTTCTTCTGGCCCAACTCTCGACAAAAGTGATTCTCTCTCAGATTGAGGCGATATAATGCAGGTAGAGAAAGAGAGAGAGACAGATGGTGATAAGAAGCTATAAAGGACAAAAAAGAAGTATACAGCTGCTAATTGATAGGACCAAAGCCACTGGAGGAAGGGGCAGCAGAAACTGAGCTTTGAGCATTCCATGTGCTGGCATTATGAGAGTCCAGAGCTGAGCTGCAGTCTAGAGACCTTAGCAAAAGTAATACTTAGGAGATAAATTGAAAATTCATGACCAAAGCTAAAGGTACACATTAGAGGAAAAGGGTGGGGTTGAATGACAAATACCTCATTATTTCTATTTTTATTAATATCACTACAATCATCTTTAATGAGATTTAATCCTTGGTCATTTTTACTCCTCCCTCCCTCTCTTACTTGCCCCATGTACCTAGGCAGCTGTTGAGTTCACTTTAGTAATTTGACTTGTGTCATTTCCTACCTGTTTAGTCCCATGCCTGTTACTTGGATTTAATCCCTCCTTACTAGTCATAGACAACAGTGTTTTAATTGACCTTCAGCCAACCTTCCCCTACTCTAGCTCATCTTTGATACTACTGCTAGGTCTGCTCATGTTTCACTCAGTGACTCCATGCCCTAAAGTTGAAACTCTCATGCATTCCATGACCTCCATTAGCTACCTCCAACTTTCTTTTTAAACTTATATTTTGCTACTCTTCATAGATATTTTGTACTGGATGAACATTCATCTTTCTCTTTGCATACATCCCTTCTTTTACCTAACTTTGGTTCATTTCCCCATTTGGTTCCCTCTTCCTGGAATATCCCTTGAACACAGTATGTATATCAAAACATATATATTTTACTCATCCTTCTACGTCCTACGTTCCCAGCAGTTATAACCACTCCATCTCTAGCCCTTTTTATTTATCATTCACTAGTGTCACTTTTTAATTACATAAAAATCCATCCTTGTAAAATTTCCAGACAATATACAATTATACAGAGAAAACCACAAAATTTTTCCTTTATTTCCTCTTCAATCACTGTAACTATCCTCTTCAGAATAACTAAAGCTCTGGATGTCAGAAGAATGGGAGAGTGAGAGATGTCCCCAGATCTCTCCCCTTGAAATAATAAGCTGAACATCTAAAACTCAACAAAAAATATCCAACCTGCACGCAAGCATGTCTGAGTGAGGGATCTGTGAATATGAGCTACCACAGGTCAGAAACGAAGGAGTTGAGCGATAGAATGGGAGAAAAAAAGAAGCTGCCTCTTACAATTGGAGCTCCCTGCAGGAAGAAGGGGAGAGGATAAGGTGCAGTGGGTTCCCTGAACAGCTCTGCCTGAGAGAACTGTGAGCTCCTCGCAGCAGCAGAGCCTAGGGATCAGGGCAGAAAGCAAAGAAGTGGGGATGGCAGAGAAGCAAAAGCTGATGATTAACAGCCGCCATTGCAAAACACGAGGCTGAGCTGTAGCTCCCATCCCACAACCCAGAGGGCCCGTCTCCTCATATCCTCCAAGACCAAACACCACGAAGCCCCAAGGGATTATGAGCAAATGCTATCTTAACTGTTGCTAACACTGACAGGGACTGAGACTGAGGGTAGTGATCATGATTGAATATTTATAAGAAAAAAAAGGCATTATTAAGACTTTATATAAAGCAGGGATCCAAGAGATAAGATGCCACTTACTGGAAAAATACTTTCGTGCAACAGTATTCTAAACAGAGACTTTTAGAAAATAAATCTTCTTTCTGGAAAAAAAAAAAAAAAGAAAGCAGAATACACTTCCATTAATGCCCAGGCAGAGAAATAGTCCATTAAACACCACGAACAACCAAGATGAGAAGGCAGCTCAGAAACAAAGAGAAAAATCTCCAGAAAATGAGCTTACAGTCATAGAAATATACGACTTAAGTAATAGAGAATTCATGATGGTACTTCTGAAAAAACTCATTGAGTTCTGAAATGAGTCATATCAACAATTTCAGAAATTGCAAAAACAACTAGATGAGCAGAGCAAGGAGATTAAAACCTTCAAAAAGAACCAAATAGAACTCTGGAGACAAATAAAAAATAAAAAACAAAAAACACCACTGCAAGAGTTGAAAAATGAAATAGCAAGCTTGGGAAATAGAGTCAACCAAATGGAGGAAAGGATCAGTGATATCAAAGACAGAAATCTAGAAATAAATCATAAGGAAGAAGAGAGAAACAGAAGAATGAAAAATAATGAAAGAGAAATTCAAGAATTAGCTGATACCATCAGGAGAGGAAACATAAAAAAATGGGCATTACCAAAGGCGAGGAAAAGGAGCAGGGAATAGAAAGCATTTTCAGACAAATAGTTGATGAGGATTTCCCAAATCTAAGGAATGAGCTAGAACTTGGAATTCAAGAAGTCAACAGAACACCCAATTATCTCAACCCAAAAAGCCCTTTGCCAAGACACAAAAATCAAAAATCAACAACAAAGATAGAATTCTCAGGGCAGCCAGGGAGAAGAAAATTGTAACGTATAAAGGGAAACCCATTAGATTATCATCAGACTTCTCAGCGCAAACCTTACAAGCCAGAAAGGAATGGAATCAAATAATGTATCCAGCTAAGCTTTCCTTTACATATGAAGAAATTAAGACCTTTCCAGACATACAAAAATTGAGAGAATTCTCCACTACGAGGCCTGCACTACAAGAAATTCTGAAAGGGGTCAGTTCATCTAAAATAAAATAATACATAATACAAAAATACATAATTAGGAGTAAAGTGACTATCAGGCAAATAGAAGGAGAGGAGTACAACCCTTACTAAGAACAGGGCATTGTAAGCTTAAACAATAAGAAGAAAATTGCTATAGCAAGGTAGTAATGAAGGTTCAGCATACATAGAAACAAACTGAGATAACAATGACTAAAAAGGGGAGAATTCAAAGATCCAAATTCACAAAGGGGAAAGGTGATAGGTACACACAGAAGAAAATAGACCACTGTATACATATAACTACCTTTTTCATATTTGTAATGGTAACTATGCACCATAGAGTCAGAACTGAAGTATATAACATAAAACAAGAAGAATCAGAGGCAAAACCCACAAAAGCCAACCAAAACAAAGAAAACAGAAGCACAAGGACAAGGAAGCAATGGAAACACCAAGCTACCAGAAAGCAAAGGATAAAATGGCTATAAGAAGACCTCGTATTTCAATAATCACCCTAAATGTAAATGGACTGAACTCATCACCAATAAAAAGACACAGAGTTGCAAATTAGATCAAAAAACAAAACCCAGCCATATGCTGCCAGGAGACCCATCTCAGCTCCAAAGACAAATATAGACTCAAAGTGAACGGGTGAAAAATGATATTTCGAGTAAATGGCATTCAGAGAAAAGCAGGAGTAGTGGTACTAATATCGGATGAAATAGACTTCCAACTAAAAAAGGTAAAGAAAGGTACTGAGGGACACTTCATAATGATAAAGGGAAGCATGCACCACGAAGACATAACACTTATTAATATCTATGCTCCCAATCAGGGAGCCCCAAAATATGTAAAGCAATTACTAATAGAACTAAAGGGAGAAACAGACCAAAACACTATCATAGTAGGAGACCTAAATACTCCACTATCGGATATGGACAGATCATCGAAACAGAAAATCAATAAGGAAATAACATCCTTAAATGATACATTAGACCAACTGGATATAATTGACATTTACAGAGCCTTCCATCACAAAACAGCTGTTTATACATTCTTCTCTAGTGCACATGGAACATTCCCAAGAATCAACCACATACTGGGACACAGAAATAGTCTCAACAAATATAAGAAGGTTGAAGTCATACCAACCATATTCTCTGATCATAATGCTTTGAAATTAGAGATCATCTGCAGAAAGAAATCAGGAAGAACCGCAAATACATGGAGATTAAACAATATGCTACTGAAGAATACCTAGGTCAGAGAAGAAATAAAAAGAGATCAAGAGATACATAGAAATGAATGATAATAATAGTACAACATATCAAAACTTTTGGCACATGGCAAAAGTGGTCAGAAGAGGAAGTTCATATCATTACAGGGCTACCTCCAAAAACAAGAATGAGCCCTAATAAACAACCTAATGCTTCATCTTAAAAAACTAGAAAAGAAAGAACAAATGAAGCCTAAAGTCAGCAGAAGGAAAGAAATAATCAAAATTAGAGCAGAAATAAATGAAATTGAAAACAAACAAAAAAATAGAAAAAATAAATGAAACAAAGCGCTGGTTCTTTGAGAAGATTAATAAAATTGATGAATCTCTGGCTAGACTCACTGAAGAAAAAAGAGAAAGGACACAAATAAACAAAATCCGGGATAAAAGAGGGAAAATTATGAATGAAATCACAGAAATACAAAAGATCATACAAGAATACTATGAAGAAGTATTTAATACCAAATTTAATAACCTAGAAGAAATGGACCAGTACTTAGAAAAATACAGCCTTCCTAGACAATCAAGAAGATCTGGAAAATCTAAATAGACTGATCAGCAGTATGGAAATGGAAACAATCATCAAAAACCTACCAAAAAGTAAAAGTCCAGGACCAAATGGCTTCACCAGTGAATTCTACCAAACATTCAAGGAAGATTTAATACCTATTCTCCTCAAACTCTTCCAAAAAATTAAAGAGGAGGCAATACTTCCCAACTCATTTTATGAGGCCAATATTACCCTGATACCAAAACCTGGTAAAGATAACCCAGGAAAAGAAAACTACAGACCAATATCTCTCATGAATACAAATGCAAAAGTCCTAAATGAGATACTAGCAAACTGAATACACCAACATACTAAAAAGATTATACACCACAATCAAGTGAGCTTCATCTCAGAGGCACAGGGATGGTTTGACATACACAAATCAATTAAATAGATATACCACATAAACAAATTAAAAATTAAGAATCATATGATTATATCAACAGATGCAGAAAAAGCCTTCAATAAGATACAGCACACATTTATGATCAAAACACTTAACAAAATCTGCATAGAAGGAAAATACTTTAACATATTAAAGGCCACATATGACAAGTACTCAGCCAACATTATGCTTAATGGTGAAAAACTAAAAACCTTTCCTCTAAGATCAGGAACAAGGCAAGGCTGTCCACTATCGCCACTATTATTCAATATAACATTGGAAGTCCTAGCGAGTGCAATTAGACAAGAGAAAGATATAAAATGAATCTAAATAGGAAATGAAGAAGTCAAACTGTCACTATTTGCAGATGACATGATTCTCTATACAGAAAACCCTAAAGACTGCACAAGAACACTACTAGAAACAACAAGAAAATACAGTAAAGTCTCTGGATACAAAATCTACATTCAAAATCCATAGCGTTCCTATACTCTAATAATGAAATGTCAGGAAAAGAAGTGGAAAAAATAATTCCTTTTGCAATTGCAACAACAACAACAACAACAAAATACCTAGGAATAAATCTAACGAAACATGTGAAGAACCTATATATTGAAAACTACCAGAACCTATTAAAAGAAACCGAAGAAGATACAAAGAAATGGAAAGATATTCCACTTCCTTGGATTGGAAGAATCAACATAGTTAAAATGATCTTATTACCTAAAACATTATACAGATTTAATTCAATCTCCATCAAAATCTCATCACATTTTTTAAAGAAATAGAACAAAAAATTATCAGATTTGTATGGAAGCACAAAAGACTCCAAATTGCCAAAGCCATCTTGAGAAAAAAGAATGAGGCTGGAGGCATCACCCTGCCCAAGTTCAAATTATACTATAAAACAATAGTAATCAAAACAGCATGGTATTGGCAGAAAGATAGACACACAGACCAGTGGAACAGAATTGAGAGTCCAGAAGTAAACAAATAATTTTTGACAAAAACACCAAAAATATACAGTGGAAAAAAGAAAGCCTCTTCAATAAGTGATTCTGGGAAAACTGGAAAGCCATCTGCAAAAGAATAAAACTAGACTGCTGTCTATCACCATGCACCAAAATTAACTCAAAATGGATTAAGGACCTGAATATAAGAACTGAAACAATAAAATTCATAGAAGAAAACATAGGAACTAAACTCAAGGACCTTGGGCTTAAAGAGGATTTATGAATTTGACCTCAAAAGCAAGGGAAATAAGAACAAAAATTAATGAATGGGACTACATCAAACTAAAAATCTTCTGCTCAGCAAAAGAAGTCAACAAGGTAAAGAGACAACCATCTGAATGAGAAAATATATTTGCAAGCAACACTTCCGATAAGGGCCTAATATCCAAAATATACAAAGAATTCATACGACTCAATAACAACAACAACAACAACAACAAATCACAAATGATCCAATCAAGAAATGGACAGAGGACCTGAACAGACACTTCTCCCTAGAGGACATATAAATGGTTAACAAACATATGAAAAGATGCTCAACATTGATAGCTATTAGGGAAATGAATATCAAAACCACAATGAGATACCACCTCACACCTGTTAGAATGGCTATAATCAACAGGACAATAATAACAAATGTTGGAGAGGATGTGGAGAAATAGGAATCCTGCTGCTGGTGGGACTGCAAATTGGTACAGCTATTATGGAAAGCAAATTGGTACAGCTATTATGGAAAGCAGTATGAAGGTTCCTCTAAAAACTAGGAATTGATCTACCATATGATCAGCAATTCCTCTACTAGATATTTACCCCAAAAACTTGAATACTCATATCCGAAAAGATATTTGCACACCGATGTTCATAGCAGCATTATTCACTGTGGTCAGGACATGGAAGCAACTGAAATGTTCTATGATAGATGATGATTGGCTAAAGCGGCTGTGGTACATATATTCAATGGAATATTTCTCAGCCATAAGAAGAGATGAAATACTACCATTTGCAACAACATGGATGGACCTCGAGAAAATCATGCTAAGCGAAATAAGCCAGACAGAAAAAGTTGAAAATCACCTGATATCACTTATATGTGGGATATAAACCTATAAGCAAGAAACAAACAGGACAAACAAACAGATTCATGGATACACACAATAGACTAGTGGTTACCCGAGGGTAGGGTTAAAGGGTAAGGGGGGAGGTAGATGGAGTAAAAGGGGTCAAATACGTGGAGACAGAAATCTAACTATAGGCAGTGAACATACAATGGAACATATATATGCCTTACCATTAAAATGTACAGCTGAAACTTACTGAATTTCATTAAGCAATGTCATCATAATAAATTAAAAATAAATAAATAAGCAAAGACATTTTGGAAAAAAAAAGGTATAACTAACACTCTTAGCTTGGGTTGTGACCTCTAGTTCCCAGACACGACTATTTTTTACATAAATGGAATCTCTCTTTGTGTATTCTCTCGTCTGTATATGTCTGTGTGTACAACTTGCTTTTCTAACAAAATATCTTGAACAGCTTTCTATGTTAACACATTTTGTTTTAGTTAATGGCATCACGTTCCATAAAATGTGTAGACCATAAATTATTTACCGTTTTTTTATTGATGCCCATTTAGGCTGTAAATATCATTCCTGTGCTTGTGTTTCTGTAAGACAGAATTCTATAATTTTAATTTCTATTTTAAGGGATAATTATGATACTATTAAATTTCCTTCCTAAAAGCTTTCATTAATTTATAGCACCACCAATGCTACATTATAATCCTTTTTTGAATATCCAAAGCCAACACTTAATAAATTTTTTACTATTTATATTATAGTTCCTTGATTACTGGTGTGACTTAACATTCTTCATGTTTGTCAACTATGAAATGCGTACTCTTATCACTTAAGCACTTTTCTGAGTTGTGTCTTTTCTTGTTAATCTGTGGGAGATATACATGTATATTTCAACAGTTACAAGAATGACAATATCTTCTTTCATTTAATGGCTTGTCTCTTAATTTCATTGTTGGTGTCATATTATGTGGAAAATTATACTTTTGTCAAATTTATGAAACTTTGCTTTACTATTTCTTGGTTTTTGTTTATGGTATCATTCCCTACTGTGAAGTCATACAGATAGCCTCTTATACTTCCTTGTAAAGGCTTTAAAGTTTTGCTTTTCATATTTATATTATTAATCTAATGTGAAATTTTGTATATAGATTAATATATTATTAATCTAATGTGAAATGCTTTTGTATATGACATATACATAGGAAGAAAGTCGTCTTCAGTGATCTTCAGTTTTACCACAAGATATTTTACTTAACTTGTGTAGAGCTTTCAGTGTCTGTGAAATTATGTCTTTTCTTCTGAGAGTTTACAGTCATTATTTCCTTGAACAATGATTCCCAGCATTCTCTCTATTCTCATTTTCTGGGATTCTAAGTGTATATCTCCTTTACCTCTTGTCTGCATATACACAATAATTTCTTCAGATCTCTCTTCATGTGTGTTTAACCAAATACTAATTTCAACTATTACCCATTTTAGTTTCTAGAATTTCACTTCATTTAAAATTTTTTTTTCATATTTGACTGGTCATATTTGATGGTCTTTAGTACTTAAGCATTTAAAAATTGTTTTATTTCTTTAAACACAAAGACCTAAAGCTATTTCATATTCTGAAACACTTCGAATATGTTAGATCCTTGGAGATATGTGTTTGTTAATTGTTTTTGCTTACTTTTACTCTTGGTGGCTTATTTCTTCATGTATTTAGAAATTTAAATTGTGAAATAATATTTATTTGAACTCAATTTTTTGAAATTTTCAAACTCTAAATTGAGGATATTTCTCTCAAAAGCATTTGTGGTGAATTCAAATCTCTAGGTCTCATACCTGTTTACCATTCATTAGATAGGTTTTAATTATTTTTAACATTTTTGTCTTTGGAAATTTTTCTTACTTTCTCATGTGCATTGACATCTCATTGCATTAAAATTAGAAAATTTATGGCCTGGTTACTTTTTTATTGGTAGATTTTAATCACTTTTTTCAATTTCTTCAATGATTACTAGTCTGTTAAGGTTTTCTTCCTTTTATTGAGTCAATATTGGTAATTTATATATTTCTAGGAAACCATTTTACTTAAGCATACAACAAATATTTGTTAAATCAGTAATACAGGCACTGATGATTGGTACTGCAGTAAAACTAGTTTTACACCATTTGAAGGAAATAAGTGATAAGCCTGAGAGAACTGAAAGTGTATGGGGTTTAAAATCCTTGTCCTGAGATTAGGCACTGATTCTCACACTGGCCATTGATCCCTGGGGAAGAGAAGTTGCTCCTTATATGTCTGCTCTATTCCTAAAGAACCTTTTTCTTAGAATTACACACTCTTATGTCATTAGCAATTCATAGAAAATAATTATACTACAACTATATAGATGTTGCCAGCCAAACCTCAACAATCTGTATCTCACATTAGATTTAAGTAATAATTTGAAAATATTAGAAGATGGGTTGAATTCAGACTATATTCTTATGCTTGAAAAGTCAGAAGGAGCAATTTGAAGAATTGTGTGTATATTTGTATGTGTGTTGTATGTTGTGTGTTGTGTGTTATTGTTGTTGTGGTGGTGGTGTGTGTATGTTAACAGTAAAACTGTTACCTGAGCCTGTAATAAAGAACATTTTATAAAGTGCATTTTGGTTAAAAGGACTTCAGAATTTGCTCACCAGTTTAGTAATGTTTGAATTTTTACGGGGATCACATCATAATATTTATGTAGATTATTTTTTAAAAAGAACAAAGAAGTAAGATGAGTAAGACGCTGTGGACTATTTAAAGAATTCTCTTTCCAAAGACTAGGATGAGTAAAGTTGTTCTCAAATAGAATTTTTTTCAGGTTAAGCTTCAAAATTCCAGGTGGAAAAGTAGTCAGGTCATTCCCGTCAACAATCAATTTTTTAAGTGATCTGCAAATAAAGAAAACCATACTTTAAAAGATATTCATGCAATTTATAATACTGAAGTAATATTCTATCCCAATGTTTCTGAAAATTGGTATAAAATTTAGTAACCATAAAATACAAGTTCTTAAGTATTTCCTTAGAATCAAAAGAATTAACTTAAAAACCAACCGAACCAATATATTATGCAAAAAAATGCATTTGTATAAATGGTATGTATTTTGGGTCTTTGCAACATGTCATTACTATAGAAAAAGAAATAATAATCACAAACATAGCAAGACATATGAATGTTATACTACATTAAATATAGTAAATGATACAAAGAATTTAATTTCATAGAGAAATTGAACATCAATACATGTTTAATCAAAACAGTGAAATTAACACTATCAAAATGTATTATGTGCTATGATATACTTTGACTTTTCATCACCTGAGTCCCCTTGGTTTTATTGTGTCAATTGCTTCTAATAATTCTTTTTCCTTTTTTCAAAGAGAACCAACATTACTCATTTTCTCATTTTTTTACTACTTCTCTTGATAAAGTTTTTTACATTCACGTATCTCCTTAGTAACTAGTGCTGGAAGCAATCAGAAAAGCATCTGTTCATGAGGGAAATATAAAAATCAAATCAGAGGATTTCTGGTCCAGATGGCAGAGTAGGTAAATTCTGTGCTTGCCTCCTCTCAGGACCACCTCAAAATTACATGAAAATGTACATAACACCCATCATTGAGAATCACTTGAAGTCCAGCTGAACAGAAGTTCCACAACTAAGGACATAGAAAAGAAGCTACCTAGAGACTGGTAGGATGGGCAAAGACATGGATGAGGCTGGTCCCAAATCAACGTGTGGTGATTAAAAATCAGGAGAAATATCTTAGCTGTGGAAGTCCCCCCTGAGGAGTGAGGAGTCTCAGCCCTACACCAGGGTCCCCAACCATGGTTCTTGTGCCAAAATAGAACCCCCACAAATTTGGGCTGTAAAAACCAGCAGAAATTCTGGCTAAGTGAGACGGAGAGTTGCTGGAGACCCAGGTACTCCTCTTAAAGGACCCATGTACAGATTTACTCTCTGAGGGATTCACAACCTCTGAGCTCTAGTGCTGAGGCAGAAGCTTGGGGTGGTGGTGCCAAGGGACATATGAAAAAGAAATTGTCTGACTTCAGGGCAAGGGCTGGAGGGATGAGTTTCTCCTAGCAAAAGTGCTAATAGAATCCACCATTTCTTTGCTGAGACCTCCCCTTCCCAGTGTGCACACGTAGGTGGCTGCCATATCTGCGTCTCCATCAACCTGGCTAACACAATTCACCCTGCTGTACTTCCTTAAGACCCTGCTTCTCCCAACTTGCAGGCCCATCCAAGCCACTTCCAGTGGCTTTCTATATAAATTACCTGCCTTGGTTCATGCTGCAAATATTCCTAAAATCTTCCAAAGGATCACAAAATCCAAACAAGCAACATCTAGTCTCAGCATGCCTCTTGCTGAGGAGTCCCAAACCTGGCACTAGTGGCACCCAGCCTTGGTTCATGGTTTGGCCTCTAGAGATACCTCCAAGCCTAGTGCAGGTGATGGCCATCTACGGATTGCTTGGTGGCTCATGCAGGTAGACCCAGACAGGGCACAAGGTGCAGCTGATTTTAGACTGCTATGGGGCCCTTCCCAGGAGGACCCAGAGCTGGTCTGTCCAGTGGCAAGGTTTGGACCAAGCCGGAGCACCACTCAGGGACACATCAAAAGATGACACACACAAAGGGCAGACTAGGCAGGCACCAGAGCCCTGCTAATGTGAATTCTGATCTATAGAGTCAGCCCCAGCACAACAACTCCTCCACTGTAGTCACTGGCCAGTGCTTACAACAAATCAGCTCATGGGTTCATCCCTTCCATTTACATGCAAAAAGCAACCAAGGTTCAACTACAATAGGAAGGCACACACAATCTACACAAGGGACATACCTAGAGCACCTGGTTCAGGTGACCAAGGAGATACACCACTGGGCCCCATAGGACATCTACTACATAAGGCCACTCTACTAAGATTGGGAGACATAAAAATTCTACCTAATATATAGGAATAAACACAGGGAGGCATCCAAAATGGAGAGAGAAAGAAACATGTTCCAAACGAAAGATCAGAGCAAAGCTTCAGAAAAAGAACTAAACAAAATGGAGATAAGCAATCTACCAAATGTAGAGTTCGAAACACTGGTTATATGAATGCTCAGTGAACTTAAGGGTAGAGTGGATGAACTCAGTGATAATATTAACAAAGAGATAAAAAAAAAAACAAAAAAGAATCAGTCAGAAATGAAGAATACAATAACTGAAGAATACTTTGGAGAGAATCAACAGCAGATTAGATGAAGCAGAAGACTGAATCAGTGATTTGGAAGATAACATAGCAGAAAACACCCAATCAGAATAGCAATAAGAAAAAGAAATTAAAAAATGAAGATAGTTTAAGGGGCCTCTGGGATAACACCTAGCACACTAACATTAGCATCACAGGAGTAACAGAAAGAGAAGAGCGAGAGCAAGAAATTGAAACCTATTTCAAGAAATTATGATGAAAAAATTCCCTAACCTGGAGAAAGAAATAGATATAGAAGCGCAGGAAGCACAGGGAGTCAAGTCCCAACCAAGATGAACTCAAAGAAGCCCACACGAAGACATATCATTAAAATGCTGAGGTAGACAAAGACAAAGAGAGAATCAAGAGCAGTAAGAGAAAAGCAGTTAGTTAACTACAAGGGAGCTCTCATAAGACCGTCTTCTGATTTCTCAACAGAAACTTTGCAGGCAAGGAGAGATTGGCAGGAAATATTCAAAGTGATAAAAAGCAAGGAACTACAACCAAGATTACTCTACCTAGCAAGGCTATCATTTAGAATTGAAAGACAGATGAAGAGCTTCCAAGATAAGAAAAAGATAAAAGAGTTCATTACCATGAGGAGGAGAAGGAGGAGGAGAAAGAGGAGGAGAAGGAAGAAGAGGGTATACAATAAAAAATGTGAATAATATAGTGGCAATAACTACACATCTATCAACAATTAATTTAAATACAAATGGATTAAATGCCCTAATCAAAAGACTTAGTGTGGCTGAAGAGATAAGAAAACAAGAAACACAGACTGAAAGTAAAGGGATGGAAAAAGATATTTCATGAAAATGGAAACATACAAACATACAAAAAAGCTGGGGTAGCAATATTTGTAACAGACAAAATAGACTTTAAAACAAAGGATATAACAGGAGACAAAGAAGGACACAGTAATCCTATTTTTGAGTATTTATCCAAAAAAACCAAAAACACTACTTTGAAGGGACGTGTGAATCTGTATGTTTACTGAAGCATTATTACAATTGCCAAGCTACGAAGACAACTTGAGTGTCTATCAATGGATGAATGGATAAAGGAGAGGTGGTACATATATACAATGGAATATTACTCAGCTATACAAAGAATGAAATCTTGCCATCTGCAACAACATAGATGGACCGAGAAGGTATTGTGCTGAGTGGAGTAAGTTAAGACAGACAAAAATGAATATCATAGAATTTCACTTACATGTGAAATCTAAAGAACAAACAAATAAACAAAAACAGAAATAAAGTCATAGATACTGAGAACATTTTGATGGTTGCCAGATGGAAAGGGGTTGAGGGGATGAAAAAGGGGAAGATATTAAAAAGTACAAATTGGTAGTTACAAAATAGTCACAGGGATGTAAAGTATAGCATAAGAAATATAGTCAATAATATTGTAATAATTATGTATGGTGTTAGATGGGCACTAGATTTATTGGATTGATCACTTTGTAAATTATATAAATGTCTAATTACCATGTTGTACACCTGAAATTAATATAATATTGTATGCCAACTGTAATTGACATCTGAATAATCATTTAAAAAACAAATGAAAAGCTGATCCAACTTTCCAATGTATTAGGGGTAATGACATTAATATAACCACTGTCAATACAATATACATATGATGTATTATTGAATTATATGCTTGAAATCTATATAATTTTATTAACCAATGTTATCCCAATAAATTTAATTTAAAACATTTTAAAAAGTATAATCAATTGTCTATAAGTCAGACTTTATGAAATAAGCAACTGGGAGCCTATAGATGTTCATGTGCATTCTAGTTTTATATCTCTTATCCACACAATTTAAGGTCTTTAATTATGATGCCTGCTGACAATACTAAAACATGGTCAAAGAAGGTATTCAAAACAATGAGGCTAAGAAAATGGTACCTTAGCTAGCTTTATCTCTCAACCAGTCTGACTACTGTACTTTTCATATTCTGGAAATGACGAGCCAGACGCCAGGCTCTGCTTCAGCCCTGAAGGAGAAAGCTAGCATGCTCACTTTTTTCCTCTACAGCAAACACAATCTAGGGGCCAGAAACAGAGAGCCCTATGGACAATCAGAATGTGTAGTGCACTCTAGTGAAATGCTACCAAGAGTCCACAGAACACCCATGGATGAAGCTGCCCTGCTTGAGTTGGTTTACTTAGATGTCCCACCAGTTTGGGTACACCCTTCCTCTCAGTGAGTTCTGAGGGAGCTCAGTAGGCTAAGTAGTCTTTAAATGTGGAAGAGCTCCATGTTGAAAAAACCTTTGCATTTGAACATTCTGGGTAGCAGAGAAACCTCCTCCTGCTACACCACCGATACTCTCAGCCCTCTGAATTGTACTCTGAAGTTACTACTGGACCTGAGTGAAACAGCATCCAGAAGAAGAAAACAAAACAAACAAAATACACACAACAGTGTTCTTAGGGCAAGCCCTTCTTCACTTCTCATCTGTCTGTAAAGACAGATGAGAAGTTGGGACAGAGGAGCAGGAGAAACAAAATTCAAATATAGCGCACAGGCGCATGCACACACACGTACTTTCTTGAACCAAAATACATGATTTGTAAAACTGAAAAATTAAGTGGATGAACTGAAGTAGAACATGGTCTTCATTGAGATCTGAGTTAGAGGCAATGACAAAGTAGATAAAATAGCTCAAATAGAGCAGAAATATTTTTTAACTCATAAGGAAATAAATATGGGTGTCATAGAAGATAGATGAAGTGGATGTAACATGTAAATAATAGGTGTTTCAAGAAGAGAAAATAAAACACATGAAGAGAGGCCATAATTAAATATATTTTCTTAACTCGAAAAAAGTTTGAGCTGGCTGATTAAAAGGGTCCACTGAATTCCAAAAAAAAAAAAAAAAGCAGATGTGAAATCATGATTTATAAAAAATGTGTATTTGGCCACTCACATGACCAAAGTATATTTCTCATATACTTTTCCTCTACAGTTTCTGGCTCACAGCTCCCAAACCCTTGAATTTCCCAAGTGATAAGAGCAATAGGAGCATCTTTTGTTAAATTTGGTCTCTTCTTCAGTTCCTGAAATTGCTTCAGAGACATGAAGTTAAAATGGGTCTTGTTATTCATAACAAACTCCTTTCTACCACATTGGGTTTTATGTTTATGGGGTGACTTTTGGAAAGCACCTAAAGATGAGGGCCAGTTGCCAGAAGAACAAACCATGCCTAGTAGAATGGAACTTTCAGTTCCACCTCATATTTGGGCAGAGGAAAGGGGTTAGAGGTTGAATCAATTATGCCTGTGTAATAGAGCCTCCATAAAAACCTTAGAGGAGGGTGTTCAGAGAGTTACAAGGTTGGGGAACCAGAACACTTCAATGTGCCATTGTGCCGAGCTCCAAACTCCATGAGGACAGATGCTCCTTTGTTCAGGACCTTACCCTATGTATCTCTTCATATGGCTACTGATTTGTATCCTTTAATATACATTCTTTGTAATAAATTGGTAATATAGTGAGTAAATAGGTTTCCTGAGTTCTGTGAGTCACTATAGCAAATTAATTGAACCCAAGGAGCGAGGCTGTGGAAACATCTAATTTATAGCCAGTCATTTAAAAGTACAAGTAATAATCTGGTCTTGCTATTGGCATCTGAAGTAGGGGGCAGTCATGTGAGACTGAGCCCTTAACCTATGAGATCAAGATGCCATCTCCAGGTAGACAGTGTTTGAATTTAGTTGAATTATAGGACACCCAGCTGGTTCCCAAGAATTGCTTGTTGGTGTGCTCCTTCTAACAGAGTGGAATTGGGTGCAGAACCCTTTCAAACAAGTCTGAAAAAAAAAAGACATGCTATTAAGCATAATCTGATAAAATTCCTGAAGATCAGGATGATGAAAAATTATAGTCTTTCCAGATAAAAATAAGAACCACGTAAAAAGAAAAAGAAATCAAATTGATCAGATACCTTATCTGCAACTCTGGGAGCTAGAGGAGGACATGAGGATGTAGACTGCTTGTGAAAAGGCTGCAATGTGAGCTCGCCCACCCATAAGACATTGTTTATCTGTTAGGATTAAAGATTCAAAGAAAAGAGTTACCCGCATCCTTCAGCTGTGGAAAATAAATAAACAAAAACTCTAAACAGCCAATGAATCAAAGAAGACATCTCCAGGTTCAAGATGAGATGAAACAAGAGTAGTAAGCAATGAATCAATAGCGAGCAATGAATCTTAAAATACATAGGGTCTAATGGATAATAATTAAAAATGCTTGTGAGACCTAAGTGCTAAATAAATATTCTTTAAATAAAGAGACATAATACAAAAAAAAATACTAATGAGAATTCAAGACAAAAGTTTCAAAACTATCTCAGCAAAATCTAGAATTAGATAAAAGGTAAATGTGTTTGGAATGAAATTATTCTAAAGGTGTCAACTATTGGTGAAACGCAACAGGGACAGACTGGCATGGTGGGGGACATAGCTTTTATCTTGCTTTTGTAAAATATTTTTTTAAATGTATTTGTTTATGAGTTTGGGGGAAGGAAAGATAGCTCTTAATAGATTGGGAAAGTACAATAGTAGAGTTCTAAAATTAACAAAGGAGAATAAAGAGAAAAAAATGACATCCTGAAAAGAAATTACCTACTTATATATATGAAAAAAAGAAAGTAAATAAATAGTAAATATGAAGTAAAATAAAAAGTAAAATTAAGGGCAAAAAATAAGTATCAGTCATAATGAATATGAACAGGGTGAATTCCCCTATTAAAATACAAAGATTATCACATGGGAAATTAAATAATTGATATAAATATTAGAAAAGTAGCAACAAAATTAACTAACTTTATTGCAGATAAGATTATGCAACTTGAAAACAAAAATAAAACAGTAAAACCCAACTGGAACTAATAAGATAATTTGGTTACATAAATTGATTTTAAGTTAATGTAAAGAAGTGCATAGTTTTTCTTTATTCTGTACTGGAAATTTTCAACTAGAAATAAAAATAGAGAAAATATTACATTCACAGCAACACAATTATAAAATACTTAGGTTAGTAAGAAAAAGGACTTATGTGAAGTGAGTCATAAATTCTTATGAAGACCATAAAATCTGAATAAATGGAAAAATATACTATGTTTTAGGACAAAAAGATTTATTATCATCAAGATGTAAAAGCTTCAAAATTTATATGTAAACTCAAAGTAATTCCAATTAAAATCCCAACTTTGTGCTTATGTGTTTTTGGTGAAGAAAGGCTTGTAATTATATCAAATATCTTAAAGATTATGATCTAAATAGAATAATTAAGAGACTATTACTGAAAAATAATCTTCCTATTCATTATTAAAATTATCCTAAAGTCATAATCAAAATAGTATGCTACTGACCTAGAAGGACATAGATGAACTTCAGAGACTTTTAAAAAATTAATGTGAGAAAGAATCAGAGCTTAGCATAAAACTACACTGTGTATTATTACCATCTTGTGTATATGTATCTCCTTACAAAAAAAAACTGATAAAAGCTACAGGTGCAGACATAAAAAAATGGGTAAAAGTAGCTTGTCATTCTCTTAAGTGGTCATCAGTTTTGTCCTTTAAATAATTACTGAGAATATTATGTCCTAAAAATACTGAATACTAGTCATTCAAATTACTTTTTGGTAAACTTTATGCTTCACACATAACATTTTATGGCTATAAATAAATGAACAAACTCAATTTTCTCCACCACGATCATCACCAAATATGTTCTTAAGGGGCATATGATTTTGTGCTACTTACTACTTCCAAAATACCTGAGTTTCTGTATTTCATTTGGAATAAAAGCAATACTATTGTAGGAAATATCGAGTTCCTCAAGATGAAGCAAGGAAAATAACCTTAGAGAAAATAAATTGTAAAAATGATTATTTGTCATTACTACGCATATATAAGAATTAAATACTTGAGTAAATAGGTAGAAGTATAAAGAAATTAATATTTTTCTAAGATCCTGAAGTTTATATAGACTTAAATTATAAATGATATAATTATAATAAAATTTCATAAAAATTATTCATCTAGCTATTGAAATATTTGGATTGAAATGTTTGGAAAGCCCCTAATACAAAAAAGTATGTATTTAGTTTAAGTTCTAACACTATGATTTCAAACTTTAAATGTTCATCTAGAAAAAGTCACCTGAGAAATTCCTAACGAAATTTAGATATATTTTTTTTCTTGATTGCTGTATTAGTTTTCTAGGGCTGAAATAACAAAATTACCACCATCTGGGTACAGTTCAGGAGGCCAGAAGTCTGAAATCAAATTGTCGAAAGAGTTGGTTCCTTCTGAAGTCTCTGAAGAAGAAACTGTCCCTTGCTTGTTTCCTAGCCTCTGGTGATTGCCAGCAATCATTGGTGTTCCTTCGTTTGTGGAAACATAACTCCAATCTCTGCCTTTGTGTATTTTCTTCTTATAAGGACACCGTTTATTTGATTTTTGAGCCTGCCCTAATCCAGTAACCTCATATTTATTAACTTAGCTAATTACATCTGCAAAGACCCTATTTCCAAATAAGGTCACATTCTGAAGTTCTGCGTGGAATGAATTTTTGTGGCACACTACTATTCAACCCAGTGCAGTTGCATTAAGATTTTCTTAGTGAAATATCTTTCGTCTTCCTTTCCATTATGCTAAGTAGGTACTTAAAAGTAAGAACCAAAGAACATTAAGACTGCAACACAGAGAGCCTTGTGTCCTGGGGTTTAGGAATGGGAGTTGCTTCTTGAAGTCTGGAATTGAAGGGCTAAGTAACAACATTCATCAAAATCCTTAGTAAATATTCCCACTTTGTGTATGGTATTCTCAAATTCCTTCCTGCTTTCCATATACAAATAATATAAAAAATTACTTGCATGAATATTAACTAAAGTATCATGAGCACAATATTTCATTAACTTCTTACTTACTATCTTAGTGCGGCATATAATGGCCTTTATGATCTGGCCGCAGACTACTTGTCCAGCTCGCCTATCTCACTCCATAATATTCACCTATAGATCAGCCTTTATTTGATAAGTTCTCTAAATTAGCCAGTGCTCACATATTTCAAAATACTGAGTGCAATTCCCCCAAACCTGGCTCTTCAACCAATGTCTTTATTTTTTAAGTCTTGGCTCAGATATCATCTTTTCTAAGAAACTGCTCCCAAATCTTCAGACTGAGTGAGAAGCCTATCCTGTAATTCTCTCTTTACCTCAATCACAGAACTTACCACAATGTGTAATAAATGTCTGTCTTATGAACTAGGAGGTTCTGGAAGCCAAGCATTCAATTTTACATTTTTATATATCCAGTGCCTTGCACAGTGCCTAGTATATCATAAGTAAATTACAATTGAATAAAAAGAATGGTTATCCCACTTAATTTAAAATTATTTGCTCTAAGAAATTAAAGAGATTGAATAGAAATCAAAAGAAATGCCTTTTTAATTTAGTGTTCATCTCAGACTTTTTATCACCTCTGTAAAGAAAATGTTAATATCACCTGTTTTATTTTTCAATTAAAAATTATGTTATTTTATTTTTTGCCTCAGGTAATTTTAGGACCATTTCATCTTCCCTTATTACTTCAGTACTGGCAAACTAGTCTGGTTCTATGCTTTCACCATTGATGATATATCCCTGTTGACTATGATGCTTAATAGGGCTTATAGGCAGCATAGTTTTAGAAAAACTTTAAAAAGGCACCAAAATAATATATCTTGGAAGAAATGTATATTTTTAAAAAATATGAAAACCATAAGAAAAATCTAGACTAACAATGAGAAAAAAAGAGAAGGTACAGTCTTTTAAATACAATGCTTAGTCAATAAACAATTTTTTTCTAAATTCCATAAATCTAGAAAAAGTATTTAGTTTAAGTTCTAACACTATGATTTCAAACAAATTAGGTAATCAATTATTTTATTTAAAAAATGCTGCTAGTCTTTCCATCTGGCCACAGCCATCAGGTAAGCCAAGATGGGCGCTTACAAGTACATCCAAGGAGCTATCCAAGAAGCAGTATGATGCAATGTACTTTCTTCTCAGGGTGTGCTGCTGGCAGTACTGCCAGCTTTCTGAGCTCCACACTCCCCCAACCCACTCCCCTGCCCCACCTTGCCTGATAAAGCACACAGGCTGGGATACGAGGCCAAGCAAGATTATGTCATATATCAGATTCGTGTGCACTGTGGTGGCCACAAACACCCACTTCCTAAGGGTGCAACCTACTGCAAGCCTGCCCATCATGGTGTTAAACAGATAAAGTTTGCTGGGAGCATTCAGTCTGTTGCCGAGGAGAGAGTAGATGCCACTGTAGGGCTCTGAGAGTTCTGAATTCTTACTGGGTTGGTGAAGTTTCCACATACAAATTCTTTGAGGTTATCCTCATTGATCCATTCCATAAAGCTAGCAGATGGAATCCTGACACCCAGTGGATCACCACACCAGTCCACAAGCACAGGGAGATGTGAAAGGCTGACGTCTGCAGGCCACAGGAGCCATGGCTTCGGAAAGGCCACAAGTTCCACCATACTATTGGTGGTTCTGGCCCTGCAGCTTGGAGAAGGTGCAATATACTCTCTAGCTATACCATTACTGCTGTTTGTAAAATTCTTATAAACAATTTAGGACAGAAAAAACTACTGCAAATTTTATTTGAACTGCTAAATTTATACTGTTTACCCCTCTTTGTTCAAATGTCCCCTTTTCAATAAGGCGAATCCTAACTACCCCTTTAAAATTATACACTCACTCCCCTTTTCTATTTTTTCTTTTTATATTACTGATTACATTCTAACATACCATATGATTTACTTATATATATTATTTATTGACTGTCTCCCTTAATGTGAATATAATCCTCAGAACAGTAGAAATCTTTGACTAAGGTTTTATATTAGTTTTCTATTGTAGTCATAACAAATAGTAGCTTAAAATGATACATTTATGATCTTAAAGTTCTGTGGGTCAGAAGTCTGGCATGAGACTCACCACATTAAAATTAAAACATCAGCAAGGCTGCATTCCTATCTGGAGACTCTAAGGAGAATCTCTTTCTTTGCTTATTCAGGTGTTTAGCAGAATTCAGTATCTCCGGCTGTAGGACTGATGTACCTGTTTTCTTGCTGGCTGTAAACTGAAGGCTGTTCCTACATTCTCAAACTGCCACATTTCCTGACTAATGGTTTCCTTCCTCTCTTTTCAAAACCAGCAAGTCTTGTCCTTATGTTGCATCTCTCTGATTCGTGCTTCTGCTTCTGTCTTCCATTTTTAAGAGCTCATCTGGTTAGATTGGACTTACCCAGATCATCTAGCATAATCTCTCTACTTTAAGGCCAGCTTACTAGAAAACTTAATTTCCTCTCCAACTTTAATTACTTTTGTTATGTAATGTAACATATTCACATATTCTAGAGATTAGGATGTGGATGCCTTTCGAGACCATTATTCTATCACAGTCTCCCCCGTCCCCTAACAATTCATATCTATCCCACATGCAAAATACATTCACCCATCCCAAGTTTCCCAAAGGTCCCATTCATCTAAATTTCAAAAGTTCCAAATTTTGTCATCTAAATCAGGTCTTGGTAATGCTCTAGATATAATTCATTCACCGGTACAATTTTTCTCCATTTGTGGGCCTATAAAACTAAAGAAATAAGTAATCTGCTCCCAAAATACAATGGTGTGATAGGCATAGGGTAACCATTATAGATTTTGGTTCAAAAGGAAATGGAAGGTAAAAAGTTACCAATCCTGAGCAATTTAAAATCTAGCTGTATAAACTCAGGTTGCAAGGCCTGTGAATAATTATCTGCAGCTCACAACTCTGCCCTCTGGTTTCAAGAGTCTGCCCTCCTAGCTCTTGGCCCTGCCTTCTGGGGTCATAGTTCCACTTTCTGAACTATTGGCTCCACTTCCTGGGTTTCTGACTTCACCTGCTGAGTCAACCTTCCTTTTTCATGAAAATTAGCACACATTTGGATCTGAGTAGTTTTATCAGCCTGCTTCATGCCTGTAGAATTTTGGGAACCGTTTTTCATTTCCTACTTTCTTTATCCCTTTTGATCAAAGCAGCAGTTTTTCTGCTAGTATAAAATTTTTAAGAACCTTGTGGGTCTTCCATGTATGTCATGGGAATTCATTTCATGAGACACAAAGCTTGTCTTAGATAATCTCATCTCTATTTTTTGCTTTTGCTGAAATGGGCTAGGCTGTGGTATACTAGTCATCATTAAAAAAGAAATGGATACATATAACGACATAAATAAATCTCAAAACCATTATGTTGAGTAAATGATGCCAGACATACACACACTATTTGTTGTATGAATAAATTTATATGATTTTCGAGAACAGCCAAAACAAATCTATCATGTTAGATCTGGAGACTGACTGAAAATGTTCATGAGAGAACTCTGTGGAAATGCTTAATACCTTGTTTAATGATGGTTATATGGGTGTATACATTTGTTAAACTCTTTGAATCAAATACCTGAGATTCACACATTTTATTGTATATAAGTTATACCCCCCAATTTCTTTTTTTTTAGAAAGAAGAAAAATAAGAGGAAAGAGGAGAATATCCAGGGTGCTAATAACTATTTTTTAAATTGTGGTAAAATAGCATAAGATCTGCTATTTTAATCATTTCTAAGTGTACCATTTAGTAGCATTACTTACAATCTCAATATTGTGAACCATCGCCATTACCCATTTTTAGAACTTTTCCATAACTCCAAACAGAAATTCTATACCCATTAAATAATAACTCCCCAGTCTCTTCTCTCTCCTCTACCCAACCCCTAGTAACCTTTATTCTACTTTATGTCTCTATAAATTTGCCTATTCTAGGTAAATTTGCCTATTCTAATTCTATATAAATGAAATTATACAAAATTTTCCTTTTGTGTCTGACTTATTCTATTTAACTTGTTTTCAAGGACCATCTTTGTTGTAGTATGTACTAGAATTTAATTCTTCATTAAAGATAAAGAATAAACTATTATATGCATGTGTCACATTTTGTTTATCCATTAATCTGTTAATGTACAGTTAGATTATTAGTATCTTTTGGTTACTGTGAGAAAAACAACTAGTTTTTCCATTTTTCTATTGATGAACATATGAGTTGTTTAATGTTTCAGGCTATTGTGAATAAACCTGCTATGGACATCCTCATAGAAGTCTTTTTATTGAGGATAAAAATCTACCTTCTCCTTCTTATACCTGAATGACCAAGAGCTACTAAAGAAAATCACACATTAATGTAGATTAGCGTCACTACAAATTCATGGTTTCCAGTCTCAGCTAAGCTTACATCGTTGTCTACCAATCTTTTATTTTTTGTGTGTACGTTCATTCTCTCTGCAGTCCTCTTTAAAGGCGGCTTTAAAGCTTCTTTTCGTCGTCACTCTTCTTGCTCTCAAAGTTATCTTAATTTAATATATTTCAAAGTAATCTTCCTCAACTGATACATAATAGGAGCTAAGTAAATCTGTCAATTGAATAAATTTCCTATTTTCTTACCCATATAACTGCATATTTTATACTCTTTCTTTTTTCTAACTTTTATTTTTTATTTTTTAAAATTTTAAAATAAATTTTTATTTTTCAATTAGTTAATTCACAATAGTATATTAGTTTCAGGTGTGCTACATAGTGATTATATACTTATATAACTTACAAAGTGATAACCCCAATAAATCTAGCATCTATCTGACACCATACATAGTTATTATGATATTATTGACTATATTCCTTGTACTATACTTTACACCCTCATGATTATTTTGTAACTACCAATTTGTACTTCCCATCCCTTTTTTATTTTTTATTTATTTTTTTTCAATTAGGTTTATTGGGGTAACATTGGTTAATACAATTATATTTTCAGATGTAAATTATCATTTGATATCTGTACATTCTGTTGTGTGTTCACCACCCAAAGTCCCATCCCTTTTTTAAACAATACACTCAACCCTACTTCCATCTGGCAATCATCAACATGTTCTCTGTATCTGAGTTTGTTTCTGTTTCATTTGTTCATTAATTTTGTTCTTTAGATTCCACATGTAACTGAAATCATATGGTATTTGTCTTTGTCTGACTTATTTTACTCAGCACAATACCTTCTAGGTCCATCCATGTTGTTACAGATGGCAAGATTTTATTCTTTTTCTTTATGGTTGAGTAATATTCCATTGTATATATGTACCACCTCTTCCTTATCCATTCATCCATTGATGGACACCCAGAATGCCTCCATGTTTTAGCTTTTGAAGCCAAAAGTCTAGATTTCAGTGTCCTTTCCATATTCAAAGACTGTCAAGGGATAGCTTCAGTTTCTTACCTGAGCTTCTTTATAATATTTGTGTTTATTTAACACATACTCAGATAATAAATTCTAGAGGTGTAGTTTATTAATTGCCATTATTAATTACCACTTATGTAACTGGTAGGGTTATTTTTAACCAAATAATAAAAAACAAGTCAGCTAATTGGAACAGATTAAGAATTATTAAATAGATAAAAAGTTGCTAGCTGCTTTCAAAAGGGTAACTGATCTTTTTCTAAATCCTAAGTTCTTTATTTTATGTTTATAATCTCAAACTATTAACCTTACCCAGGTGGAAGAGTCGTAATCAAATTAAAGGCAATGTTGAAAACTCTAAGGAATTTAAGTTGTTGAATTTCAGAAGGGATTACTTTGATAGGATTATTTCTCAGGATTAATATTTGTAAATGTTTAAGACAAAATATCTGAGGAATAGAAAGAAAAACAAACATGAGTAGAATAATAAAGTATGCAAATCTCTGTAATTTTTATAGAGCTTTTGGATTAATGAAGAATTAGTGTAGTAGCATTAATTGTATATTAATCATTAGTAGCATTAATCATATATGTCAATAAACACTGTTGAAAAACCTTCAAAATAACTGATCGGCATTAATATGCATGGTATGGTAAAATAGTACAACTACTGTATTTATATCCCCTTGACTCAAGAATGGTCCTTTTCTAAATAAGAAAGTCATCTTGTTTGATCAACCCCTGGCTTCATAAGAGGCAATTATGCAAAGAATGAGGGAGAAAAGAGCTAGCTGCAGAACCAGTAGAATAAATGGAATTAAACTTAGTAAGTCAATTGGGTGTCAGATATCATAGCCAGATTCTTTCACTCTCATATCATTATAATTTCATATATGCTGATTTTTCATATGAAATTTAAAAATAGAATATACCATTTAAATCTATGATTCTCATGAGTGACATCAGAAACATGGCAGAGTGAGAGACGTCCTCAGATTGCTCCCCTTGAAACAACAATAAGCTGAACATCTAAAACTCAACAAAAAACACCCAAACTGTACACCAGCACATCTGAGCCTGGGATCTGTGCATAAGAGCTACCACAGGTCAGAACCTTGGGTGTCAGGAGGTGAACTGGGAGAAACAAAGAAGCTGCCTCTTGCAGCTTCCAGAGTTTCCTGTAGGAGAAGGGCGAGTGGAGAAGGTGTAGTGACTTCCCTCAACAATCCTGCCTGGGAGAGCTGTGAGCTCCACGTGGCTGGCAGCAGTGCCCAGTCATCAGGGCAGAAGGCAGAGAAACAGGGATGGCAGAAAAATGGGGAGGCAGAGAAACAACAGTTGATTTTTACCAGCCATGGTTGCAAAACTGAGGCTGAGCCCCCATCCCCCCACCCAGGGGTCCCTCCAACCATGCTCTCCACAGAACGCTGTGGAGCCCCAGGGAAATCTGAGCAAATGCTACAGAAACTGTCACTAATACTGACAGGAACTGAGACTGAGGCTAGCAAGCGAGATTAAACATCTTTAAAGAAAAAAAAAACATATTAAGACATTATACAAAACAGAGACCCAAGACGCATAGATGCCACATACAGGAAACCAAAATAAAACCACCTTCTTTGCAACAGGCTAAAGAGAGACCTTTAAAAAATAAATCTTCTTTCTAGGAAAAAAAAAAAAAGCAGACTACACTTCCATTAATGCCCAAGTGGAGAAATAGTCCATTAAACACCATGAACAACCAAGGTGACAAGCCACCTCAGAAAGAAAAAAACCTCCAGAAAATAAATAAGCTTACAGACATAGAAATATGCTACTTAAATGACAGAGAATTCAGGATGGTACCTCTGAAAATACTCAATGAGATCTGAAACAAATCATATCAACAATTTCAAAAATTAAAAAAAAATGCTAGATGAGCAGAATGAGTTATTTAGCAATGAGATTGATTCTCAAAAAGAAACAAATAGAACTTCTGGATGTAAAAAGCACACTGCAAGAGTTAAACAATGAAATAGCAAGCTTGGGAAATGAAGTTGATCAAATGGAGGAAAGGATCACTGATATCGAAGACAGAAATCTAGAAATAAATCAGAAGGAAGAAGAGAAAAACCGAAGAATAAAAATAATGAAAGAGAAATTCAAGAACTAGCTGATATCATCAGGAGAGGGAACATAATAACGAGTATTATCAAAGGTGAGGAAAAGGAGCAGGGATTAGAAAGCATTTTCAGACAAATAGTTGACGACGATTTCCCAAATCTAAGGAATGAGCTGGAGCTTGGAATTCAAGAAATCAACAGAACACCCAATTATCTCAACCCAAAAAGGCTTTCACCAAGACACGTTGTATAAAGTTATCAAAAATCAACAACAATGACAGAATTCTCAGGGCAGCTAGAGAAAAGAAGATGGTAACCTATAAAGGAAAACCCATTAGATTATCGTAGGACTTCTCAGTAGAAACCAACAAGCCTGTTCAACAGTTGAATTCATGAAAGGAATTAACAGCCAAGAATAATGTATCCAGCTAAGCTCTCTTTTACATATGAAGGAGAAATAAAGATCTTTCCAGACATACAAAAATGTAGGGAATTCTCCACTATGAGGCCTGCACTACAGAAAATATGGAAAGGGGTCAGCTAACCTAAAACAAAATGACAAAAAAAAAAAAATACATAAGTAGAAGTAAGGTGGCCAGCAGATTGAAAGAAGCTGAGGAGTTCAACCATTACAAGAAACAAGGCATTATAAGCTTAAAAATAAGAAGAGATTTTCTAGCAAGATAGTAATGAATGATCAGCATACATAGGGACAAACTGAGGCAAAAATGACTGAAAAGGAGAAGATTCAAAGATCCAAATTCGCAAAAGGAAATGTAGATAAGGCACACACAGAAAAAAATGGATGACTGTATGTATATAACTATCCTTTACACATTCATAATGGTAACCACATGCCAAAGATCCAGAACCAAAGTACATAACATAAAATAAAAAGGGCCAGAGGGAAATTCACAAAACCCAACAACAGCAATAAGAAAAGCAGACACTCAAGGACAAGGAAGCAATGGAAACACCGAGCTACCAGAAAGCAAAAGATAAAATGGCTATAAGAAGATCTCATATTTCAATAATCACCCTAAATGTAAATGGATTGAACTCACCAATAAAAAGGCAGAGAATAGCAATAGGATCAAAAAACAAACCCAACCATATGCTCCAAAGACAAATATAGACTCGAAGTGAAGGAGTGGAAAATGATATGTCAAGCAAATGGCATTCAGAGAAAATTGGGAGTACCGATACTACCATCAGATGAACTAGACTTCAAAATAAAAAAGGTAAAGAAAGATACAGAGGGAATGATAAAGGGAATCATGCACCAAGAAGACATAACACTTACTAATATCTATACTCCCAATCAGGGAACCCCAAAACATGTAAAGAAATTACTAATAGAACTAAAGGGAGAAACAGATAAAAACACTATCATAGTAGGTAACCTATATACCCCATTGTCAGATATGGACAGATCATCCAACAGAAAATCAATAAGGAAATAATATCCTTAAATGACATATTAGGCCTGGACATAATTGACAATTACAGAGCCTTCCATCCCAAAACAGCTGCTTATACATTCTTCTCTAGTGCATATGGAACACTCTCAAGGATTGACCACATACTGGGACACAGAGATAGCCTCAATGAATATAAAAGGGTTGAAATCATACCAATCATATTCTCTGATCACAATGCTTTGAAATTAGAGATAAACTGTAAAAAGAAAGCGGGAAGAACCGCAAATGCATGGAGATGAAACAACATACTAATGAAGAATAACTGAGTCAGGGAAAAAAAAAAGATCAAGAGATACATAGAAATGAATGATAATAATAGTACAACATTTGGGACATGGCAAAAACATTTGGGACATGGCAAAAATGGTCATAAGAAGAAAGTTCATATCATTACAGGCCTGCCTCCAAAAACAAGAATAAGCCCAAATTAACAACCTAACGCTTCATCTTAAACAACTAAAAAAGGAAGGACAAATGAAGCCTAATGTCAGCAGAATGAAAGAAATAAAATTAGAGCAAAAATAAATGAAATTAAAAACAACAACAACAAAAACAATAGGAAAAATAAATACAACAAAGAGCTACTTCTTTGAGAAAGTTAATAAAATTGACAAACCCCTGCCTAGACTCACTAAAGAAAAAGAGAGAAGACACAAACAAAATCAGAAATGAAAGAGGAGAAATTATGACAGACACTGCAGAAATACAAAGGATCATACAAAAATACTATGAAAAAATATATACACCGAATTTAATAACCTAGAAGAAATGGACCAGTACTTAGAAAAATACAAACTTGCTAGACTAAATCAAGAAGAACTGGAAAATCTAAATACACATATCAGCAGTATGGAAATGGAAACAATCATCGAAAACCTACCAAAAAGTAAAAGTCCAGGACTAGATGACTTCACCAGTGAGTTCTACCAAACATTCAAGAAAGATTTAATACCTATTCTCTTCATACGCTTCCAAAAAATCAAAGAGGAGGCAATACTTCCCAACTCATTTTATGAGGCCAATATTACCCTGATACCAAAACCTGGTAAAGATAACCCAGGAAAAGAAAACTACAGACCAGTATCTCTCATGAATACAAATGCAAAAGTCCTAAATGAGATACTAGCAAACTGAATACACCAACATACTAAAAAGATTATACACCACAATCAAGTGAGCTTCATCTCAGAGGCACAGGGATGGTTTGACATACACAAATCAATTAAATAAATATACCACATAAACAAATTAAAAATTAAGAATCATGTGATTATATCAACAGATGCAGAGAAAGCCTTCAATAAGATACAGCACACATTTATGATCAAAACACTTAACAAAATCTGCATAGAAGGAAAATACTTTAACATATTAAAGGCCACATATGACAAGTACTCAGCCAACATTATGCTTAATGGTGAAAAACTAAAAACCTTTCCTCTAAGATCAGGAACAAGGCAAGGCTGTCCACTATCGCCACTATTATTCAATATAACATTGGAAGTCCTAGCGAGTGCAATTAGACAAGAGAAAGATATAAAATGAATCTAAATAGGAAATGAAGAAGTCAAACTGTCACTATTTGCAGATGACATGATTCTCTATACAGAAAACCCTAAAGACTGCACAAGAACACTACTAGAAACAACAAGAAAATACAGCAAAGTCTCTGGATACAAAATCTACGTTCAAAATCCATAACGTTCCTATACTCTAATAATGAAATGTCAGGAAAAGAAGTGGAAAAAAACATCCATTTGCAATTGCAATGAAAGAATAAAATACCTAGAAATAAATCTAATGAAACACGTGAAGGACTTATATAATGAAAAATATTAGACTCTATTAAAAGAAATTGAAGAAGATAAAAAGAAATGGAAAGATATTCCATGTTCTTAGATTGAAAGAATCAACATAGCTAAAATGACCTTATTACCTAAAGAGTTATAAAGATTTAAACAATCCCCATCAAAATCTGATTAGCGTTTTTTAAAGAAATGGAACAAAAAATTATCAGATTTGTATGGAAGCACAAAAGACTCCAAATTGCCAAAGCCACCCTGAGAATAAGGAATGAAGCTGGAGGCATCACTGCTCAACTTCAAATTATACTATAAAGCGGCAGTAATCAAAACAGACACATGTACCGGTAGAACAGAATTGAAAGTCCAGAAGTAAACTGTATTAATATCAGCAAGTAATTTTCGACAAAAAAGCCAAAACATACAATGGAGAAAGAAAGCCTCTTCAATAAATGGTGCTGGGAAAACTGGAAAGCCACCTGCAAAAGAATGAAACTAGACTGTTGTCTATCACCACACACCAAAATTAACTCAAAATGGATTAAGGACCTGAATATAGGACCTGAAGCAATAAAATGCATAGAAGAAAACATAGGAACTAAACTCAAGGACCTTGGACTTAAAGAGGATTTTATGAATTAGATCTCAAAGGCAAAGGAAGTAAAAGCTAAAATAAATAAATGTGACTACATCAACCTAAAAAGCTTCTGCTCAGCCAGAGAAACCATAACAAGGTAAAGAGACAACCATCCAAATGGGAAAATATATTTGCAAGCAATGCCTCCGATAAGTGCCTAATATCCAAAATATGCAAAGAACTCATACAACTCAATAACAACAGAAGAACAAATGATCCAATCAAAAATGGACAGAGGACCTGAACAGCCACTTCTCCCTGGAGGACATACAAATGGCCAACAAATATACGAAAAGATACTCAACATTGCTAGCTATTAGGGAAATGCCAATTAAAACCACAATGAGATACCATCTCACACCCGTTGGAATAGCTATAATCAACAGGACAAGTCATAACAAACGTTGGAGAGTATGCAGACAAATAGAAACCCTCATACGCTGCTGGTGTGACTGCAAATTGGTACAGCCACTATAGAAAACAGTATGGAGATTCTTCAAAAAAATAAGAATTGAGCTACCATATGATCCAGCAATCCCTCTACTTGGTATTTACCCTAAAGACTTGAAAATCCATATTCAAAAAGATATTTGCACACTGATGTTCATAACAGCATTATTCACAGTGGACAGGACATGGAAACAACAGAAATGTCCTACGATAAATGATTGGCTAGAGAAGCTGTGGTACAAATATACACTGAAATATTACTCAGCCATAAGAAGAGATGAAATACTGCCATTTGCGACAACATGCGACAACCTTGAAATAATCATACTAAGCGAAAGAAGCCAGACAGAAAAAGTTGAAAATCACTTATATGTGGGATATAAACCTAAGAGTAACAAATGAACAGGGTAAACAAACAGAGATTCATGGACATGGACAATGATCTAGTGGTTACCAGAGGGAAGCGGGAATGGGGATAAGGAAGGTTGATGGGGAAAAATATTTAAATAATTTCTTCAATTTAAAAACAAACAAACGAACAAACGAACAAATAAATCTATGATTCTCACTTGATTAATATGTTTCTGCCTCTGATCTTACATAAGGTCTTACATTAGCTCTCCTTAACATTAAATTAAACCACTTAATCATCATAAAGATCTAAAATTGGTGGATAGCGCATGCTCATTCTTGCAATCAGAACTTAAGTCCTCCAAATTTGTTTTTTCTTTTCAAGATTGTTTTGGCTATTTGGAGTCTCTTGCATTTCCATAAGAACTCTAGGTTCAGCTTCTCAAATTCTCCAAAAAGGCAAGTTGTAATTTTCGTAAAGATTGAAGTGAATCTATAGATCAATTAGGGAGTATTGCCATCTTAACAATAAGTCTTCAGATCCATGAACATGGGATGTTTTGCCATCTAAGTATGTCTCCTTTAATTTCTTATAACAATATCCTGTAGTTTTCACAGTATGTTTCCACTTTTGTTAAACTCACTCCTAAATATTTTATTCTTTTTTTATGTAAATAAAATTCCTTTCTTAGTTTTATTGTAAGGATTGTTTGTTGCTATTATGTAGATATACGATTAATTTTTGTATATTGATTTTGTACATTACAACCTTGATGAACTCATTCATTACTTCTCTCTTTTTTTTTTTTAGTAAATTCCTTCGGATTTCTATATATAGGGCTATATCATCTACAACTAGAGATAGTCAACTTCTTCCTTTTTAAATCTGGATGCCTATTATTTCTTTTTCTTGCCTTGGCTAGAAAGTTCAGCATAATGTTGAATACAAAATGGCAAGAGTAGACACCTTCGTCTGGTTCCTGATCTTAGGAGGAAAAAACTTTGAGTCATTCACTATTAAGTCTGATATAAGCTGCAGGTTTATTGTAGATGCCCTTTATCAAGTTGATGACATCCCCCATCCTCTTCTATTCCTAAATGTTGAGTGTTTTTGTCATGAAAGGATGTTGGATTTTGAAAAATGTTTTGTTTTCTGTCTTTGTTTAGATAATTGTATAGTTTTGCCCTCCTTTACTATATTAAACTGGTATTTCACATTGACTCATTTTTATATATTTATCCAAACTTGCATTCCTGGGATAAGTATCACTTGGTCATAGTGTAAAATCCTCTTCATATGTTGGATTGCTAGCATTTTGTTCAGGATTTTTACATCTATATTCATAAAAGATATTGTTTTGTAGTTTGCTTCTCTTTCCATATCTTTGTCTAGTTTTGGTATCAGGGTATTACTGGTTTAATAGTTTGAATTGGAAAGTTTTCCCTTCTCTTCTATTTTTTGAAGAGTTTATAAAGAATTGATGTTAATTCTTTTTAAGATGTTTGGTAGAATTCACCAATGAAGTCGATCCTGGACTTTCCTTTATGGAAAGTTTTAAAATTACTATTGAACTCTCCTTTTTATAGAGTCATTCAGATTTACTATCTCTTCTTAAGTTCATTCTTGTGTCTTGCTGGGTATGTGTCCATTTCATCAAAGTTATCTAGTTGATTGGTATATGTGTATTCCCTTAAAATCTTTTTTTTTTTATTTCTGTAAGGTTTGGTAGTAATGTCCCCTCCTTCACTCTTAATTTTAGTAACTTGGGTCTTCTTTTTTCTTTGTCAGTCTATGTAAGGTTAGTCAATTTTGTTGATCTTGTCAAAGTATCAACTCTTAGTTTTGTTGATTTTTCTCTATTGTTTTTCTATTATTAATTTCATTAATTTCCGTACTAATTCTTTTTATTAAAAATTATTGGGGTGACACTGATTAATAAAATTGAAAAAGTTTCAAGTGTACAATTCAACAGTTTCTTGCATATATATTGCATTGTGCATTCACTACTCAAAGTTAGACATCTTTCCATCACCAAATATTTGACCTCTTTTGCCTCTATCTACCTCTCACTTGCCCATTCCCTGTGTTAACCACTAATCCACTGTCTGCACTAATTTTTATTATACTCTCCTTATTCTTTTTTTTAGGTTTAGTTTGTATATATATAGTGGCTTAAGATAGAAGGTTATTATTTTTTCTTTTTTAATATTCTTTTTATTTTTCAATTATAGTTGACATACAACTTTATATCAGATTCAGGTATGCAAATAGTGATTAGATATTTATATAATTTATAAAGTTATCACCCCAATAAATCTTGTACCCAACTGACACTATATAAAGTTATTATAATATAATTGACTATTTTCCTTATGCTATACTTTACATCCTTATGACAATTTTGTAACTACCAATTTGTACTTCTTAATCCCTTCCCCCATTCACCCATCCCTCCAACCCCATCTCCCATCAAAATGTTCTCTGTAGCTATGAGTTTGTTTCTATGTTGTTTATTTTCTTTTTTAGATTTCACATATAAGTAAAATCACATAGTATTTGTCTTTCTATGTCTTACTTATTTTACTCAGCACAATACCCTCTAGGTCCATCCATGTTGTTGCATATGGAAAAATTTCATTCTTTATGGCTGAGTAATGTTCCATAGTATAGGTGCATCACTTCTTCCTTACCCGTTCATCTGTTAATGAACACATGTTTTCTTCACATCTTGGCTATTATATTGCAATGAACATATACGTGCATATGTTTTTTCAAATTACTGTTTTGGGTTTCTTTGAATAAATATCCAGAAGTAGAATTATTAGGTCTTTCTTTGTCTTTTGTTATAGACTTTGGTTTAAAGTCATTTTATCTGGTAAAGTATTGCTACTTCAGCTTCTTTTTTTGTTTGTTCATTTTCATTTTCATGAATTATCTTTTATCATCCCTTTACTTTCAGTATGTATACATCTTTCGATATGAAGTGAGTCTCTTGTAGGCAGCATATGTAAGAGTCTTCTTTTCTTACCCATTCAGCTATCCTATGTCTTTTGATTGGGGCATTTATTTATATTTAAATTAACTGTTGATAGATGTGCAGTTATTGCCATTTTATTATTCATATTTTTGATATATTTTTTTCTTCTCCTCCTACCCCCTCTTCTCCCTGCCCCTCCTCCTCCTAACATTTCTTGTAATACTTGTTTGGTGGTGGTGAATTCTCTTATAGTTCCTTGTCTGGGAAGCTTTTTATCTGTCCTTCAATTCTAAATGATAGCCTTGCTAAGTAGAGTAATCTTGGTTGTAGGTCCTTGCTTTTCATCACTTTGAATATTTCCTGCCAATCCCTTCTGGCCTGCAAAGTTTCTGTTGAAAAATCAGCTGACAGTCTTATGGGAGCTCCCTTGTAGGTAACGAACTGCTTTTCTCTTATTGCTTTCAAGATTCTCTATTTGTCTTCAACCTTGGCATTTTAATTATGATGTGTCTTGGTGTGGGCCTCTCGGGGATCAACTTGTTTGAGACTCGACTCTCTGTGCTTCCTGCGCTTATATGTCTATTTCCTTTGCCAAGTTAGGAAAGTTTTCCATCATGATTTCTTCAAATAGATTTTCAATTCCTTGCTCTCTCTTCTCTTTCTGGTACCCCTAGGATCCAAATGTTGGTATGCTTGATGTTATCCCAGAGGCCTCTTAACCTATCTTCATTTGGTGGGGGGGGGGGATTTTTTTTTGTTGTGCTCCTCATATTGGGTGTTTTCTACTACCTTATCTTCCAAATTGCTGATTTGATCCTCTGCGTCATCTAATCTACTGTTGATTCTTTCTAATGTAGTCTTCATTTCAGTTATCATATTCTTCATTTCGACCTATTGTTTTTCATGTTTTCTATAATTCCTACCTCTTGCTGAAGTTCTGAGATCATTGAGCATCCTTATAACCAATGTTTTTCACTCTGTATCTGGTAAATTGCTTGTCTCCATTTTGTTTATTTTTTTTTCTAAAGCTTTGTTCTGATTTTTCATTTGGGACACGTTTCTTTCTCTCCCCATTTTGGCTGCTTCCCTATATTTGTTCCTCTATTAGGTAGGGCTTCTATGTCTCTCAGTCTTGGTGAGTGGCCTTGTGTAATAGGTGTTGTGAGGCCCAGTCTTCCTCATCACCTAAGCTGGGTCTTCCTCTTGTGTCCCTTGTGTGTGTTGTGTGTGCCTTCCTGCTGTAGTTGAACCTTGATTGGTGATTGCACATCAGTCGGAGGAATTGATCCTCAGGCTGATTGGTTGTGAGGACTGGCCTAGACAACAATGGAGGAGCTATTGTGCAGTGGCTGACCCTATGGAGTAAGATTCAATTTAGCAGGGCTCTGGTAGTTGCCAAATGCGCCCTTTGGGCTTGTCATTTGTGGAGGAGGCTGGGTGGTGCTCTGTTATGGTCTAAAGCTGGCCATGGGGATGTTGGTTCTGGGGCCTTTTGGGGGGGCTCTGGTGCAGGCCAAGGTCAGTTGCTGCCTGTGTTTTGCCTGGGGTCACTTAGTATGAGCTACAAAGTGATCTGCAAATGATTGCCACTTGTGCTAGGCTTGAATGTTCCTGAAAGATCTAAGCTGCAAAATGAGACTAGCTGCCACTAGTGCTGGCCTTGGGGCTGCTTAGCAAGAAGTACAGGGCATGCCAAGGTCAGATGCTGCTTATTTGGGGCTTCTGAATCCTTGAAAGATTTTAGGGAAGTCTGCAGTGTGAGCCAAGACAGGCCATTTGTAGGAAAAGCCACTGGAAGTGGTTTAGGTGGGCCTGCAAGCTGGTTGGGGCAGGGTCTCAGAGAGTCACCAGGGTAGGATGAAAGATATTTGCTAGGTTGATGGAGACTCAGTTTTGGCGCCTGCTTACATCTGCATGCTGAGTGAGTGGAGGGCTTGACAAAGGAACATGGTTTCTGCCAGCACTACTGTCTGGGAGAAAGCTGTTCTTCCAGGCCTTGCCCCAAAGCCAGACCATTCAGTTCTTCTCCATATGTACCTGGTGCCTTTCAATCTGCTATCCTAGTGCTGGATATCTGAGTCTGTCAGCAAGTAAATCCATGTATGGACCCTTTAAGAGGAATGCCTGTGACTCTAGCCACCTTCTGTCTCACTTAGCTACAATCTGCCAGGAGTTATGGTGATTTCTCTTCCTGGCACTAAAACACTGGGCTGGGATTCTAGCATGGGGCTAGGACTCCTCATTCCTCAGGGAGGATCCTCACAGCTGAGATATCCCTCTCAATTTTGAATTTCCACATATGGGTGTGGGACTAGCCCATTCCATCTCTCTACTCCCTCCTACAATTTCCACATGGCTTCTTCTACATATCCTTAGTCATAGAATTTCTGTTTGGCTAGACTTCAAGTGATTCTCAATATTAGTTGCTCTGTAGTTTGGTTGTAATTTTTAGGTGGTCATGGGATGAGGCGAGAACAGCATTTACCTAGTCTGCCACTTTGACTGGAAGCCTATTTTTCTTTTCTTTTCCCCCCACAATAACATATTTTAATAAAAAGTAACTATATTTCAAAACAAAGAAAAATGGGAAGAGTAACATTGTTTTACATTTTTCAAATCTCTTTTTTTCAAGGTTTTTTTTTTTTTTTTAGTGACATTGGTTAACAAAATCCAGTAAGTTTCAGCTGTACATTTTAACAGTAAGGCGTGTTATATATATAATCAACAGGACAAGTCATAACAAATGTTGGAGAGGATGCAAAGAAAAAGAAACTCTCATACGCTGAACAGACACTTCTCCCTGGAGGACATACAAATGGCCAACAAACATATGAAAAGATGCTCAACATCACTAGCTATTAGGGAAATGCCAATTAAAACCACAATGTAAATATTATATATATATATATATATATATATATATATATATATGTATATAATATTTACATTGTGTGTTCACCTCCCATAGTTATATTTCTTTGTGTCACCATATATTTGACCCCTTTTACTCCATCTATCTCCCTCCTTCCCCCTGCCCTCTGGTAACCACTAGTCTATTGTCCATGTCCATAAGTCTCTGTTTGTTTGTCCTGTACGTTTATTGCTTTTAGGTTTATATTCCACATATGTATAAGTGATATGATGTGATTTTCAACTTTTTCTGTCTGCTTATTTTGCTTAGCATGATTATCTCAAGGTCCATCCATGTTGTCACAAATGGCAACATTTCATCTCTTCTTATGGCTGAGTATTATTCCATTATATATATGTACCACAGCTCCTTTACCTAATCATCTATTGTAGGACATCTCGGTTGCTGCCATGTCCTGGCCACAGTGAATAATGCTTCTATGAACATTGATGGGCAAATATCTTTTCAGATATGGGTTTTCAAGTCTTTGGGGTAAATACCCAGTAGAAGAATTGCTGGATCATATGGTAGGTCAATTCTTAGTTATTTGAGGAACCTCCATACTGTTTTCCATAGCGGCTGTACCAATTTTCAGTCCCACCAGCAGCGTATGAGAATTTCTTTTTCTTTGCATCCTCTCCAACATTTG
Source organism: Pteropus vampyrus (assembly GCF_000151845.1). Lineage (NCBI taxonomy): Eukaryota > Metazoa > Chordata > Mammalia > Chiroptera > Pteropodidae > Pteropus > Pteropus vampyrus. The sequence goes on from NW_011888948.1 coordinate 4,757,374, forward strand.
TTATGACTTGTCCTGTTGATTACAGCTATTCTAACAGGTGTGAGGAGGTATCTCATTGTGGTTTTAATTGGCATTTCCCTAATAGCTAGTGATGTTGAGCATCTTTTCATATGTTTGTTGGCCATTTGTATGTCCTCCAGGGAGAAGTGTCTGTTCAGGTCCTCTGTCTATTTTTGATTGGATCATTTGTTTTTCTGTTGTTATTGAGTTGTATGAGCAATTTGGTGTTTTGTTTTGTTTTGTTTTGTTTTGTTTTGTTTTTAGATATTAGGCCTTTATCAGAAGTGTTGCTTGCAAATATATTTTCCCATTCGGATGGTTGTCTCTTTACCTTGTTGACGGTTTCTTTTGCTGTGCAGAACTTTTTCAGTTTGATGCAGACTCATTCATTTATTTTCACTTTTATTTCCTTTGCCTTTGAGATCAGATTCATAAAATCCTCTTCAAGTCCAAGGTCTTTGAGTTTAGTTCCTATGTTTTCTTCTATGCATTTTATTGTTTCAGATCTTATATTCAGGTACCTTAATCCATTTTGAGTTAATTTTGGTGTGTGGTGATAGACAACAGTCTAGTTTCATTCTTTTGCAGATGGCTTTCCAGTTTTCCCAGCATCATTTATTGAAGAGGCTTTCCTTCTTTCTCCATTGTATGTTTTTGGCTTTTTTGTCAAAAATTACTTGCCCATATCAATATGAGTTTATTTCTGGACTCTCGATTCTGTTCTACTGGTACATGTGTCTGTTTTTCTGCCAATATCATGCCGTTTTGATTACTGCCACTTTCTAGTATAATTTGAAGTTGAGCAGAGTGATGCCTCCAGCCCCATTACTTTTTCTCAGGATGGATTAGGTAGTTCGAGGTCTTTTGTGCTTCCATACTAATCTGATAATTTTTTCGTTCTATTTCTTTAACAAATTTCTTTAGGTTTTTCTATATGGAGAATCATGTCATCCCTAAATAGTGACCATTTGACTGCATAGAGCTCACTGCTCTGTCAGGCAGGGCTGTTCGGGGAACTCACCCCTCTTTCCCCCTTTCATGGAGCTAAGGCTGTGAGAGGCTTGTTTGTCTCTCCCAGTCTGATGACTAACTCCCAGGGTTCTGACCTGTGGTACCTCTTATGCGCGGGTCCCACACTCAGATGTGAGGGTGTGCAGTTTGGGTTTTTTTTGTTGAGTTTTAGATGTTCAGCTTATTGTTGCTTCAAGGAGAGAGATCGGGGAATGTCTCTCACTCCATCATGCTTCTGATGTCACTCTATTTTTCTTTTTTAATGTAGGCATTTATAGCTATAAATTTCCTTCTGGAAACTGCTATAGATGTATCTCATAAATTTTGGAATGTTATCTTTTGATTTTTATTCATCTCAGAGTATTTTCTAATTTGTCCTGATTTCTTTATTGAATTATCGGTTATTTAAGTGTGTGGCTTAATTTCCATACATTTTCAAATTTCTTTCAGTTATTGATTTTTAATTATATTCCACTATAGCCAAACATATTTCTGTGATTTTCATTTCTTTTAGATATATTGGGACTTATTTTGTGGCCTAACATACGTTCTGTCCTGGAAAATGCTTTATGTGAATTTGAGAATTATGTATTCTTGTGCTATTTGTTGGAGTTTCCCATGGATGTCTGTTAAGTGTATGTGTTTTATAGTGTTTTTCAAGTCTTCCATTTCTCTCTTGATTTTCTGCTTTATTGTTCTATGCATTATTGTATTGGGGGTATTGAAGTACACAACTATTAGTACTGAATCTTCTATTTCTTCCTTTAATTCATTCAGTTTTTGCTTCATATACTTGAGGATATATACATATATATGTTATATTATCATGATAATTTTGCAAAATGTCCCTCTTTAGCTGTAGTAACCTTTCTGTATTAACATTTATTTTGTCTGATATTAGTCTAGTCACTCTAGTTTTCTTATGGTTGCTGTTTGCATTATATGTATTTTTATACTATTAACTTTGACCTCTTTATATTTTTTTATCTTAAGTGTATCTTCTATAGACAGCATATCATTGGGGCTTGTTTTTATATTAAGTCTGACAATCTGTGTCTTTGGGTTGTTTGATGTGTTCATATTTATTGTTATTATTGACAAAGTTGGATTTACACCTCCATTTTACATATAAGACATATAGTTTTCTATATGTCTTATAGTTTTCTATATGTCTTATGTCTTATTTGCTCCTTTATTGCATTCTTTTGCATCAACTGAATATTTGCTAGTATAGTATTTAAATTTAATAATTTTTCACTATATTCTCTTAAATTAATTTCTTAAGTGATTGCTTTAGGGGTTGTAATATATATCTTAATTTATAAGAATTTTCTTCATATTTACACTAACTTAATTCCAGTGAGATATAAAAATGTACCTAAATGCCTCTATTCCTTCTTCTTTTTTTTGCTCTATAATTGTTATATGTATTACATCCATATATGTTACAGACCTAACAATACATTATTATAATTAATACTATATACAATTTATGTCTTTTAAAGAAGCTGAGAGAAAGAAGACCAAAATATGTATTTACAGAGTTTTTATATTAACCTTTTTATTTACCATTTTTGCTTCTAACTTTTCCTGTCATAAACTATTTTAGTAGATTCTCCTCTGCCTGAATCTATCATCTTGAGTTTTCGTGAAACTTGTAATAATTCTGATCACCACACTTATGCCAACCTCTGATCCTCTATTGATTTTATTTACATTATATTGATAACTAGGCATCATTAGCCTACCCACAGTACAGCCTTTCCAAGCCTGGACATTACTATCTTTGTTGGAATATTTTATCTATAGCTATACAACACAGATATACATTTTAGTGGCAATTTTTATTGATTTCTATCACTTTAATAAAATGGGCACTTAAAATTTTATATCTGAAGATCTCCCTTATCAGCAATTGCTTTATATATTCTTTTTTAGTGGATAGGGTATGTTTGGAGATATACACCCTCATCACAACTATTTAGAAGAAAGTTAAAATTAACATGAAGAACTAAGATATCTATATTCCTTTGGAATTCTTGTCAATTTGTCTTAGTCAAATTGATAAAACTGTTGTTATATTTTAGAAAATAAAAAGTAACTCTTCTAGTGAAAATAAAAACATAATACTATAGAGAAATTATGTAAGATATGTTTTCAATATTATATGTTTAAAATAGAAAGTAAGTCAATTTACTAAAAAGCAATTCACTAAAATTCAACATTCAGGAAGTCAATTCACAAAACAACCAATTACCCAATGACCAATGAAGAAATGACTAAAGACACTGACAACATAATCTATCCTAAATACTCATAATGACTCATTTATTTAAAATGACTCTGAATTAGCTCATTCCAAGCCTGATTATCTGATATGCTTTATTATGCAGAATATCCTATTTTAACCTATAATAATTAAAACCTGTTACAGCATCATATTACTTAGTCACTAAACTTTGTTTTTAAAACGTCTGATTAACACATAGATAAGGTTTATTTTAGGTTTTATTCAGTTAGAAGAATAAATAATTTTATAAACATTGTACAATTATGAGGACATATTTGAGAGTCTGACTATAGCACGATCTTTGAGTATTATGTCATAGGACATTCTAAGAAATATGTATGATACTTTTGTCATTTCTGAAAATAAGCCTTTTGGGCTTATTTATATTTACTTTATAGTAACTCAAGCATATCATGCATCTATTTTTGTTATAATTATTATTCATAATAAGAAATTATTCCTATATATAATAATAAGAATGAACTTACCTCTGTGGGAAAGGAACTGATATCATTAAATGATAAGTTAAGATATATCAATTGAAAAGCCAAAGGTGTTAAGTCTGGACAATTCATGATAAAAAAGCCCTAAAAGAAAGTGACAAGAGATAAGAGGTTAATCATTAACAATGCAGAAAATATTTTATACAAGAGTGAAAAAAAAATAGCACATATTCTGAGTGATAATGTTTGTTTTTTGTCAATGTACTAATAAGCCTATCTTCATCTTCCATTAATTTATTTTAGTCTATCATGATAATTTCTTAAATATATAAAGGATAGAAATAAAATAGAAACACTACTAAGTACTTATGTATGTAATAAATATAGTGATATATGTGTGACAGGCATTATTTAGTATCTACTACATGCTGAAATATATATAATTAAATATATTTTATATTTAATTATGGGTTTTTTAATGTCTCTACTTCTATCTCTGTTATCTTTCTATTAACCTGATATCTATCTAAAACTTCTAGCTTAAATATACCCATTTCTGAAAGAGGAAAACTTGTTATGGACTAAATGTGACCTCCAAAATTCGTACTTTGAAACCCTTCAAAACCAGATAATTTGATTTTTTTCACTTCTACTAATGGTCACTGACCTTGTTTCAAACCAACTCTCCCACTAAAACCAAAAAGAAAAACAAACAATACAACAAGGCTTGGAGTAATTACCAAGATAGCTAGCCAAAATTTCAGAGAAAAGAGACTCTCACAGTGATAAAACACAACACTCAATACTATTTTTCTCCAAAAGTCATTTGCTTAATCCAAAGCTGTGGCCAAGAAGCTGCGTAGAACTATAACCAGTCTCATAGGGCCAGGGAGACAATAATGAGAATTCAGGGCTGACCAAGGCAGAGGGTCTACAGATTTGGTATGAGGCAGCTAAAAGGCTACAGCAGAAAATATTAACAGGGAAGTTCTACAAAGGCAGAAGTCCAGCATTAAACCAGCTTATTGTCTGATCAAATTAAGGTGAATGTCCCCTAGCTTCTCTGCCAGACAGAAGCAACAATAAAAATTCTCCAGAAGAAGGTAACATAATCCAGGGCCTCAAAGTATCTTTACACAACATCTACTATGCAATCAAAAATAAAAAGACATGCAACAAGATAATAATTGGACAAAAATCAAGAGAAATGATAGATCATAGACACATGCCTAGAGAGAATCCACATATTGGATATATCAGAGATGTGTTAAAAATAACTGTGATTAATAGGCTCAAGAGATTAAATTATAAAGATATATTATAAAATAAAAATTTAAACAATAAAAATATTTAAATAGAAATTTATATTATAAAATAACAAAAATCAAGGACATAGCAAATTTCACAAAATTAAAAAGAGAATAATTGAATTAGAATTTAGGTAAGAAGAAAATACCCAGAATAAAGCAGGGAGAGTAAAAGGGATGGAAAATACAGAAAAGAGAGTAAGAGATAAATGGGACAGTATGGTAAGGTCTAAGATACATGCATTTGGTTTTCAATAAGAAGAGGACATGAATAATGGGGTAGGGGCAATATCTGAAGAGATACTGAAAAAAAATCTGCCAGAGCTGATAAGAGATATAAAGTCATACATTCAAAAAGTGCTATGAACCATAGAAAAATAAATATTTTAAAAACTACACTTAGGCACATCATAGTAAAATTGCTTAAATTCAGACAAAGAGGAAATCTTAAAATCAGCCCAACATAATCAATCATTACCTGAGTTAGGCAAGGAAGAAATATACACTTGAGAAAATTCCAGTTAGGGTTACAGAACCCAAATAATGTGAGGAGAGTGTCATCATAGGAGAGTTTCTCAGATAACAAGCAAGGAAAGGAGGGAGTATACATAGGTGAAGGGATGACAGCAGAAAAGCCAGTTTGGTTACATATTGGTTGAATAAGTACAAAAAAGTATGGAAAATGAGAGCCAAATTTCTTACTATTGGAGTTGTATATTTAACAGGGAAGAAAATTAGAATGACTCTTGTAGTGTTAGATTAGAATTAGATGTATTGATACAAATTCAGTTTTCAGTATGTGTGTGTGTGTGTGCGTGTGTGTGTGTGTGTGTGTGTACGTTTGTGTACGTGCTTGTGCGCAAATCTATTACCTAGCTTTTTTCACTTAAAGAGTCTATAATATCTTAATCTCAGTGCACATCTAATGTCTAGGTCTTGGCTTTCCCACTAAAAATAACCACGAGTACTAAGAGAATAGAAGATTCCAGGACTGGGGCAGGGCGAGTACAGGATAAATCTGGAAGAATGATGGAGATATGTGAATAGGACAAAGAAATCAATTTGGTTGCGCTTTTACTAATGAAATCTGGGGCAACTTGAGAATAAAAATAAATAATGGTATAACCAAATAAAAGTGATGTTAATTAATTAATTAATTGAAAGTTTAATGAGAAATAGAATTATTTGCATAGTTTTAAAGTATCACAATATACTTATTAAATACAAAGAGAAAATAGTAATAGTGGAGAAATTCTGAAGAAATCATGTACTATGTGATAAGATAGAATGAGAAAAAGCTTTTAAGATATTAATGCCAAGGTGAATAACCTATCTCTAATCATGAGAAAATATAAAATAAGCCCTCGGTAATGGACATTTTACAAAATAACTGGCCTGTAATCTTCAAAAGTTTCAATCGTGAAAGTCAGAGAAAGCTGGAAACATACCAGCTTGAAAGAAACTAAAACTACCATATACAACATGTGACTCTGGATTGGATCTATTGTTATAAAGAACATTAGGTAAATCAGCAAAATTTGATTGAGTTCTCTTGTCTGGATACAGTAATGAATCGATATTAATTTCCTGATTTTGAGGGTCTGGTCTGTGGTTATATATGTAGGAGACTTACCTTGCTTACAGGGAATATGCACTAAAGTATTCAGGGATGATGAAGCAACCGTGGGGGATGCAGTTAAAGGCAAGACTGCAAGTGAATTTATGGACTTAATTATATAAATAAGAAAAAGAAAGGCTGTAACTTAGTGATGCCCATATTAATATGGGCATCTGTTGAAGTCTTTTACTTTTTAAAAAATTATTTGAAAGGCAGAATTCTAAGTGGTCCCCGGGAATTTGTCCCCTGATAACACTCCTGTGCCTATTTTTAAAATATTGACTTTGTTTTCAACAGCCATGATAAATTTACTTATTACTAGGATTTCTTTTTTGAGATTCCTTAAGATTGTCCACATGTACAATCATGTTGTCTGATAACGAGGAAAGCTTTACTTCTTCCTTTCCAATCATCATGCCTTTTTCTTCCTTACCTTAATTGGTTAGAACTTTCATTACAATGTAGAATAAAAGTGAAGGGAAAATTTTTCTTGCCTTGCTCCCAATCTTAGGGAGAAAGTATTCAATTTTTATAAATTACATATGATGCTGGTTGCAGATTTTTTATAGACATCCTTTATTTGATTATAAAAGTTTTATTTTAATCCTAGCTTACTTAGATATTTTTTAAAAAACCTTAAATGGGTTTTGAATTTTGTCAAGTTTTTGTATCTATTGAGTGATATTGTTGAGAATAAACATTGATTTTCCAATATTAAAACAACTTTGAATTTCTTGAGAAAGTTTCACTTGGTCATGATACATTACTCTTTATTTTTAATTTTTGATATTGTTGGATTTGATTTGCTAATATTTTGTTAAGAATCTTTGCATTTAGATTTATGAAAAATAATTTCAAAATTGGTCTATAATTTTCCTTTCTTATACATGTCAGGCTTTGTTATGAGAGTTGTACATGCATCATAAATGAGTTAGCAGGTGTTCCTCCAGCTTTACTTTCCTAAGGATTGATGTCAAATGGTTTTTCTTCCTTACATGTTTGAGTTACCAGTGAAGTATGATGTTTTTGGAGCTTTCTCTGTGCAAAAGCTCTTAATGAAAATTTCAATTAGTTTTGTTTTTTTGTTTTGTTTTTTTACAGGTGCAAGACTGATATTTTATTTCTTCTTGTCCCTGTTTCAGCAAGTTGTGTTTTTCAAGGAATGTTTCCATTTAATCAAAGTTGTTGCATTTATTAGGAAAATGTCCTTAATATTTCATTATTTTCTATTTTAATGTCTGTAGGAAATACAGTAACTTCCCTTTTTAAAATAGAATTTAGTATTTAGAGTTTTCTTTCTTTTTTCATTTATCAATCATATTCTGGATTTAGTGATTTAGTTAATCTTTTCAAAGTGCCAAGTTTTTATTTCATTGATTTTTCTCTATGTTTTACATTTTCTAGTTCTTTGATTTTTATTCTTATTTTCATTTCCCTTTTACTTTGAGTTTAATTTGCTTTTTTTCCTGCCTTCTTAAGATGGAATCATAGATTATTGATTTTTTTAGACATTTCTTCTTTTCTAATATATTTGTTTAAGTCTATAAATTTCCCGTTAAATACTCCTTTAGCTGTCTTACAAGTTCTGATATACTGTGTCTTTATTCAGTTTGAAATATTTCTAATTTCCTTTGTGTTCTCTTAATCTTTTTGTTATTGGCGTGTTGTTTAATTTCCAAATATTTAGTACTTTTCTAGGAATCTTACAGTTCTGGGCTCCTATTTTAATTCTGCAATATTTCAATCTTTTGAAATTTACTGAGACATGTTGTATGGCTCCACATATATTCTATCTCGAGATTGTTCCACATTCACCTAAAAAACAGTGTATATTCCACAGTTGTCTGGTGTAGGGTTCCATAAATATTAACTGGGTCTAGTTGGTTAACTCAATTATTTCGGGTCTTAATTTTTATTGAAATTGTTTTTGACTACTTGTGCAGCAATTCTTGTATCACTAATCGCCACAAGAATTGTGAATTGGTCTATTTCTCACTTTAGGTCTGTCAGTTTTGCTTTATGAATTTTGAAGCATTCTGACCACATTTATCCACATTTAGATTATCATATCTTCTTAATTAAATGATCCTTTAGACATTTTGAAATTTCTTTCTTTATATTTCATAATACTCTTTGTCTTTAGTGTTATCTTATACTTTGATAATATAGTCATAACAGCTTTATAATGCTTGGCGTTATCTTTTACCACAATTTTACTTTTAACTATCATTGTCTTTACATTTATAGTATACACCTTGTAAATAACTTAAAATTGGGTCATACTTTTTTATCCAGTTTCACAATCTATTTTTACTGGAATGTTTAGCCTATTTATATTTAATATGATTATTAATACGTTTAGATTTCAGTTTAACATTTTGATGTTTGTTTTCTATTTCCTTATCTATTCTTTTATTGTTTTTTTATCATAAAGTATTTTTGAAGATTTCATTTTATTTCTTTTATTTTTTAATTATGCTTGTTTTTTAAAAGTGTTTTTTTAAAGATCTCTCTATGTACCTTCACAAACAACCTTCAAATAATATTCTACTGCTTCACGAATAAAGAACCTTATAGTAGAAACATACATTTAGCCCCTCCCAAGCCTTTGTAATCCTGTTGCCAAACATTTTATTTTTATATTGGCTATAACCCCCACAATATATTGTTAATCAGCACTCTTATAAAGAGATTTAAAGTTTGTTTTACTAGGTACTTTATATTTATTTAATGATGTATTTACCATTTACGTACTATTTACAGTCCCATTTATTCTTTCCTGCGGAACCAGGTTTCTATCTAATATCATTTCCCTTTAGTTTTTTGTTTTGTTTTGTTTTGTTTGTTTTTTAACATTTTAGTAGAAATTTGCTGCAGATAAAACCTCTCAGCTTTTCTTTGTCTGAAAATGTCTTTTACACATTCATCTTTGAAGAATATTTTTTCTGGCTGTAGAATTCTGGGTTGAGGCACTTTTTTTTTTAAGTACTTAACACTGTTATTCCATTGTTTCCTGGCTTTCCTTGTTTCTAATAAGAAGTCTGTCATTATTTGTATCATTACCCTCTGGTATATATCTTTCTATTCTAGTCACCTTTAGAAATGTTTTCTTTACCTTCAGTTTTCTGTACTTCAAGTATGGCTGCCTAGTGGCCATCTGCTTTGTATTTATCTTGTTCAGCATTCACTAAGGTTCTCTGATCTGTGGGTTATTATATTTGATCAGTATTAGAAAATGTATAGTCATTGTTGCCTCAAGTGTTTGTTCTACCACAATTTTCTCTTCTTCTATGATTACACTTATAAGTATGGTATGTAATTATATGTATGGTATACCAATCACATAGATTTGATATTGTTCTACTGTTCTTAGATGTTCTGCTTTTTGTGTTTTTGTCTTTCTTCTATTCATGTTATAGTCTGGATAATTTTAATTACCTATTTTATATTCACTGATTTTTTTCCTTTGTTGTGTGGCAAATATAATAGTCTCAAAATAATAGTAGTTTCACTAGAAATAGTTTACACTCACATTTGAACTTTTGTCCTTGGACTATGTCCTCACTAAGAAAGTATGGTCAAAATGTTGTTTTATAGTCACTTGACATAATTGTTATTTATGTGGTAATTTTTCAACCTTCACTATAGGTAGGCTTATTTATTTCATTTAGAACACACAGCATCAGTATAAAAATTTTAAAATATTTAGGTAATGATTTGTTTGCTTTTTGCTTTAATTTTATTTTTAATTATTAAAAAATTTTACACTGTTGTATATGGTAGTTCTAAAGTCAAAATTATAAAATGAAGATTATTCAAAGGAATTTCATTTTCATCTCTGTTCTATTCACACAATTTCTTCCCCATCCATATATGCATATTTTTAATATTTTTCTTTTCTTTTGCCATTTTTGGTTAAAGTTATTCCCTCCCGATTTTTAAAAATAAAGTGTTGCCTACCATAAACATTGTGTCATACACTGTTATTTTAACTTAACAATACATTATGAAGAATGCTTCAGAGAAGTATATAGAGCCCTTTCTCACTCCTTTTATATTTTTCCCTCTTATAGCTCTCTCCTTTGTATAGAAATACCATAGTTCTCTCAACCAGTTCCCTACTTATGACCATTTGGATTGATTTCAATCTTTTGCTATTACAAATAATGATGCAATAAATGAACTATTCGTATATCATTTTATACTTTGCCAGTATAATGAGTGTTGGCTAGGTGAAAAGGTGAATGCATATGTAAATTTGATAACTGTCCTACATTCTCTCTATAGGAATGCACTATTCTGTATTCTTCCCAACAATATTACAACTTCACCAATAAGATATGCTGTCAAACCTTTTCCAATTTGTTGAGAGAAATTGTATCTCTGTGTAGTTTTAAATTGCATCGAGGTTAAGTATCTTTTTGTATTTATAAATGTCATTTGTTATCTCTGTTTCAGTGATTTATCTGTTTATATATTTTGTCCATTTTTTCTGCTGGATGTTATTGCAAATGGAATTATTTTTTTAATTTCCTTTCAGACTGTTCATTGTTGATATATAGGAACACAACTGCTTTTTGTTAATCTTATACTCTGAAACTTTGTTGAATTTGTTAGCTATGGTAGCTTTCTTGTAGATTCATTGAGGTTTTCTACATTTGGTATATGACATCTGCATATAGATATAGTTTTCTTTCTTTCTCTCCAATTTGGATGCCTGTTTTTGTTTGTTTGTTTTTTGTTTTGTCTAAACGCTCTTGCTATAACTTCCAGTTCAATCTTGTATAGCAGTGGTGAAAGCATTCTTTTTTGTTTTGTTCCTAATTTTAGGTGGAAAGCTTTTAGTCTTTCATCATTGAACTGTGGATTTTCCTATTGCTATTTTTATGAGTGGTTTCTTTTTTTATCATGAAAAATTTGGATTTTGTCAAATGCCTTTTGTGCATTAACTAAGATGACCATGTGTTTTCCCCTTCATTTATTAAGGTACTTGTTACATTGTTTTTCTTATGTCAAACTACCTTCTCATTTAAAAAATAAATATCATTTGGTCATCAAGTATGATTCTTTTAATATTTGGGGGGATTCAGTTTGCTAGTATTTTGCTGAGGATTTTTCATGTATATTCACTAGATGTATTGGTCTATGTGGTGTCTTTGTCTTTCTTTGGTATCGAGGTTAAACTGACAGCATAGCATATGTTAGAGGTTGTGATATTTTGATTTATAACAAATAAATATTTGGTTGTTCTTATGTATATTTGATCTTTACTTAAAGTTCTTGGTTCATAGCTCCCTAAACCCTTGGAATTTCCTGAATAATAACAATGGGCACACCTTTTGTCATAATAATTGGTCTCTTGTCTGAAATTGCTTCAGAGCCATAAAGGTGAAATGGGTGTCTTGTTATTCATAATAAGCCCCTTTCTACCACAACTGGGTTTATGTTAATCAAGTGATTTATGGACAGTAACTAAGGATGGGGACTAGTGGCCAGGAGAACCAACCATGTGATTAGAGGGTTAGAACTTTCAGTTCCCATCCACCTACTTCCCAGAAGGGAAGAGGGGTTGGAGACTTAGTTCAATCACCAATGGCCAATTTTTAAATAAATAATGTATATGTAATGAATCCTCCCTAAAAACCAAAACAACAGGGTTTGGAAACTTCTGGGTTGGTGAACATATGGAGATTGTGGGAGAGTGGTACCTGGAGAAGGCATGGAAACTCTGCATTCTTTTTCCATACTTTGCTGGCTATTGATTTGTATCCTTTAATAATCTTTCATAATAAATCAGAAATCTAGTAAGTAAATGGATACCCTGAGTTCTCTACTACATTCTAGCAAGTTAATTAAACCCAAGGAGGAGGTTGTGGGAACCCCAGATTTATAGCCAGGTTGTTGCTAACAACCTGGGCTTGTGATTAGAGTCTGAAGTGGAGGGCGGTCTTGTGGGACTGAGCCCTTTACCTATGGAAACTGATGTTATCTCTAGATAGATAGTGTCAGAATTGAGTTGTATTGTAGGGCATTCAAATGTTGTTCAAGAATTTCTTGGTGGTGCGGGAGCCCTCCACCCATACACACAGAGTGGAATTGGGTCCAGAATACTATTAGAGGTGTCCTCTCTTTTACTTTTCTGTAAGAGTTTGAGAAGTACAGGTGTTAATTTTTCTTTAAATGTTTAGTGGAATTCACCCACGAAGCCATGTAGTCCTGAACTTTTCTTTGTTGGGAGGTTTTCAATTATTTATTCAATCTATTTTAGGTCTGCTCAGATTTCAATTTGCTGCTGAGTCAGTTTTGGTAATTTGTCTTTTTCTAGAAAAAAATCCATTTCATCTAGGATACTTAATTTGTTAGCATACAATTGTTCATATTATTTTCTTATAATCTCTATCATTTCTATAATGCCAGCAGTAATATTTCCATTTTCACTTCAGATTTCGGTTCTTGCATCTTCTTTTCTTCCATAGTCTAGCTAAACATTTGCCAATTTTATTGATCTTTTCAAAGAACTAACTTTTGGTTTTGTATATTCTCTCTACTGCTTTTCTATCCTCTAGTTTTCTTCTGCTAGTTTTGGGTTTAGTTTGCTCTTTCATTTAAGTTCCTTAAGGTATAAAGTTAGTTACTGATTTGAGATCTTTCTTCTCCACATGCCCCTTCTCCACACACACCCATAGCCTCCCCCAACATCAACATCTCACATACCAGTGTACTTGTTATGATCAGTGAACCAACATTAGTACATCATTATTAACCCAAGTCCATAATTTGTTAAGAGTTCAGTGACTTTTCTAAACTATTTTTGTTAAGTCTATATTGTTTTTTATGTGCTGTCTTTGAAATTTCTGTTCCTTCAGCTTGTGTTCGTTCAGCTGGTGTTTTGACACAGATTTTCTTGAATACAAGAAAAGACAGAGGGAGGGCAGAAGGGAAGAGGAAAGGAGTGTGGAGGAAACAAGACTTCTCTCAGTGTTTTTCAGATTGGCTTTACGCAAGAGCACACCTTCAATGCTTAGCTAAGCCTTTTAACTCTGACTTAATCTTTATTTTCCACTTGTACTGCACCTACAGATCAGCAGAAGTGAAAGCTTAGGGTTTTCTCAGGTATTTTTTGAGATTGCACCCTGCCCTCGATATTCACATAGCTTTCTAAATTCCCTAGTATATACAGGCATTTTTTAATGATTTAATTTCTCAAAGAAAATCTTTTGGCAACTTTTCCTATTTTTGCAATTTTTTATGAGTTTGAATTTATTTCAAAATAAAATTTACTATAAAAGCGGATTTGAAGCCAAAATGTTCTAAGTTCAAAGCCAGGCTCTGCCACTTGCTTGCTGTGTGATCACGTGAAAGTTACTTTCATTGAGTTTCAGTGCTCTCATCTGTAAAGTGAAGATTGTAATACCTACTTTGCTAAATTATAAATTTTAAGAGCAATATTTGCTTTGCACACAGTGGGTGTTTAGTAAGTGGTAACCATTATTATTGTTATTCATCATACTGGGCTTGTGGTCAGTGAAAAGCTAGCCTAGTATGAGATTTGGCACATAGGCCAAAGATTGTTGATAACTTAAAAATATAATAACTCTGAATCTCACATTTCTTATCACACTAGGTAATGGAAAAGGCACTATAATTACTTTGAACATGAGCTGTTTTTAAAAACTGAAATGAAGGCAAACTAGGACAGAGAAGGTTAGAAATGCAGTTTGAATGAGTTCTTGGGAAATCTTGATTGCAACAGGAAATATCCTTTTAATACTATAGAAACTAATCTAAGTTAGGAAATCTATAACAAAAATAATGAATAATACAACAGGAAATTTCCATTAAAAATATCTAGTGTACCTTAAGATTTAGTGCATTTCTTCCATATATTTGACAGTTTACTACAGCCAGGTTGGTCATGGCTGTTATTGTTTCATATCGTGTTGCTGCAACAGTCTTAAAACCTTCACCATGCATGGCGCTTGCCTCTGATTCATCTCTTTTTCTAGATTTAATGAGACCTAAGTAAACAAAACAATACATGAGACAAATGTGTTATCACTTAGAGTGAAATTTAAAATGTACTTATGTTAAGGTAACAGGATATTATAAATAAGTTACTGGTACACATCCTCTTCATAACCTTTACCTACCCAGTCAGTTGGTTCTGTGTATCAAAGTGGGAGTTGTTATTGCTTCTAATATTAGATAGCACAATTGTCTTTCTAAAAGAAAACCATATAATCATATATTTCTACCTGAATAATTTAGATTCTGTCAATCTTAGTCTTTTCTTTTTATCTTATTTGTAAAAAACATTTTTAAAACATTTTTACTGTGAATTACATAAACGTTTCTTGCTTCACAAAACTAATAGAGAACATCGTGTAAGCATAACTCAGATAGGAATCACCTCCCAAGAAGCAACCTTGCATTTTTCCTCTAATAGTACCTTGATGCATAATTCAAAGGCCCAGTGTAAT
The DNA here is from genome assembly GCF_000151845.1 of Pteropus vampyrus. Classification (NCBI taxonomy): domain Eukaryota; kingdom Metazoa; phylum Chordata; class Mammalia; order Chiroptera; family Pteropodidae; genus Pteropus; species Pteropus vampyrus. The sequence continues at coordinate 4,772,523 of NW_011888948.1, forward strand.
TCAGCTTTTCCTTCAGTCTGAAGACCCCACACAAGAAAAAAACAAAAACCAAATGACTCAAGGGTTAGCCAAACAGAAACAATCTAAATTTACTTTATTGTGTCCCTTGTGGATTTTACCTTCAATGAAAGCTAGCCTGTCCTGGCACCAAGAACACACAGGAGACCCATAGCTTGTCCTTTCCAATACACAGGAGTAATGTCTGAGACACTGAGGTGACTGGGTTGTAAAGCGGACACCCACCTCCTAGGGAATACAAAGCATTTCCACAGCCAAAGTGACACCACCTGTCACAGATCCCTAGAGCCCAAGCAGTGCAGGTAATAGAAAATAAAAATTGCGCTTCAATGCCACCTACTGGAAAACAAAGAAAAGATCTCTACTTATCTGTTAAATAGTGAAGTACAAAATTCTTTAAATTCCCACAAATGCTCAGGCAGAGAAATGATCCATCAAGCACAATGAACACACAATATAACAAGTGAATTCAGAAAAAAAAAATTAAAAATTTCCACAAAATATACTTAAAGACATGGAAATATGTGATTTAAATGACAGAATTCAAGATTGCAGTTCTGAAAAAACTCAATGGGATACAAAAAAACTCAGAAAGGCAATTCAATAAACTAAGAAATAAAGTCGATGAACAAAAGGAGTGCTTCACCAAAGAGATTGAAACTATACAAAAGAACCAAACAGAAATTTTGGAGCTGAAGAACTCAATAAAAAAGATGAAGAATGAATTATCAAGCTTAGGAAATAGAAAAGATCATATGGAGGAAAGAGTTAGTGACATAGAACGGAGAAATCTAGAAATGACTCAGGTAGAAGAAGAGAGACGATTGAGAGGAAAAAAATGAAAGAACTCTACAAGAACGATCTGACTCCATTAGAAACAATATAAGAAAAATGGAAAGACGGAGAAATAGGTAAATGCTGTGCTTGCTTCTTTTCACAATAAATCAAAATCACTACTAAATAGCCATCATTGGAAGTCAACGGAAGTCTAGCTGAATGGAACTCCTACAACTAGGGACACAGAAAAGAGGCAATCTCGAGACTGGTAGGAGGGGCAGAGATGCAAAACAGGCTGGTCTCATACCCGCATTTGGTGGTTTAGAACTGGGAGAAATATCTCGGCTTGGAGATCCCCACAGGAGAGTGAGGGGTCCCAACCTTACACAGGGTTCCCAAGTCCAGGGATCCAGTGCTGGGAAGAGAAGTTCTCACAATATCTGGCTGTGAAAACCAGTGGAGATCGTGGCAGAATGAGACAGAGAGCTGAGGGAGTCACAGACTTTTCTCTTAAGGGGTCCCACGCATGGAGTTACTCACTGATGGATTCACTTGCTCTGAGCTCCAGCTCCAGGGCAGCAGCTCAAAAGGTGCCAGGGACATACAGGATGGAACTGAATCATCTGATGTCAGGGCAAGAACTAGAGGGGAAGCTTTCTCCCAAATAGAAATGCTGGTTAAGGGCTGAGCCCTCCCCACACAGCTTGCAGACCCAGGTGGGTGCCACATCTGAGTCTCCATCAAAGTAGCTAACACTGCCCAGCCCAGATGAATCCCTGACACTTTACCCCATCAACCTCTGGGCCCAACCAAGCCACTTTCAGTGGCTTTTCCAGCCTGTCTTGGCATATGCTGCAACTGAGACACATCTGGCCTCGGCGAGACCTGTACCTCTTGCTGAGCAGACTCAAGCCTTGCAGTAGCGGCAGCTGGCCTCAGTTTCTGCTTAGACTCTCGAGGCACTTCCAAGCCCAGCATGGGTGGTGGCCATCTGCCAATTGCTTGGTGTCTCATGCCAGGTGTCCATAGCAGGAAAATGGCTACAGCTGAACTTGGCCTGTGGCAGGGCCTCTCCCAGGAGACTCCAGCATGCACACCTGGTGGCTGGCTTCAGTCTGAGATGGAGTATCACCCAGGGTCATATCTGAGGACAACACACCAAAGGGTAGACAGGGCAGGTACTGGCGTCTTGCTAAAGCAAATCCTGCCCTGTAGAGTCTGCCCCAGAACATCAGCTCCTCTGCTGGTCACAGCCAGTCATCACAACCAATCATCCTGAGGTTCAGTCCCTCTCACTGATGCGCAAACAGTAACCAAGCCTCAATTACAACAGGGTGCGGGCACATATAACCCACATAAGGAACATACTTGGAGTACTTGGCTCAGGTGACCAGGGAGATTGTGCCACTGGGAACCACAGCACACCTACTACATAAAGCCACTCTACTGGGAGACATAGCAGCATTACTAATATATAGAAACAAGTACAAGTAGGCAGCCAAAACAAAAAGACAAAGAAACATGTCTCAAATGAAAGAAAAGAATAAAACTCCCCAAAAAAAAGAACTAAACAAAATGGAGACAAGCAATCTACCAGATGCAGAATTCAAAACACTAGTTATAAGGATGCTCAATTAACTTAGGGGAAGAGTAGATGAATTCAGTGAGAACTTTAAAAAAGAGAATGAAAACATAAAAGTGGAGACAGAAAATATAAAAAAGAACCAGTCAGAAATAAGAATACAATCATTAAAATGAAGAATACCTTAGGAGGAATCAACATTACATTAGATAAAGCAGCAGATTGATTCAGCAATTTAGAAGATACCAGTCCCTTGTTCCCATTGTTTTTGGCACAAGGGACTGGTGCTCACAATACTGGTGTGAGAATCTAATCCCTGATGATCTGAGGTGGAGCTGAGGCAGTGATGCTAGTGCTGAGGAGTGGCTGCAAATACAGATGAAGCTTTGCTCGCTCACCCACTGCTCACCTCCTGCTATGTAGCCTGGTTTGTACTGGTCCATGGCCCGGGGGTTGAGGATCCCTGGATAAGGGACCTCTGGGACAAAATCAAGCATAACAACATTGACATCTTAGGGATACCAGAAGGAGAAGAGAGAGAGCAAAGAATTAAAAATCTATTTGAAGAAATAATGATGGAACACTTCTCAAAGCTGGCAAAGGAAATAGACATACAAGTCCAGGAGGTGCAGAGAGTCCCAAACAAGATGAACACAGAAAGGCCCATGCCAAGATACATCATAATTAAAATGTAAGAAATGTAAGAAAGATACATGCAAAAGAATAAAACTAGACTGCTATTTGACCCCATACACAAAAAAAATTAACTCAAAATGAATCAAAGATCTCAATACAAGACCTGAAACAATTATATACATAGAAGAAAACATTGGTACTAAACTTATGGACCTTGGTCTCCAAGAGGATTTTATGAATTTGACCCAAAAGCCAAGGGGAATAAAAGCAAAAATAAATGAATGGGATTATGTCAAATGAAAAAATTCCTGCACAGCAAAAGAAACCATCAACAGAACAAAAAGGCAACCAACTGAATGGGAGAAGATGTTTGTAAACAATATCTCCAATAAGTGGCTAATATCCAAATTATATAAAGAATTTATTCACTCAAAAACAGAAAAAACAACAACCCAATCAAAAAATGGGCAGAGGACCTAAACAGACACTTTTCCCAAGAATACATACAAATTGCCAACAGATATATAACTTCTGTTATATATAACAGATATATAACAACAGATATATATATGCTTAACTGCACTGGCTATAAGGGAAATGCAAGTCAAAACCACAATGACATACCATCTCACAACTGTTAGAATGACTATTATCAACAAGACGAGAAATAACAAGTGGTAGAGGATGTAGAGAAAAAGAAACCCTCAGACACTTATGGTGAGAATGTAAATTGGTACAGCCATAAGTGAAAACAAGTACTCTCTTTTGGGTATCTAACTGAAAATTTTGAAAACATTTGTTCATAAAAACATATGTACTCCAATGTTCATTGCAGCATTATTCACAGTGGCCAAAACATGGACACAACCTCAATGTCCTTCGATAGATGATTAAGTAAAGAAAATGTGGCACATATATACAATGGAATACTCCTCAGCCATATAGAAAGATGAAATACTGCCATTTGCAACAACATGGATGGATCTTGAGAGTATCATGCTAGTGAAATAAGTCAGATGGAAAAAGATAAGAATCATATGATGCCATTTATATGTGGGATATAAAACAGAAAGCGACAAATGAGCAAACAAAACAACAAACAAAAGACATACCTCATTGACTATGACAACAGTATTGTGGTTACCAGAAGGGAAAGAAGGATGGATGGAGGTTGAAAAGGTAAAGGGGATCAAATATACGAGGATGGAATGAGACTAAACTTTGGATGATGAGTACACAATGCAATATACAGATGACATATTATAGTATTGTGCACTTGAAACTTATATAATCTTATTAAGCAATGTCATTCCAATAACTTTAATAATAAAAAAAGAAAAGTAAAAATCATCTAAAACATATAAAAATGCCTATCTAGGTATACATCCAAGTCTGGCAGGAAAGTATTTTGAAATTTGATGAAATATTTTTCACATTTCTAGCCATTATTGCTGCATTACTTGCAGCAACACATTTTACAATCTCAGTAATTTTTTATGGCATTGCTTCAATGAGAGCTAATAGTGCATTCTAGAACAAAGAAAACAATGTTCAGTTTTTAATTTCTAAAATGGGCCTTGTGTGCTCATTTCAGATCAATATATGTGAAACTTAACCACAGAATAAAGAAGGATGTATGATATGATATGGAGATTCCTTGTTTTAAGAGAGAAAATGGAGCAAGAAGAAAAGTTAAGACATAAATCTGTGGCCTGCTCGCAGACCACCCACCCTCTCAGTCTAAGCTCAAGCATTTGGCTTCGAGTGGAAAGGAAGGAGATGGAGGTGGGGAGGTAGAAATTCCCTGATCTCTGAAGGTGAGGACATTTAAATTCACCTAAAATCTTTCAAAAGGTGAACCTCCAAAGTACAATAAACTTAATAAATCAGAAATGGCAGCATGACTTAATAAGGCTTATGACATGGAAGAGACTCAGCAGTTAATTTATGTCACAGATAGTGATACAGAACTACTAGAATAGTGAGCTCAGAAATTCCTATGACTGCTATAGTTAATAATACTTTATTGCATATTTGAAAGTTGCTAAGAGAGTATATCCTAGAAGTTTTTATCACAAGAAAAAAATATAACTATGTGATGTGATGGATGTTAACTAAACTAATTGTGGTAATATTTCACAATATATACATCTATCAAATAACTATGTTGTACACTTTAAATTTGTAGTGTTATATATCATATTTCCGTAAAACTGGGAGGGGGTGGAGTTCTATGGTTGGAGCATTCTGTATATAATCTCATATTAAAAACATCTGTTGAATCATTAACTTGTTATGTTATTTTTCTGTTCTAGAATTTTATTTAAATTTTATATTTAAAAACAAAAATTCCAGTTCTCTGGTAAAATTCTCCAACTTTTTTTCCTTGAATATAGTAATCATAGTTATTTTTAAATTCTTATTTGAAAACTCCAAATATCTCAATCTATGAGTCTGTTTCTATTTTTTTCTCTGTTTTTTTTCAGATGTTTCATTGTTTTTAAGATGCCTTGTGATTTTTTTATTTTAATGCTGCCATTATGGATGAAAATTTAAAGAGACTGGATAATGCATCCATTCTAACAAGTATCAGATTTTCTTTGATTAGGCAGAAAGTATCACTTTGGCTTATGAAAGATTATTTTTAAGCTTTGTTAGGGATAATCTATTTCACTTTTGTCCTTTCTCCTAGAACATCATTCTTATTCCTAAGGCATGGGTTCTCTGAGTCTTAAACTAAAAGTCTAGGGTGTTTATCAAGGCCCCTTCATTTTGGCAGAGCTTGAACTTCAATAACTCTCCTGTGCAACTGTCAAAATCTATGCTCAGGTCCTTAGTATTTCTGCTGATGTTTTCTGTTGTGTTTCTTAGAGTACTGTCCTGCACATACACAGCTTCAAAATCAGCCAACACCCTTAAAGGAGTTCGTATGCAGAAATTTGGGATTCACTTCTCTCTTCTTTGAGATTTTGCCCCTCAAGTCCCAGTTATACTGACAGTCCTGAAGTCTGACTTTTATCTAAATTCAGTAATACTATCACTTTCTATTTGTACTTTATTCTCCAAAACCACAAATGCCCCCTGGCAAAAGCAAAGGTAAATGCAAAGCTAACTCATGAACTTCCCTTATTTCAAGAATTATAGCCACTCAGGTCATGTCTGTAATGGTTACTCTCCAATAGCTTCAAAAGATATGTTATATATTTGGGGCAGTTTTAATATGTGATTTTGGTGAAAGGGCTTGTCCAATACAAGCTCTTCAATCTTGGACAGAACCAGAAGTCATTGGGTTATTTTAAAATATATCCGATAATTCTAATACTTAGAACTCCTGTGGGTATATTCTTGTTAGTTTTCATTTATTTCATCTTTCTCTTTGTGTACCTGGTAATTGTGAATTGTTTACTACATGCTGTATTTTTGAAATTGTTTATAGAGATAATGTGAGGTCTAGAATGATATGATCTTTTTAAAAAATGATTTTTCATTTGTTTCTGCTAGGTAACTAAGGTCAAAGCACCTAAAACAGTGCCTGACACATGGCAAATAGTTAACTCATTATTGCATGTCTATCTGCCCCACCCAGATTAAAAATATCCCAGCTTTTATGTTCTCAACATCAGTACAAACTTTGGTTTATAGTCAATACTTTAAAAATAGTTACTGGGTAAATGGCTTAAGGAACTAAAAATGAGACATGTGTGAATCATATACACACAGAGACAGACACACAATGAATACTTCTATAGAGAGATAATCTTATACAGTTTTTAAAAGAATATAAACTTAGCTTTTACCTTCATATAGGGTTGGCTTACTTTGCCTTGGAACACTTTCTACATTTTCATTTTCTGTTATACAAATTTCTAGAGAAAAAAAAGAAAAGAAAAAAAGGACCTTTGGATACTTGTGAAAATTCATGTTGAGGTTGTTATGATTTCATTGTAATTGTTCATCTTTTAATGAATTGGAATAATCCATGGCAATTTGCCATAAAGTCACCCATTGGCATTGGCATTCTGCTTCTGGAGTTCATCTAGATTACCTTCATTCACACTACTCCTTTATACTAGTTTTTCTCATTCTTTGAACTCCTTTATCTGATTTCCGCCATCACCACCTGGGTGGAATACCCAGTTTGGCCTTGGCAGACCTGCAAGGTCAGGACTTCTGTTACTGTATTCTGGCTCACATATTAAATGTATAGGCCGAGAGTGATCTCATCATCCCACTCTGCAAACCCAAGGGGGAGAGCAGCATTTGCTTACATGCTTTCTCTTCCCTTTGCTCTACTTAACCCCATTATTACCAGGCTCAGAATGGATTTACCTATCAGTGACTGTCTTTGAGGTTTTCTTGGTAAAATTGGTAATGGTAAGAGAACAGTATCAGTAAAATTACTAATACTTAGTAGCCCTGTAGTATTTTGTTGTAAATGGTCAGACTGCCATCTTTCTGCTCGAACAGGCATAATTCTTGGGAAAGGGCTTGGCATTCTTGCACTTAAATCTATAAGACTGTGCTTAAAAGTATAGGTCCTAGCCTTTGGTAAAAGTAGATGCTCAGAGCAAACTTTCTTGAGTTTGGGAGTAATAACTAAAGAAGCAGCACTTGAAGGTTTGGAGAACTGTGAGGAGAGAATCAGAATGTCTTTTAGCATGTTATCAACATAAATCTTTTTCATTTTCGATGGCTCTTTTGATTTTCTTGAAGTTTTCATTTGGCTTGTTTCTTTCCCAAAAACTCGACTAGAAGCTGAATGACAACTTGGAAAAAATATGGAACCAGTAGCAGTCTCTGGAATGTTCCAACAGACTTTCTTAGAAGATTTTGGGAGTGTTGAAATAGTAGTCATTCTTTCTTGTACATGATGATCAAGAGAGAGATTTTGGATATTGACAGGGGTTTGTGATTGATTTTTTGAAATGTCAGGAAAATTAGTTTTCTCTCTTTTAATTAAAGTGGTTTCATCTTGAGTAAACTTTGCATGTGGTGGATCAGTTACACCGGTCTTGACTAAACCAGAAAAAGAAAAAAAGAAGAAAAGCACAATTAGATTATACTCATCGAGGTGTCAGGGACAAAACTATAACGTCTTAGCATTCACAGCTTTTCTTTATTCACTCACCCCTCTCTCACCTTCTAAAAATGTTTCTGTATATATGCACTCAGATATCAGGACTTTTGTTTAGTTGACTGGGATAAAGTTTAAATGAACAATTGGAGAAGAGGCTAACCTATATTAGATTTAGAAAGGGTAGGGGGCTTACTCTTGAAAAAAAACAGAATTGACAAAGTGAAAAGTGGATTATAAAAGGAGATTTTTGAACAGTTGCCACTAAAACTCTGGCAATATAGATGGGTAAAAATAATTCTGATTAATGTTTTCTATTTATCATCTCTTCCTTATTTGAAATCTCTTTAAGGAAAGATGACATTTCTTTTCTTTTCAATGTCAGATGTCAGACAAATGTGTCTTTCGAATATAACATTCTTATACTAGCTACAAGGTATCACAGTTCATTTAGGTTACAACAATAAGTATTCTTTTCTCTCTTAGGTCCAGAAAATGCACTGTGCCTGCATTCTTAGGGACCTCACTACATCAAATGTACTTTCTCTTTCCTATGTGACAAAATATTAAATGGCATTTATTTTCTATTGTCTCAATTGAGTACAATAAATGATGAGGACCTCTATATTCTAATGAGGAGATAACAGATTCATTAAGGCAAGATTTGCAAAGATGTGGCCAAAACAAGTACATTCTCACTCACCTGTTTTATCTACATAAAATATAGCTAGATCTTGGTTTAGAGAGAGGATTTCTTCTGAATAGCACTATTGAAGTGCTATGTGTTTCCTTGATCTTTTCTTCCCTATAGTGGGTGGAAGAGAATAATTTTCTCCCTACACCTTAATCCAAGGGGATTCTCAGAAAACCATGTATAGAGAACAGAAGTGTATGTCACAAGGAGAAAATAACTTCTCACCACTCCCCTACCTACTTCCCTACTGATACCTACAGAGTAGGAAAAATGTGTTGGTTCACCCAGTGCTGTGTTCCAACTGGACTAAGGCAAGAGAATCCTTTAAACTTCTTGACCTGTATTTCTAGGCATTTTAGGAGGGTACAGAGATTAATACCTGATTCTCATCTTAACTCTTATCTCCACTTATTCTTTGCCACTCCTAGCCTCACCTATGGAGAAGCCAGAAACTACAATGTGACTTGGGGGAAAGAAGTAAAAGAACAAGGTGACTCTGTTTCCCGTGTCTTGTCTAAAAATTAGCAGACCTAGTCTGAGCTAGGAGAACAAGGCTTGATTGCATACTAGATGAAAGTATTGATTTACATTGGACTAGTTGCTTATTATCTGAAAATGAGAAAAGGTAATAGATGAAAGTGACTAGAAAAGTCTTGGAAGAGGGATGTGTGCTATGTGACTTTGAAAGGCAGTAGTAGTAGTGGAATGTTTGCTTCCTGCTTATGTAAAACTAATCAAAGTGAGCTCATTCAATAAAATGATTACACCACTATCTCCAACTTTATTTTTTCTATCTCCCATGTTAAAACAAAACATGATACTCAGCAAAAACTCTGATAGACTCCAAAACTCCTTCCAACCACCACCATCCCACCACATTTATCCTTCTCTTCAATGGCAAACTGAAGTAGTTTACACTTGTTAGTCTGACTTCTTGTCCTCTCATGTTTGTTGTTTCACTTTATTTATTCTGTAACATTTTATTAAATTAGCAGACTTTACTTTTACAACAGTTTTAGATATATAAAAAAAGCTGAGCAAGATAGTACAGTTACAATATATTCCACTTTATTGTACACAGATTCATCAATTATTAACACCTGGCATTAGCGTGGCACATTTAATGAAACAATGTTGATACATGCTTAAAGTTCATAGCTTACTAAAGGTTCAGTCTTTGTGTTGTACAGTTCTATAGATTTTGACAAATGCATAATGTATCCACCATTACAATATAATACAAAACAATTTCACTACCTTCAAAATCCCATGTTTTATCTATTCATCCCTTCCCCTCTCCCTAAACCTCTGATAACCATTGATATATATTTTTTACCACCTCTATAGTTTTGCCTTTCTAGAATTCCATATAGTTGGAATCCTACAGTATTATAGCCTTTTCATCTGGCTTCTTTTGCTTAGCAATACACAAAGTTCCTCCATATCTTTATATGGCATGATAGCTCATTTCTTCTTATCACTAAATAAAATTACACTGTGTGGATGTACCACAGTTTATCCACTCACCTATTGAATTGCTTCCAATTTGGAGCAATTATGAATATAATTGTGAATATAATTGTGAATATAATCATATAATTATGAATATAATTTATATCAATAGAGTTGATATAAATATGCATGTGCAAGTTTTGCGTAGACTTAAGTTTTCATCTCAATTGGGTAAATACCTATTTCAATTGCTGGATTATATGGTAACAATTGTATGTTTAGCTTTGTACAAAACTACCAAACCATCTTCAAATGTGGTTGTACCACTTTGCATTCTTACCAGCAATGAATGAGTTTCTCTTGCTCTTCTCCAGTATTTGGTGTTGTCAATGTTTTGTATTTTAGCTCTTCTAATAGGTTTACAATGGTATCTTGTTTTAGTTTGCAATTCCCTAATGATATATGTTGTTCAACATTCTTTCATATTCTTATTTGGCCTCTGGATATTTTCTTTGGTGAGGTGTTTGTTTGGCCCACTTTTTAATTAGATTGTTTTTTTATTGTTGAGTTGAAGAGTTCTTTGTTTTAGATGCAGTTCCTTTACCAGATATTTATTTTGCAAATATTTTTCCCAGTACATGGCTTGTCTTTTTATTCATTTAACAATGTCTTTCACAGATAAGTTTTTAATTTTAATGAAGTCCAATTTATCAAATTTTCTTTCATAAATTGTTCTTTTGATGTCATATTTAAAAAGTCATTGCCAAACACAAAGTCACTTATATTTTCTCCTATGTTATGCTAGAAGTTTTATAATTCTGCATTCGTATATTTAGGCCTATGATTCTTTTGTGTTAATTTTTGTGAAAAGTATAAGTCTAATCTAGGTTTTGTTTTGTTTTTGTTTTTTGTTGTTTTTTTTTTTTTGCATATGGATACCCAGTTAGCTTGTTTCAGTTTCATTCACTGAAGAGACTATAGTTTATCCATTCAGTTGTCTTTGCTTTTGTTGTAAAAGAGTAGTTGACTATATATCTGTGTGTGTGTCTATTTCTGGGCTCTGTACTCTCATCCATGGATCTATTTGTCTGGTTTTTTGTTTTTTGTTTTCAATATAACACTGTCTTGATTATTATAGCTACATTACTATAAAGTCTCGAAATTGAGTAGTGCCAATCCTCCTACTTGCTTCATTTTCTTTAGTGTGGTATTGGCTATTTTAGGTCTTTTGTCTTTACATATAAACTTTATTATTATTTTTAAGTATATCGGAGAAATGTTGGTTAATACAATTATATAATTTTCAGGTGTACATTATTATTTGACATCTGTATATTCTATTGTGTGTTTACCATTCGAATTCCAGTTTCCCTCAGCTACCATATATTTGACCACATTACCCACATCACCCTGCCCCGATACTTGACCCCCTCTAAACCGTCTAAAAAAATAAATGAAATGAAGAGCTGGTTCTTGAGAAGGTTAATAAAATTGACAAACCCCTAGCTAGACTTACTCAAGAAAAAAGAGAAAGGACACAAATAAACGAAATCAGGGATGAAAGAGAGGAAATTATGACTGATATTGCAGAAATACAAAGGATCATACAAGAAAGTATATAACACCAAATTTAATAACCTAGAAGAAATGGACCAGTACTTAGAAAAATACAACCTTCCTAGACAATCAAGAAGATCTGGAAAATCTAAATAGACTGATCAGCAGTATGGAAATGGAAACAATCATCAAAAATCCACCAAAAAGTAAAAGTCCAGGACCAGATGACTTCACCAGTGAATTCTACCAAACATTCAAAGAAGATTTAATATCTATTCTCCTCAAACTCTTCCAAAAAAATCGAAGAGGGGACAATACTTTCCAACACATTTTATGAAGCCAATATTACTCTGATACCAAAACCTGATAAAGATGACACAAGAAAAGAAAAGTACAGACCAATATCTCTTATGGACACAAATGTGGAAATCCTAAATAAGATACTAGTGAACCAAATGCAGCAACATATTAAAAAGATTATACACCATGATCAAATGGGCTTCATCAAAGAGGCACAGGAATGGTTTGACATACGCAAATCGATTAATGTGATACACCACATAAACAAATTAAAAAGAATCGTATAATCATATCAATAGATGCAGAAAAAGCCTTCGACAAGATACAGCATCCATTTATGATCAAAACACTTAACAAAGTCGGTATAGAGGGAAAATACCTTAACATAATATAGGCCATCTATGACAAACCCTCGGCCAACATTATACTTAATGGTGAAAAACTATCACCACTATCGCCACTCTTATTCAATATAACATTGGAGGTCGTAACAAATGCAATCAGGCAACAAAAAGATATAAAAGGCATCCAAATAGGAAACAAAGAAGTCAAACTGTCACTATTTGCAGATAACATGATTTTCTATATAGAAAATCCTAAAGACTCCACAAGAACAGTACTGGAAACAATAATCAAATACAGTAAAGTCTCTGGATACAAAATCAATGTTCAAAAATCAATAGCGTTCCTATACGCTAATAATGAAGCATCAGAAAAAGAAGTGGAAAAAATAATTCCTTTTGCAATTGCAACAAAAAGAATAAATACCTAGGAATAAATTTAACAAAACATGTGAAGGACCTATTTCATGAACACTACCAGACCCTATTAAAAGAAATAGAAGAAGATACAAAGAAATGGAAAGATATTCTGTGTTCTTGGATTGGAAGAAGTAACATAGGTAAAATGACCATATTACCTAAAGCATCATACAGATTTAATGCAATCCCCATCAAAATGCCATCAGCATTTTTTAAAGAAAAGAGAACAAAAAATCAGATTTGTATGGAAGCACAAAAGACCCCAAATTTCCAAAGCCATCCTGAGAAAAAAGAATGAGGCTAGAGGCATCACTCTGCCTGACTTCAAATTATACTACAAAGCTACAGTAATCAAAATGGCATGGTATTGGCAGCAGTACAGATACACGGACCAGTGGAACAGAATTGAGAGTACAGAAGTAAACCCATATTTATGTGGGCAAATAATTTTCAACAAAAAAGCCAAAAACATAAGTGGACAAAGGAAAGCCTCTTCAATAAATGATGCTGGGAAAACTGGAAAGCCACCTGCAAAAGAATGAAACTAGACTGTTGTCTATCACCATACACCAAAATTAACTCAAAATGGATTAAGGTACCTGAATATAAGACTAGATTTAATAAAATGCATAGAAGAAAACATAGGAACTAAACTCGAGAACCTTGGACTTAAAGAGGATTTTATGATTTTGACTTCAAAGACAAGGGAAGTACAAGCTAAAATAAATTAATGGGACTACATCAAACTAAAAAGCTTCTGCTCAGCAAAAGAAATCGTCAACAAGGTAAAGAGACAACCATCCGAATGGGAAAATATATTTGTAAGCAATGCCTCCGATAAGGGCCTAATATCCAAAATATACAAAGAACTCATACGACTCAATAACAACAAACAAAAACAAACGACCCAATCAAAAAATGAGCAGAGGACTTGAACAGACTCTTCTCCCTAGAGGACATACAAATGGCCAACACATATATGAAAAGATGTTCAACATCGTTAGCTATTAAGGAAATGCAAATCAAAACCACAATGAGATATCATCTCATACCTGTTAGAATAGCTATAATCAACAAGACAAGTCATAACAAATGTTGGAGAGGATGCAGAGAAAAAGGAACCCTCATACACTTCTGGTAGGACTGCAAATTGGTACAGTCACTATAGAAAACAGTATGGAGGTTCCTCTAAAAACTAAGAATTGATCTACCATATGATCAAGCAATCTCTCTACTGGGTATTTACCCTACAGACTTGAAAACCCATATTCAAAAAGATATTTGCACACCAATGTTCATAGCAACATTATTCACAGTGGCCAGGACATGGAAGCAACTGAAGTGTCCTACAATAGATGACTGGCTAAATGAGCTGTGGAATGGAATATTACTCAGTCATAAGAAGAGATGAAATACTGCCATTTGCGACAACATGGACAGACCTCAAGATAATCATGCTAAGTGAAATAAGCCAGATTGAAAAAGATGAAAATCACATGATATCAATTATATGTGGGATCTACACCTAAAAGCAACAAATGAGCAAGACAAACAAACAGACTCATGGATATAGACTACAGCGTAGAGGTTACCAGAGGACTATATACTAGTTTTTACTATTGGGGTAGGGAAGGAGGTGGGAGGTAGACGGGTAAAGAGATTCAAATATAGGGTTTAGGGGGAGGGTGATGTGGTAAAGAGGATCAAATATATGGTAGCTGAGGAAAACTAGACTTTGAATGGTAAACACACAACAGAATATACAGATGTCAAATGATAATGTACACCTGAAAATTATATAATTGTATTACCCAGTGTTATCCCAATAAACTTAATTTAAGAAAATTATTATAAAAGGAAATCAGTGAGCTAATTAAGTCCTGCTATTTCAAAAGAGAAAGATGAGATCCACTGACTAAATGACTTGCTAAAGCCCTACATCACCTTTGCGTTGGAGCTAAGACCAGTATTCATATTCTTAGAGTCCCATTCTAGGGCATTTTGCACTGTTCCAGGTTACTGCAAGTTAGTAAATTGTGAGCCAAGTGAGAAGTATTACAAGTATTATAACATCTTACAAATATAGAGTGGTTTTATAAAGTGCTTTCAGAGAGGCTTTTGCATTTTATTCTTCTTCCTTCATAGTTATGTGATCAAAAAAATACCCCCCGATTTCCCCTTTTGATTTTCACTGCCATTGTCTTAGTCCACATCAACTTAATTTTTCCCTTGACTTTCTGACATAGCCTTATCATGTTTTCACAAAATTATCTAAACCTTATTAATGATAATTCAGATTTCTTAGTTTGGTATATAAAAATCTATGTGACTTCGATCCATTTCACCTAACCTTGCTCTGTGATGACTCATTACCTTCCAACAAGAACCCTTAGATACTCTAATTATTAGTGACAATCACAAAGACTCATTTATAACTTCATTTCTTATGTTGATCATGCTGTGTGGAATACCTTCTCTTACTAAGCAATTTAAATCATTTTCTTCTTTTGAAGTCTACCTTAAACTTTATGCAATCCATCTTTCTTGATTAATACAACCTACACTTACTGTTCTTGTTAATTAATTCGATAAACATTTAATACCTCCATATGCCAGCTCTACACATAGTGCTGAGAGTACAGTCACACAGCACTAACCTTACTACAATCAAAGATCTCACTATTTAGTATAGAAACTACGTAGGCAAACAGTTATACTAGAAAATGATAAATGCTCAATAGGGGTAAATATGAGATGGGAATGTTAAAAAAGACACTCTGATTGGGTGAAGAGGTATTTAGAGATAGCTTCCCAAGATGATATCTGTCTTCTTGGTTCCATACTTTCTTATTTTTGTACACATTTCACCATGATTTCTTTTTTCTAGTAAATTTCTACTGTTCTAATAGACTCTCCTTTGCCATTAAAAACTACACAGGTCTCTATAATCAGATATTTCGCTCCACTTTTACTAATTCCTCAAGTCTTATTTCAAGCCCTTTTCTTGCCCTAGTGCTTTCTCACATTTACGAACAACTGTCTGCACCATTAATTGGACATAAATTCTACACTGTTTTGTATTACTATTTAAGGTTCTTATTTTATGTATCTCATCTTTAAAGCTTAATTAAATGTCTGGAAAGATCCCGAAAGTCAGAGACCAGATCATTTATGTCATTAATTCCTTAAGGCATTTAGCATTGTATGCAAATTATAGATATTTAGTTTAGAGTTTTATTTCAGTGTTTGAATATTTATTTTTGTAACTGTACTTCCATCATTTTAAGAATTCATTCATTCAACAAATATTTTGAACACCTACTCTGTGCAAAGCACCCTACCAAAAGCCTTTGGGGACACAGAATTCATAATAGTCAAGATCATAAAATATCCAAAGTAACAAAAGCAGAAGAGGCCCCCCACACACGTACAAAAAAAAAACAACCCCAAAACAATTAACCAGCCCAAAACATCAATAGTGAGAAACTCTGTACTAGAGCAGAAACTTCAAGTGAAAGATGGATGGATATACTACAAAAAAAACAAAAACAAAAAAATCCCCAAAACCTGGCTGTGTGCAGTAAACCTACATAACTGTGGGTATTATTGTTAAAGAACTGTGTGTAAATATAGAAATTCAGAACATTATAGAAATGTAGCAATGACAATGTAGAAATGATATAACAAAAGTCGGCAGGGAAAGTGAGAGAGGAAATTACAGGTAATACAGGTGTGGTGATTTAAATACCTTTAACAGCCGTGGATCAGAAGGCAATAATTTAACATTGTAAATCAAGTTATAGACTAGGCATATTTTAACAGTATAAACGTTGACACTAAAGCAATTAATGCAATCAACTAAAATCAGGTGGTAGAGAAGACTAAAATTGGGAAAGAAGAAGAAATATGCTAATTTTATCATTGCTTATAAATAAGGAGTCAATAGATACCATATACAGAAATAGAGGATTAAGGGTATTATATAAAGTTATAAAGTGGCTCATCTTTACTTCACAGCAGTTATCACAGGGCAGTTTTATATTTACTTATATAATTATTTGACCCCACAGAGGATAACTAATGAAGAAGACTGGCATGATCTATTCCGCTCACTATTATATCCCCAGTTCCTAGCACTGTGCTCATAAATAGTAAATTCTTGTTTTGCAGCAGTTCTATAAAGTGTCCGTGAACACCAAATTATCCAACACTGAGTTGTGGCTTCCAGGGATAATAAAGGGTTAGGGTCCTGCAAGCCTCTGGTCTCAAAATTATCTTACTTAACATATATTGTTGATTCATTAACATTGAACTCATGGCCAACCACACTGTAACTCATGTCTGAAGTAAGCACATATTTTTCTCTGTAAGGTGCATCACAGCCTTCTTGTGCTTTGGAAGACTAGACAGCCCTTGAGCACTATGCTTGTGGGATATGCTACCCAGTGAAATCACCAACACAAAGTACACTTATTCAAAAAAACATGGCATTAAATAGATCAGAAAAAAGGACAGTTGTTTACAGTATGAGACCTGAAACAAGAAGGTAGAATGTACCTGTTCAACCTCAAATGTGTGAGCAAATCCAGAATGACTGAGAGTTATTATATATTCTTCTCTCCTGCACACAGTTCAACCTACTATAAAAGGAGTGAGAAAGAGCTCTATATACAGCTCTGAGTGTTCTTCACGATATATTGTTGAGTTAAAAGACAAAATACAAAACAATGTACAGATTTGAGGGTTACAAATAAATGTTAGCAGTTAGTTAAATTTGCACTTACAGAATCCACAAATAATGAGAATAAACTGTACTTGTAGAATTGAATTGGATGCTAACATCTTACGACAAACATTTGTCAGTTACTGGTTATTAGTGTCTTTATTGTGATTTTGAGCTGTGCAGGTTGAGGACTTTCTATGAAAAATAAAGTTAATAACATATCCGATTAATATACATACCTGTACGAACTTTCTTCTTATGTAAAGGAAGCTTAGGGAGTTTTGGAGGTAAAGGTCTTCGAAGAAGCTGTGGGTGGTTTTGCATTTCAATTAATAATAAGCACTGTTTTTCACAGCTATTAGTCAAGAACTGAAAAGCTTTTGAATATCTTTAAGTTGTTGCTGAAAGATAATTCATTCGAATCTAGGTTATAACTAATGAAAATCATTCTGTGCTAATACTATACTGAGTCCACGTAGAATTCCTATATATAAAAAAAAAAAAAAAGGTAAGGAAATCATTCTTTAAAACTTCTAGAAAGAACCTAGGTAAAATTTAGGTTTATAAATCAGAATTTTAAAACACATATGCTATTATTAATCAAGATCGCTCTAAAATTTCCCATGTTAGCATAAAATTCAATCTGCCAGTGCTCCCTCAGCTAGTAAATACTGATTTTCCAGACAGTAGAAATGATACTTAATTTTTTCTCTACCTCCAAAATGTAATCACTTAATCTGGAAAAAGTTTTTGCTCAAAAGAATGAGAAAGTACCCCCATGACCCACAATATCTAACATCTAAGTTGTTATTTTTCTGTAATAATGGCTTATTTTAAATTTCAACCACTATAATTGGGCCATAACTATTTAATTCAAAAACAAGATAGTCTTCAGTATAATGAGATTTTCCAGGATCTCTGTCTCAATTAGCACTTTATAGAAATGATTCCAGAAGACAGAAACAGAAATGTGTCTGGTACATCAAAGTGCCTGGTACCTCACTATTCTGTTGATAGTTTAGAAGAAAAAGCTTTGGAGCTGCACAAATGGGCCGTTTTGCCCCCAAAATATGACTGCACATAAGCGCTCAAGGTATGCTTCCTGGTAGTACATCTCACTTGATGACAGCGATTTTCCTTCCTTATCTGAAGAGGTGCTTGGAAACGTTGGACTCCTCAGAACAGCTGGATTTTCCTTTTATCTCATTTTCCTCGAAATTTAGGCAACGAGGTCGGGGGTCTGCCAGCCGGAGGCAGCCCAGAATAAAAGCACCCAAGCCACCCTTACTCCCTAGCAGGGTGCAGCCTGAGGCGAAGGAAATAGGTCCTACCAACCGGAAGCTTGTACTCACTCTGCCTGCAGGATGCGCAGGCGCCGGAGGCGAGGGGTGGGAGAGGCGGGGCGCACGCGGGCGGAAGCCTGCGAAGTCGGCCCCGCCCCACCGCACCGCGCGCGGAGCCCAGTGCCCTTACTCAGACCTGGCGCGGGACTGCCGGGGCGGCTGTGGGCTGGAGGGGCTGAAGGCGAAGCCTGCTCCCCGTGCGGCTGCTGTACGGAACCGCGTGGTGACAATCGTTATTGCTATTTTATTCTTAATGACAATGATCACTATTATTTATTTACTTTTCTTGGTTACAGCGTTCTTAACTCGGATGTCCAGGGTCGGGCTTGCATTCTTTAATGCTCCACTTGGGCGCAGCCGGTCCCGTTGCTGATTTTGCAGTGCCCCGGAAAAGCGAACGTTGTTTTCTTTCTCTTTCTTGAATGCGAACTGTTTTGTCTTTCTGATCCTTTAAAGTTCCTGGATGAAGAAGAATTGCTCAGGAATAGGGGAATTCAGAGTCCAAGCGAGGTTTTAAAAGAAACCCATTTCTCACTGTCACAGTCATGTGTTCTGATTGTCGTAATGTGATTTGTCTCCTTTGTCATGGTGTTGATGAACCTGTACGTACAGTGAGCAATACATCGTGCGTGTTTGCATGTATGTGCGTGTTTCTCTGGAAATTTGAGGGAGAAGGAGCGCGAGAGAGGATTTATTAGGTAGATGTGTAAAACCCAACTCAGTAAATTAGATGGAGCTTCCTACCAGTCTTGTTTGTTTGTTCGTTTGTTTTAAGCACATGTGTAGAGACTTAAGTAAAGGTTTTGGAAGATGAGAGACTTCTGTATAGCTTTTATGATCTTTCAAGATTTACTTTCTAACCAAGTCTTCCTTTTTCTTCTTAGGAGCAAGCAGGCATTTTAAAGCAGTGGGTGAAAAAGCATTTCATCAGACTGGGAAATATTACGCACCTTGTTTTTCTTTAGAGTATTAACATATGGGTTCTTTTCCTTGTAAGATTACTATACTCCAATTAGACTGCCTCCACAGACCATGAATTTTTTCCACTTTTGCCTGTGTCTACTTCAGAGATTGATTAGCTTCTCAGAAAGAGGAAAGTTGACAATAGGCAAATCTGACTGCTAGGTTTTTGTCTTAAGTAATATTTATTGTGCATATTTTGTAAGTGTGAAAAATGTTCATATTTTTAAGCATAAAAAATGTTTATGTTCCAATACATAAATTGAGAGAAAGAACTACTGGCCAGTGCTAGGCATTTATAATATGCTAGGTATTGCATAGTCAAGACAATGTGCTTAACAATCTTTTTAAAAAATGCTTTGTCACACATGGAATTGGGCATCAGGCTTCATTTCCTGCAGATTTCTTCTAGCAAGTAACACAACCTAGGGCTATTTAATATGTCACCTCCATACATGTGAATATTTTGTCTTCTACTACTTACTGTTTCTATCAGCACCAAACATTTAAGCAAATGAGATAGTTACTTTGAAAATCCATGATTTGGTGTGTTTTATATGTATTTGTCAGTTATTTTAACACATCTTACGTGCTTCATCTATGGAAATGATGTATAATGAAAGCTGGATTTGGAAGGCACAAATTATATTCAATATGGATTGTATTATTATTTTAATTTAATAAATATTTAGTTTATTTAGTAATAATAATTTATTTAAAAATAATAAAAAATTTTGAAACTATTACGTTAATTTCCTTTTTTCCTTTTTAAAAAATAATCATGTCTCTTTAAATAATATAGCTCCTTCTTTGATTCTAAGTACAGTACAGTCAGCCTATTTATTTGTCCCATTAGCTTAGCAATTTGGTAGAACCATGTGATGAAGCTTGTCACACTGAACCACAACACTTTCACTCTCTCAGCAGATTGGGCAGGGTACTAGTGAGCCCCAAGGATATACATCCTGTGTTTTTGTTTTTATTATTTTGCTAAAATGAGATAAAAGCTTTATGCAAAAGAAACCCTAGGCACTCCACAAATAATGTTATTGATTTTCCTAAATAGTGGCGAATCTCAGATTCACTGTTGGTGACAAGACACAGCTCTGTTGGAGTGGTGTAGAAGTTGTTGCTAGAAATCTTCACAATTTTCTGCATACCTCTGTCCTCTCGTTTGTTTATTTGTTTGTTTGAAAACAGAACATAGGTTTAATAAAGTTTGGTCAGTGTAGATTTAATCCAAATTTTACATTATGGAAATAGAGTAGTTTGTATTTCTATGCTATTGGTATTTAAAGTTCTTTTAAAAAATGAATAGTTATTTTTGAGTGTGCACGGGGTAAACTGTTGAGACCCCAGGGTAACCCAGGGCACTAAAAAGTGTTTTCTTTATCTGAATTTACCTGATCATTTAATTATGTATGCTGGGAAATGTCTTTACTTTCGCCAGCTTAATGGCTTAAATGTATACTTTTATTTTGTGTGTTTTCATTCTGCAGAGAGAACAGTTTTATATTTCTTAAAGATTAATAAGGATATTTTGAAGAAGCTACTTTACTTTTTACCTCTCATGTTACTGCAAAGACAAAAACTTTATTTCTGTTCTTAATTATTTTTTGGCTAGTTATTTCTTTTTGTCTTTCAGGATGATAGTTATTTCTTTACTTTGTTTAAGCTACAGGGCAATCCTGGGATTCCTAGCAAAAAAAAATACTAATAAGGAAATGTCATGCAACCTGCATCATAGAATTAAAAAAACAACAACTTTTAAACATAATGAAAAGACAATGTTTATCTGTTTTTAAAAGCATATTCATGAATTTACTCATTCATTCCAGAATGTTTTTTGTGAAACACTACTATGCATAAGGTACTTTTCCAGGTGTTAAACTTTAAACTTTATTAAAACCACTTGGAAAGATTCATTTGAGGCTTTATAATTTTAGACATTGAGATGAAGTTTTAAATCATTTTCAAAGGCTTTACTTATCGATAATTGAGGCTTTTAAAAATGTTAATATTGTTTTTGTTATGTTGCTTGGGTAGAATAGTGTTATTTTTTCACACTACCCCAATACTCAGAAACAATTTTATATTTCCTTAGCTTCAGTCATTTTCTTTGACTGCCTATACCCAGCTGATATTAGATATCTGTGTATATTGTGTGATCGTGTCCACCAAAAAGAGGTAAATAATATTTGTTTCCTTATTGTTAGGTTGGCTAAGCAACATTACCTTTAGTGCTGTGAATGATAACATATCAATGTTGGTTACTTACTGTGTGGAAGGCACTATTCTAAATGTTGACTTTATGTTTTATCTTACTACACAATTCTCATGTTAATTGAAAATTCTGGTAACTGCATCACATTTCAATCAAAGACAGCATCGCATAGCTCGGCTTGGCTGGATTCAAATCCCTGACTTACACGTGTTAGCTCTGTGCCCTTGGTCAAGCTGCTTAACCTCTCTAAGGCCCTGTGGTTTCCTCACCGTATATAATTGGGGTAAAATGGTATCTAACTCAGGGTATTGTGAGGATTTCAAGAGAGAATCTATGTCAAGAACTTAGTTTTGTGCCAGGTGTAGAGTTTTAATTAGATGATAGTTGTTAGAAAACAAATGGCCCAGGATTCCTATCTATATTGTGTCTATTTTATGCGACGATAGTTGATATTAACCAAAGTGTTTGGTTTGAAGGGCTAGAGGGTGAATCCTGAGCATTTATCTCTAAACTATCACACTTCGCTAATGTCTCTGGTAAGTTGGAGAACCTAGTCTGCAGCTCGCAGATTATCAAATAAGTGCCATGCTCTAGGCAGCTTCCAATATTCTGTCACTGGTCTTTATACCCATCTGGCTGCAGAGAACCTGTGGGACAGCTTATGCCTGAAAGAGTACAAGTACACTAATGTAAGTAAGGAGGCCTTGGCTTGTCCACGTGAGTTGAGTCCGTGAACTGCTGTTAGCATTGACTGAGCTGGACTGAATACATGATGAATTTTAACCAGTGACCCAAGGATGAAAGCTGCCTTTTACTCAGCATCCTTGAGGCAGCTAGTGAGCCGAACAATCATGGAAGAGGCCAAAGGGTTGCAATGTGACTGCCCTTTGAATGGCTAGATGGAAAAGTGTTCCAAAAGCATATCATCTTTCTCAGATTTTTTCTAATGTGCACATCAGACTTTAGGAGGTGAACCTACTGAGTCCTTGGGACCAGCTGGGATTTAGTCCTAAACTTAAAAAGGACATATGCCACACCTGGAAGGTATATGAGCTACATGCCCTCCGTTTTGTCCCCCAAAAAGTCCTTTAGTACTTAGAACAATAGATGAGCAGAGATGCTTAGTACTGACTTACTCTTCATTCTAAGACAAGTAGCAACTTATGACCTTAAACAGTGATGGATTTGCTCTTCAGATATATTATTTTTATGCTCACAATCCTGAAATATATGTTTTATTCTTAAGTGTATGAGGTGAAAATTATGTGGGGACTGAGGGTAGGGGAGAGCACAGATTGCCTGGACATGAAATGATGCATTATATTCTCGTTGATGGAGAACTTGCATTTCTTATACAACTGGACATATAACCAAAACTTATGTTTTAGTATCACAGAGTGAGTTTAGTATGTTTTTGATAGTCCTTCAAGTTTTACAAGAACCTCAATCCCCCACTCTTATGTTTTGATGTCAGAGATTGTATCAGTGTTGAAATTAATAAGGTCCAGGCCATTGCTTCTCTCCTCACTCTGTCCCAGATAGTCACCTGCCTTGGTGGTATGAACAAAGCTCCATCTTTTCCTCTACCACTTATTTCAGATGAAGTAATAACCTCCATGGGTAGAGGATATGGTGTCTAACTCTATTCAGGAGCCATGGGAAGACAGATTACAGGGCTCTATTCTTCCCTCCACTTCAGTTCCAAACAGAACAGCTACACTTTTATCTGTTTTACATATTAATATGGTTCTGCTTAAGACTTCCTTCAAAGAAAAGATTCTGCAAATTTACAAGAGATTTGCATGTATACCACCAAACAAGATGAGACTTAGTCTATGCTCCTGTTTCTCATTGAATCATACCTTGCCCTGCCAAGTCATGGAAACCTTGTATGCCATTGCTGGTGGGGTACCTTCCTTGTGCCCAGGAACCTCAAAATTAGACACATAAGGAGATACCTCTACTCATAACTTCTTTCAGCAGGAGCTAAGGAAACCAGAACATTCCTTATTTTTCCTGCCCCTCTCCTTCCCAAACCCAGACTCACAACATTAAAAAGAATTGCTTCCAGGGGGTTTGTAACTTGGTGTATCACTTTACCTAGGTGGTCATACTTGGGAGGAGAAAAAGCATTTCATTTTACACACTCACTCTGTGGTTATTCTTAGTACAGAGTTGTGAGATACTTGATGTCCCAGTGAAGGTAAAAGGGAGATGTCACTAATGAGGTCAATGAAGAGCTAAACTGATAGACTGCAGTGATTGAAAGTAGAACCATAGGTGTAACAAATCCAACTTGCCACCATTAGCTTTGTAGAAATTATTCAGTTAGGAACTAGAAGGGCCGGTTTCGCTAATCTTGTACTGTGAGCAAAACAAGCTCTGAAGAATTAGAGCAGCTGTGATTTAGACCCATACCTGAGGACTACACTTGGCCCAGAGTGTTTCTTAATACTAGTATGCCACTTATATATACTTATTTTCAATGGGAAAAAGTCATTTTCAAAGAGAAATGTTTTTTGTAAGGTTTAGAAGTATTAAAGCATCGATTGCTTCAAGAATTTCCTATATTAGTAGAGGTGTGGATTTTAAGAGGTCAAAATTTTCCATAATGAGTTATTGACATGTTCTGGCTAGAGGATAAAGGGACCACAGAAGGAGTGGCTCTTGCCGAAATGAAAGCAGAACTTTATCTCCTGCTTGACCTCTAGACCTTCCCCAAATGCTCTCTGCTCATTAGAAACATCCCACAAAGATTAACAGACATCTTTCTTCCGGGTATCTTACAGTACCTCTCTAAAGTAGAAAGGACAGACTTTTATTGGGGTCAGGGTGAAGCACAGGAAGGGGAGGTCACACAGTCCTAATCACAGATAAGATCAAGATCCTGTCTTCTGAAACAGCAAACTATCCTGATAGTGGTTTTATAATGTTTGTTTTTTTAAAAATGTGTATATTTCTGGAATGTGATTACAAAATTTACATAATGGTTATCATTATTGAGTCACTCTAGGATAGTTTCATCCTAAATCTCCAAAGGAATATCCAAGAGATTAGCTAGGATTATTGTCTTCTGTGTTATAAATATAAAAAGTTTCTAAAACTGAACTGGGACTCAGAGGACTGTCTAGCTTCAGTTGGCTAACCTCTGTGAACCTCAGTTTCCTGACCTTTAAAGCTTTTTCAGTATTTAGGCTCTATGGTTCTATTACTAATTTCCATTCATGAACTGTTATTAATTAGCCATAAATGTATCTAAATAATTACTGAGTATGTTACTAATTTTCATATATACTAAGCTTGGAATAAAAATGTCTATAAATCTTATTTGTTTTTCAAGTACTAGACTGGGTAATTTTATTTACTTTTAAATAATATCTGTTCAGCTTTGGTGGTAGATGCCCTTGAGTTTGGTATTCCCATGATTTAATGACCAGAACCATTAGTCATTAAATGATCATGATGGATTTTGATTAGTTCCTCTCCCAACCTTGATATATTTGAGTGTTTTAATTACAAAGTAATTAATGCTTGTTGGGAAAAAGTAATGAAGTGCAGAAAGTAAATGTCTTCTCTGTCTTCTCCCTAATTCTAAATATTTTGGGGTGTGACATTCCAGAATTATATATGCACATAATTATTATTACTTATATGTGTATATAATTTATATATTTTTTTATGTAAAGAAATTACATTATCTAATTATTTGTGACTTAATTTTTTCACTTGACAATTTATCTCAAATATCTTATGGAAAAATATTTATAAATGCCCCCTACTTTTTCTAATCCCAGCCTTTCATTTTATAGGCTCAGAACCTTGCTTTTCAGTCTGTCCGGATATTGTAAAAAAAAAAAAAAAACTGAATTAGGGGTCAGTAATATGAAATTAGTACATGTTAATTGTAGAAATATCAATTATATAGATAAAAAAGAAAAATTTCATATAGAGATAACTATTGTTAATATTTTGATATAATTAAAGCATTTTATATACATAGAAAATAGTATATACACATACATGTATATGTGTATTTTAATTTAAAACTATTCTAATCCATTTCTATTTTATAACCTATTGTTCCTCTCAAATATATGAGAATTGTTTTTCATGTGGCATAAGGATTTTAAAGCTTTTTGATAAAATAGTCCCTATTTATCTTTTAGAAGTCCTGATAAACTCCCACCAGCTGTGTGTGAGAGTGTTTCTCTTTATTTTAACATATCCTGGGAGTTTATCAAATTTTTAATCACAACTATGCTATGTAGAAAATAGCATCTTATTTTAATTAATGTTTGGTTGTTAATGAGCTTAAACATCTTTTCCTCTGTTATTACTGAATGTATTCTATTATAAATGACTTATTCTAGTTTCTTGCTATTTTTACATTTTTGTGTTTATTCTTCCCCCTAGTGATTTTTAAGGGATATTTGCATATTATGGACACCTAATATACCTAGTTTGCCTACGTGGGCTATTTAAGATGAGATATAAAGTGGTTACATATTTGGACCCTAAAGGCAAACAGACATGGTTTGAGTCCTAGCTGCACCATTTACTAGTTGTATGACTTTGGTCAGGTTACTCAACCTTTTAAGCCTTAATGTCCACATCTGTAAAATTGAGATAATAATGGCACCTACTCTATATAGAGTTGTGAATATTAAATGAGAACGTCCTCAGAGTGCTTCAACACAGTTCTTGGAGTATTGAAAATACTCAGTAAATGTCAACTATTATTTTTCTCTATGATAATTTAGAACCTAATCATATAAAGGAAAAGCTACACATGACAATTATTTTATTTCTTTGTTGCTAAATTATACTAAAATTGAACTTATACCCTTCTAAATATATATGTGTGTGTGTGTGTGTGTGTGTGTGTGTGTGTGTGTGTGTAATGGGAGTGTGTGTATATATCTATATCAAATATATAAACTCATAAAGTTATCTTACACTTGAGTATGCGTTTATTTAGATGGTTAAAAGTTAATGCCAAGATTTTCTATGTGACTACCAATGCTGATGTGGACAGCCTTCTCTCTACCCTCAAATACCTAGAAACACCAGATAAAATATGTAGCTGAGATTAACAGAAAGGAAAATCCAGGGTATTGGAAACAAAAAATATTAATGGTAGTGAAGTAAACTTGAGATGAAGCCATGGTAGTCCACAGGAGTATCCAATTTGACATGGGCTTTAAGTGACCAGGCACTGGGATTGTACCACTTCATGGCAAGTGAGAATAAGCTCTCTAGTCTGCAGCAGGCAGAGACTGAAACAAAACACCCTGAATTAAGTTGAAAGCCTCAGAACTGAGACCTTTTCTCTGAAACTAGAAAATCTGCACCCTGACCAGTGAAGTGTCATGGAAGTTGGCCAAAGGCTGGACAAACAATATATTAATATTAGACAAAGTGGGCTCTCATGGACTTGTTTTTTAAGATACAAAGAAATGATTTATTAAGATGATATGCCAGTATAAGGCTATACCTAATAATGTAATTTCTAAATATGTGAAATAAAAATTGACAAAATTACAAGGAGATATTTTAGATAAGTCCACTGCTAAAATAGGAATTTTTAAAAACACACGTCTCTCAGAAACTAAGAGATCGAACAAGCAAAAGATTACTAAGGATGTGGAAGATTTGAATAACCCAATTCATAAGCTTGATCTGATAGACATATATGGATACCTGTATCCAATGAATAGAGAACAAACATTCTCCTCAATGCACAAGAAATACTTACCAAGATTGATGCGTACTTAGCATAAAGAAACTCAACAAATTTTTTTAAAAAGGAGATATTTCATAAGTGCCTTCATTCTGGCTGTTATAACAAAAATGCCATAGACTGAGTGTCTAATAAACAAACATTTATTTCTCACAGTTCTGGAGGCTGGGAAGTCTAAGATCAAGGCACTGGCAGATTTGGTGTCTGGTGAGGGCCTGTTTTCTATTTTACAAATGGCTATCTTCTTGCTGTGTCTTTACATGGCAGAAGGGATGAGAGATCTCTCTGGGATCTCTTTTATAAGGGCACTAATCCCATTCATTGGGGCTCCACCTCTAAATACCATCACATTGGGTGTCAGGTTTCAACATATGAATTTTGAGGGGACACAGACATTCAGTCTATGGCAACAGATATCTTAGTTTGACTAGAGAAGTTTGGTAGGTAAGACTACAAATGTAAGTCTGAGAGGAACTTAAATGTCAGGATTTTGACTGGCAGCAAAGACCACTGAAAGATTTGGAGCTGAAAATCTACAAAATCTCCATGAAGAGATGAATTGGGATTTCAGGCCAAGTTACTCCCTTAATTTTCAAGAACTAATGAGAAATGAACCAGCTCCAAATAAATCATGAGTTTGTGCAAACGGAAGGCCAAACAATGTTACCGAAGGCTGCAGTAGTTCAAAGAAAGCGAAATGGAAGAATTGAGCAGAACACAGTAAATACATGGGCAGTGAATACAGGAGACCTGCATCATGGGTAATCATTACTGGGCTCACAGGACAAAGAATGACTGATTTCCAGAAAATCATTACTATCCTCATTAAAATACTTAACTTGATTTTGTTGTTATTGGTGTTTTGATTCCATTTAAATACAATTTTTAAACCAATTTTGGATTTATAGTTAGGCTCTAACTGCATTATACTAAGTTTTATTTTTGCTGATGTAATAGAAATAGTTAAAGACAACTCTGGAAGTCTGCAATCATTTATCCAGATATTTATTCATGTTAGAAAAATTCTGGTCTAGTTGATTCCATTCATTTTATACTTATGTAAAATGAAGCATGGAAAGGTAGTTAATAATAATAGCAACTATAATAAAAGTTATTAAATATGAAAACTAGCACTTTTGGTGCATTTACTGTTTATTAGTCATTATGGTAAGCATTCTCTGTGCATCTTCCTCATGTATGCCTTGTAAATATGCTAGGATGTGAGTGCTGTATACTTTTTCTATTTTGATGAAGAAACAAGCTTAGAGGGATTAAGAAGTATGTCCAAAGTCACAAAGACTATACACCCAGAAACCAAGTTTGGATTCCAAGCCTTTGAAACTCCAGAGCATGTGCTCTAAACTTCTTTGCTATACTGGCTTGTTCTGGCCACACAAGTAGAAACTCAACCAAATTTAGATTTAGAATCTCTTGACTTGTGGCCTAGTGTACTTACCTCGCCTCAGGCCTCCGTTTCTTTGAAAGTATATAGCTAAAGCCCCAGAGTAGTTCAAGATCCTGCTGTAAGAAAAATGTTTAATTAGGCACATCTACTATATCAGAAGTTGAGAATATATAATTATATTTTCAATTTTATTTGTGAGAAAATTTGACTTTTCGTGGAGTCCCTGGAATGTTTTAATTCGATATTTGACATCTTTTATTTTCTCTATCACCTGTAGCACACACCAGATATTCAGATTTTTGACCAGATATTGGTCCAATAAGTTAGTTGGATGAATGAAAATCTAGAACCTCTTTTTTTCTTATGAATAGGTTAGATTTCAGAATGATTTCACTTATATGCAGAATCTAAGGAACAAAAAGAACAAATTAATCAAAAACAGACTCACACATATAGAGGACAATCTCCCCTGCCAGAGGAGAGGGGGTTGGAGGTGCTGGGAAATAGGGCGAAGGATTAAAGAAGTACAAATTAGTAGTTAATAGGTGGTCATGGGGATTGGGAGCATGGCATAGGGAATGCTGTTAGCATTAATGTAATGGCTAGGTAGAGAGCCAGAGGAGAGAAAGAGCAATTAGGGGCATTGTTTTATAAACTATATAAATGTCTAACCAATGTACTGTATACTTAAAACTAATAATAAAATTTAAAAAGGCTATTTTCAAATACACTTACATATAAGTTTATAGTGAAAAAAATGGATTTGAGAAGTGTTTCCCGATATTGGCAATTGTACTCTGGTAAACTAAGTGTTAACATTTGAGGGATTTGGATGAAGGACAGATGGAGATTCTTTGAACTATTTTTGCAATTTTTTTGTAATTCTGAAATTACTTCAAAATGAGAAATTAGGAAAAAAATGGTGTAGGTGATAGAGGTTCTGTTCATTCCTCTGGTGACCAAATCAAAGTTGTGATGGAAACAGGAGTAAACAGCAAGGAAAAATCACCTGGGATCTAGGTAAACAAGCCATACAGCTAGGGAGAAATCCAAGAAATCACCCTGCAACGGAGGAAGGTAGGACGGGGAAAGGACATGCAGATACCCAGTCCCAAGTGGCAGAGTGGGACAGAAGCTGTGGCAGTAGCAGCTGCAGAAACCTCTTAAAGGGGCCAAGTACGTGAGTGGATTTTTGTGATGGCGTATCTGGGACTTACAGGGAGGCATTGTGCTCTGAGGACCAGTGCTGATTTGGCTGCACGCAAGGGGCACCAGGGACTTACAGGGAGGCATTGTTGGAGTGAGGGCCAAGGTGAGACTTGCTCTGTACAGAAGTGCCAGCAGTATCCATTGTTCCCTGTTGAGCCCTCTCCCCTACCAGTGCATGAACACAGCACCGCCATAGTGGTGACATAATCAAACTGGATAACGGAGGTCACTCTGCCCAGAGAGTTCCCTCAAACTTTGCCTCCCCCAACTCAAGACTCTACCCAAGCCACATCTAGATGTATCCTCAGCAAATCAGGTGCTCCTTGCAGAGCAGTGCCTAGACTCACATTGGAGGCAGCTGGCCTCGGTTTTTGATGTGGCCTTTTGAGGCAACTATAACCAGAGCATCTGTGGATTGCTTACTGAATCTTAACAGGTCGCTCCGGAGGGGCAGAGGCTTGGGCTAAACTTGGCCTGCAGCTGAACCCCTCTCAAGACTGTGCCACACCTACTTAACAAATCCACACTAATAAGACCAGGAGACTCAGAAGCTTTGCTTAGTACATAGAAATAGACATGGAAAGGCAGTCAAAATGGGAAGACAAGCAGAAACCATATGACAGAACAGAACAGAGATCCAGAAATAATGGAGTCAAGTAAACTAACATGCAGAGTTCAAAACACTGGTTATAAAGATGCTCAATGATTTTTGGTTAAATTTAGTGAGAACTTCAACAAAGAGATAAAAAAGAAAAAACACAAAAATGGAAATGGAAATTATAAAAGGGAACCAGTCTGAAATGAAGAACACGATATCTGAGATGAGAAGTATATTAAATGGAATAAACAAAGGAATAAACAAAGCGAATAAAGAAAAAGATCAAATGCCCTATGTAGAGGGAAAGCCAAGGACACACAATCAGAATGGCAAGAGATAAGATGCCAAGACTATAAAAATAATTTAAGGAGCATAAAGGATACTATTAATTGTCCAAATATTGGTCTTGACTGGCATAGCTGAAGAAAATCAAGATATTGAACAGCTGTTTGAAGAAATGATGGAAAACTTCCTAGTGAAGAAAATGGACATAAAACCTAGTGAAGAAAATGGACATAAAACCAGGATGCTCAGAGAATCCCAAAAAACAGGAACCCAAAGAGGCCCGCACCAAGACACATCATAATTAAAATGCCAAAGGTTAAATATAAAGAAAGAATATTGAAAGCAACAAGAGAAAAACAGATAGTTACCTATAAGGGAATAACCATAAGACTGGCAGCTGATTTCTCAAAAGAAACCAGGAGAGAAGGGTTTGGCAAAAAAAATATTTGATTTGGTGAAGATCTAGAATCTACAACTAAGAATACTTTATCCAGAAAAGCTAACATTTAGAGTTGAAGGACAGATAAAGAGCTTCCCAGACAAAAATAAGCTAAAGGAATTTATCAACACCAAGTCAGTATTACAGGAAATGTTGGAGGGACTTCTTTAAGAAGAAAAAACAACTACATTGTATGAAAAACAACTACATTCTTATCAATAAGTACCTTAAATGGAAAAGAATTAAGTGCTCCGACCAAAAGATAGAGTGACTGAAGGGAGAAGAAAACAAGACCCCCACATATGCTGCCTGCAGGAGACTCACTTCAGATTGAAAGACACACACAGACTAAAAGGAAGGGGATGGAAAAAGATATTGCTTTGATGAACCTAGAAGATATTTAAGTCAGATAAAGATAAACACTATATGATTTCACTTATATATGGAATCTAAGGAATAAAAACGAACTAGTCAAAAACAGACTCACAAATATAGTGGACAATTTGGTGATGGACAGAGGG
The DNA here is from genome assembly GCF_000151845.1 of Pteropus vampyrus. Classification (NCBI taxonomy): domain Eukaryota; kingdom Metazoa; phylum Chordata; class Mammalia; order Chiroptera; family Pteropodidae; genus Pteropus; species Pteropus vampyrus. Next base: position 4,804,821 of record NW_011888948.1, read on the forward strand.
GAGGAGGTTTGGGGGAGCTGGGAGAATGGGGTGAAGGGTTAAAGAATACAAATTAGTAGCTGATACAGGGTCACGGGCATTGGGAGCATGGCATAGGGAATGCAGTTAGCATTAATACGTTGGCTAGGTGGAGGGTCAAGGGAGGGAGGGAGCAGCTGGGGCGGGGAATCATTTTATGAACTATATAGATGTCTAACCAATGTACTGTATACTTGAAACTATTTAAAATAAATTTAAAAAATGAGAAATTAAGTAATTAAAAGAAAAATATTTTTTAAAATGTCATCACTAGTCTTGAATGTTGATTAGCTATTATATCATATACTCCTAAAGCATTCACTCTTTCAGACTCCTAGACAACTATTTCATACACTCCTTTCTCTGCATTGCTTCCATAATTCCTTCCCCAAACTCATTCATTGTGAAAATAGAGGAAATCAAGAGAATTTCCACAAGCCCACCTCTCAGCACTTGTAACCATTTACTCGCTTTCTCTCCTATCTTTGTGGATGAGCTGTCCCTACTCCTACCCAAGGCAAAGTCCTCCACCTGTTTACTATAAGTCATCTTCTCTTATCTATTCAAGAAAATTGCCCCAACAAATCTTCCCTCTATCTCTTGCATTATATATTTTTCTTCCTCTCTTCTGGATAATTCCTGGGAGCATAGAAACATACTGTTTTTTTTTTTTTCTCTTAGAACAAACAAACAAAAACTCTTGAGCTCACTTCCTCCTTGAGTCAGCTTCTGCAACACTTCTCTTTTTCCCTTTATAATGTATCTTTTTAAATTTTTTTAGAGTTGCTGTCTCTAATTTCTTCTCTCCCATTCTTTTGGAAGACTACTCCAATAGGACTTTTGCCCCACTCTTCCACCAAACTGCTCTGACATGTTTCTGCATCCAGTTGTCAGGCAGTTCTCTATCCTTATCTTATATGACCATCGGTAGCTTTTCAGAGGTTGATCCTTCTCCCCAACTTGAGATCTGTCTTCACTAAGCTACTAAGTCGTCATAATCACCTATCTCTTTATTTCCTAGTGCTCTGAAAGTTCCTTTATAGTATACTTTATTGGCCCTTCTTCATTTCCTAATCTTTTATGTTGGAGTGCCCCCAAAGCTCAGAGCTTGGACCTCTTCTCATTTCAATCATCATTCACTTTCTAGGTGCTCTCATCCAAACTCAAAGCTTTAAGTACCATCAATATGCTAAAGACTTCGAATTTAAATATACAGCATGGAACCCCAGATGCTACAGCCAACTGCCTACTCAACATCTCCCAATTGGATTTTTAATAGTCATAACAGGTCTAACATTGAACTCTTGTTATTCACTACCCTCAAGCCTACTCTTCATCTAGTCTTCACAGTTGATGCCAACTCCATCTTTCCAGTGGCTCAGGCTAGAGGACTTGGATTCACTCTTGACTCTTCACTTTCTTAAATGTCACAAAGAATATGTCAGCAAATCATTTCAACTCTGTTGTCTGAATATACACAAAATATGATGACTTCTTGCCATCTCCACTACTAAGACCTTAGTCCAATCCATCATTGTCTTTCACCTAGATTATTTCAACAGCTTCTCAGCTGGTTACACTGCACCTGGCTTTGCTGTCCTTTCGTTTAATCATGACACAGTCAGAAGGATCCTTTTAAAACATATGTCAAATTCTGTAACCCCTCTGATTAGCCCATCTTCCCTGCAATGACTTCCTATCTCATTTATTGTAAAAGCCAACAGTGTGATCAGGCCTCTCTCACCTCTTCTGCTACTACTCTACCCCTTGTTCTTTGTTACATCCCATTGAAAATGACAAATGCACCTGTCCCTTGGGGCCTTTGCACTTGTTCCTTCTGCCTAGAATTTTCTTACCCCAGATATCTTCAGGGCTTGATTAACTTCTACTCCTTCACTGTCAGCCTGCACTTCCCTCATGTTTCTGCTCAAATGTTGCTTTCTCAGTAAGGCTTTCCTGGTAACCCTAGTTAGAATTTCAATTTCACATTACCCTCCTCTCTCATGTGCACACATGCTGCACACGCAGACTTCTATTTTCCTTCTCTGATATAATTTTCTTCTCCCTAAGATTTATCACTGTTTAATATATTGTACACTTACTTTTCTTGTATATTGTCTCTCTCAACTAGAATGTAAACTCCATAAGGTCAAGAACTTTTGTCTGATGCATGAACTATTTTATTCCAATACCTCTAATGGTACCTGACACATAGTAGGTGCTCAATAAATATTTGTTGAATGAATGAATGGATACATGAATCTGTACTGGAACCCCAGCAAAACAAGCCATGAACCAATGGAATCATCTATGCCTTGCAACAACTTTAAGGAGCAATTCACAATAATATGTTAATTACATAAATCCCTAGACTTCTGAATTAACGTTAGGCTAAATTTACCATGCTAAATATTTTCCCCTGGTTTCTAGCTGCTAACAATGACCATGATGGTTGTGTAAGTCTAGTTGTTTTAACATTTTGCACAACTTACCAACCTTTCAGTATTATTATTATATGCACCAATATTATTTTCTCTCCATTCTTAAGTTTTTAATTTATCTCTTTTCACTTCCATTGTAACTGTATGCCTATTCTTTTAGGGCCTTTCAACATTCTTGAATCTTGCATTGATGGCACGTGCTAAGGTTAATAATGTTCATAAACCTGCAACGACTTCCATGTTTCTGTACAAACACAGCAAAATTGCCATAGGCCAGAAGTTGTAAGTTAGTGACCTCTAGATAAATCAGTTACAGATTAGCCAACATGACATTTTTTAATTTTTAAAAATTCATTGTCAATATATAAGAAGTCAGATGATTTTACATAAAAATCCAAATTTCTGGCTTCCTCTTGAACAATCAAATCTGCATTCCTTCTGCTGCTACCTTTAGACAATATGTATTTTCCAGCATGTGGTAGTCCCTGCCACTTATACTGGGCCCATTTTACTCAGCCTGGTCCTTTTAGGTATTTGAGATGAACTCAAACTATAGACAGGAAAATTATTTAGATTTAAACAATGCTGTATGCCCACTTGTGCCACCTACTAGGGCAGGCAGAGTTGGCATACTTATTCTGAAGCATTGTTTTCTATCTCTGAACACTTATAAGAGTTTATAAATTCGGTAGCTTCAGTAAATACAGTGCCAAAAGCAGTTTTGGAGAGTCCATACTTGGTTCATTCTGGTGCTTGTTTCTTTTTTGATTCTTAATTTTAAAACTGTATTTTTTGTTTATCTTTCATTTATTTTTCATTTCTCTTGCTTTAAATAGGAAAAAGCAATGAGAAAGAAGATGAAGTGACAAAGGATCTTTCTCCCTCCTGTTTTTCATTCTTCCTTCTGGAGTTCATAAAGGACAAGGAGCCCCGTGTAAGGCAAAACTCTCACTGTGTACAGAGCTGACACAACCATTTGGAGTGGTGACAGGAACCACTCAACTACTCAGGTGAAAATGTGTACTACTTGGGCATATATTTATTACATTCTCTCACTACCATATAATTTGTTTAAAAGAAGATCTCCATCTGCTGGTTAGCAAGCATTCAATCTTCATCTGTAAAAAGCATGTAGGAAAAGGAAAATGGGGAATGTCACTGAGATTCAATCTGATTACTTAGGACTAGAAGCGAAGAGGCAGGATGCAAATTGTCATGGGCTGGCCTATGAACACGAGAACAGAGAATGTGTCCATCTTATCTGCTACTGTATTCTCAGTGTCTGGCTGAGTGCCTTGCAGAAAGTATTACAAATGAGGAAAATAGTGAATCAATTCGGATATTGTGATCATTGTAGGCGGAAATAAGTTTTCAAATTTTCTGGGCCCTTCCAAGATCTTGCTGATGGAAGCAGACCTTACACATTGGTGTTTGTTTCCATTATTAATATTTCTGTTTCGTTTAAGGATCTTCATTTTTAGCCATGATTTCTTCTCTCTGAATACCATTATTCTCTAAATGGATAGAATTTGAAGTGATGTGCCTTCTCCTTTATTAATATTTAACTTTTATTGGGCACATAAAATGGGAATAAAATGTAATTCTTTATTATCTAATATAATCTAAAGTAATCTAAAATCTAATACTATCTAAATATATTTTATTTTAGTACATTCCAAAAAATTGATCAAATTGTCCTTCCTTTTTTCTTTTCCTCTCTTAATTTTAGATGACAGTCCTTGAACTTCTGCTCATTTGCTTCTACGTGCTTCCTCCTAGAGTTGATTCTATCTCATAGTTTTAGTTACCTCATGCTGATGAAGCTCAGATCTGTATCTTCTGCCTTGACCCAGCCCCACAGCTCCAGATATGCAGTTTACATTATGCAAAGGCCAGCTCTCTTGAGCCTTTTCAGTGTTGCCTCTATCTCATTATGATTCAGTAGGTTTCATACTTGTCTTCCCTAAATGCTATGTTTCTACCCAGGACATCACTCTTCCCTGAATTCCTTAAGTTATTGACCTCAGTCATATGTGAACCATTTTTCTCATTTATCCTCTATAAACAGTGAACCTCTGGAACATCTCTTATGTTTCTCTTTCTTCTATTGCCCATTGCTGTCATCCCAGGCCTGGTAGTTATTGCCTCATGACTTGTCAATAGCCACAGCTTCCTAACCCTTATTTCCAGTCACTTCCCAATCCATTCCATTTCTCTGCCATCAGACTAATCTAAAATTATCTATTTCATTGTTTTACTCTCTACTGCATAAGTTTCCTATGATTCTCTTTACCTGTGTTTGGTTTGTGTCTTCCTTGGCACTTCATTATACATAGTAAATACTTGCTTAATATATGAGTGCTTGAAATAAGGAAACTGTGTCATATGAATTCAAAGAAATTAAGCTGACTGTCCTTTAGCCTAGCAATATAGAGAACTGTCAGCTAATTCATTTCTCTATTTAAAGAATGGAGAACTCAACCAGAAATATTTTCATATTGCAGCTACAGATAAACAGTAAAAACAAAACTTTTCATATGGGCCTCAGTTCTCACCTATATCATGGGCTTGCTGCAAATATTAAAATATGTCAAGGCACCCAGCACAGGGCATGAGTAGATACAAAAAAAATTCCAGTTGAATCTTAATAAAGAAATTGATTGAATGAATGAATTTGAATTGACGTAATGAAATATTTAGCTATTTTATATAAATCACAATTTACAAATTAAAATTCAACTAAAAAAAGTGTTAACATTTATTATCTCATTATTAACATTTATTAACATTTATTATCTCATTTAGTCTTCAAAGTAACTCTGTGATACAAGTGGTATTTTCTCCAATTTACATATAAGTTCACCTGAGGAAAGGGAAAATGCCTTGCACAAGATCCATTAACGTGATAGAATCAAAGATTGTCTCTAAGATTTCTAATTTCAGATCTTTTGCTTTTCCCTTGTACCATGCTCCTCAAATATTTTTTAAATTAGTTTTTTTTACTTTTTTAAATTTGCATTCTTAAAAGGCTCATGACTTTCTGTTTTAATATTTAATTCACACTATCTTTAACTGTTTTCTATATGCTTATTTTTAAATCTTTGTACTTGTATTCTTGCTAGTTGAGAACATCTTAACCATTGTCTCTGCAGCAGCAGCATATCTGTTTTACAAAGTTGAGGAAATACTGTATTTCTAGCATGGGAAGTTGAAGGTAAATGCCATATATTCATTTCAGCCTGCATCTGTTCTAATGACTATTAACGCAAATGGGTTATAAAATGTCAGTGAATATCTAGAGAGTTGTTATAAACTAAAGATATACAAAGTCTCTACTTTTGAAATGGTCATAGCCTGCATAGTAAGCTGAAATCAACTTTTCAATACTTAGAAATATTGCAGGGATAACATTTTTATATACTTGACATTTTATGATAATAAAATTTACAGCTATAAACAGCACTCCTTTTTATAATCTGCCTGGCAATAATAGCTATGATTAGTTTTTGTTACACTATTATCAGAAAGAGATAGTAAAATTAGCATTAACCAGATGTAAAGTCATATGGCAGCTGTATATATAAAATCTCTGGAAGACGTAACATTCTTAGACAGTGAATTTTAGATGTATATTTAAAATTTCTAATTACTTTTGATCTTTGGTTTAATTTTAAATGCCATATTTTTTAATGGAATCAATTTGTCTTCTCAACTAATCAAATAGTTTTTGAAGTTGTACTATAAGCAATGATTCATGTTAGATGTTAGGAGAGGGTGTAATTCCTTTACTCCAAAAATCAACATTGTAGTTGGGAGAGGAACATAACATTCCCACGCTGTTTATATATACTGATCTCTCTGAAATGCCCTTTATCATTCTCTTTCCTTCCCTTTGCTGGGTCCCACAGTTTTTGCTGGGTCACATATCTTCAAAGATGCCTTCCTGCCTGGAGCCCCAAACCCGAGTAATTGGTACCCTGTGAATAGTGTTTGTCACAGAGTATTATAATTGTTAATATATTTGGTAACTTCCCAGATTGTGAACTCCTTGAGTGTCTGTCTGTTAGTTTTGTATAAGTCTATTATAAGTCTGAGAGCCTTGCACACGAAATACTTAGGCATTTTATATATATAATATGTAATATTCCTAATAAGAATTTGACGAATGAATACAGATGCCACAAGCACATACAGTTATATAATCATAGAGATTGACAAAGAAAGAAGGCATGCAATAAATATCAAGACTGGCTTATAAACAAGTACTATAGGTTTTAAGAGAAGAAAGATTAAATTGATGGTCAAGGAAGGATTTTGTTCTTTTTTTAAAATTTGTTGAGGCAACATTGGTTAATAACATAAATGTCAGGTGTACAACATTATAATTTGATATTTATATACTCTATTGCATGCTCACCACCCAAAATCTAATTTTCTTCTGTTACCATGTATTTGACTCTACCTAATTCACCGTCCTCCAACCTCCTACTTCTCTGGTTACCACCATTCTGTTATATTCTATGTTTGTTTTAGCTTGTTTCATTAGTTCCTTTTTTACTTTTGTTGTTTTATGTTCCACATATGAGTGAAATCATGCAGTTTTTGTCCATTTTTGTCTGACTTATTTCACTTATCACAGTATTTTCAAGATCCATCTGTGTTGCTGCAAATGACAATATTTCATCTTTTTTTGTGGCTGAGAAGTATTTATATATATATATATCATATATATTTATATTTATATATTTATATATATTTATATATATATATATAATATATATATATTATATCTTCTTTATCCATTCACCTATCGATGGACACTTAAATTGTTTTCATGTCTCGACTATTGTAAATAATGCTGCAATGAGCGTAAGAGTACATATATCTTTATGAATTAATGTTTTCATATTTGGGGGGTAAATATCCAGAAGAGAAATTGCTGGGTCATAAGGCAGTTCTAGTTTTAGTTTTTTAAGGACCCTCCATGTTTTCTATAATGGCTACATCAATTTAAAACAGTGTACAAGGGTTCCTTTTTCTCTACATTCTATCACTTATTTCTCTTCTTTTTGATAATAGCTATTCTAACAAGTATGTGGTGATATTTCATAGTGGTTTTGATTTGCATTTCTCTAATAACTATATCTTCCTTGGAAAAATGTCTATTCAGATCCTTTGCCCATTTTTTAATCAGATTATTTGTTGTTGAGTTATATAGGTTCTCTATCTACTTTAGATATTAACCCCTTATCATAAGTATCATTTGCAAAAACCTTCTCCCATTCAGTTGTTTGCCTTTTTGTTGTGTTGATAATTTCCTTTGCTATGCGGAAGCTTTTTAGTTTGATGTATTTGCTTTTGTTTCCCTTTCCTTAGAAGTCAAATTTATAAAAACACCTATGAAAACAATGTCTACAAACTTAGTGCCTATGTTTTCTTCTTCGTATTTTATTGTTTCAGGTCTTACACTCAAGCCTTTAATCCATTTTGAGTTAATTTTTGCTTATGATGTAAGATAGTGGTCTAGTTTTATTCTTTTGCATATGGCTGTCCAGTTTTCCCAACACCATTTATTGAAGAGACTTTCCTTTCTCCAGTGTATATTCTTGGCTCTTTCTCATAAATTAGTTGCTTATATACATGTGAGTTTATTTCTGGGCTCTTAATTCTATTTCATTGGCCAATATGTCTGTTTTTCTGTCAATACCATACTGTTTTTATTACTATAACTTTGTAGTATAGTTTGAAGTTGAGGAATGTGATACCTCTGGCATTGTTCTTCTCAGAATTAAAAGAAGGATCAGGGCCAGCTTCATGGGTGTATGACCCACGCAGTCTCACAGGGTCTTATTCTCAGAGGGCTCTACACTTGGCTTAATGCTATGCTGTCACCATCTAACAATTCTTAAGATTTTATGAACAAAGGGACCCTTCATTTTAGTTTTGCACTGGGATCCACAAATTCTGTAGTTGGTTTTATTCCTGTTTCTAGGAGAATGATTCAGATTTTTAGAAATTGTCTTCTTCTTCTATCAGTTCTTTCTTATTCTTTCTGCCTACCAAGTGTCCCTTGAATCTGCCCACCTTTCTTTGTCCCACTACCACTTATCACCTTATATGACACTAAAGGCAAAGGCCTCTGGAATAGTCTAATCTTTATCCTCCTTGCCACACTCCAACCTTGCCATCTCATTTCTTTCATTGGAGGAAGGGGGATTTTTCTAAAATACATCGTGTAACTTTCTGCTTAAGACTCTGTTATAAATTGTGTCTTCCTCAAACAATATCGAAGTCTTAATCCCCAGTGCCTATGAATGTGACCTTATTTAGAAATAGGCTATTTACAGATGATCACATTAAGATGAGGTCATTAGCATGGCCCTAATTCACTATGACTCTCTCCTTATAAAAAGGGGAAATTTGGACACAGCAGAGATCTGGTCCTTGTAGATGATACCTCTACAAGCCAAGGATACCAAAGATTCCCAGCAAATCACCAGAAGCTGGGAGAGAGGCATGAAAGGGACTCTTCCTCCCAGCTGTCAGAAGGAACCAACCCTGCTGACACTTTGATTTTAATGTCTAGTCTCCAGAACCATGAGACACTAATTTTCTGTTTAATATATTTTAAACAATCCAATTTGTGGTACTTTGTTACAGCAGCCCTAAGTAACTAACATAGATCCTAAAATAGTCCCTCATTGCTTGCAGACTAAAGCCAAAACTTCTTAACACAGGTAAAAGACCCACCATGATCTAGTCTCTGCTAAAGTCTCCAGCCTTTTCTCTTTCTTTGCACCCTCCCCCACCCTCATTTCCACCCCTCTTACACTCTTCATTGCAAGTGTGCTCAGCTTTTGTCTGGTTCTCAGTATATTCTCTCACCTATGATCTTTTGCACACACCATTTCCTTGTGGTTAGAGTACATTTCTGCTTTTCCTTTCCATCTCATCCTTCAAGTCTAAGCTTAGTCCTCTTCATTCATTTATTCAACGAACACACACACATATGTGTGTGTGTCTGTGTGTATGGATATATTTATATGGATATTCTTATTTTATTAATGATATTTTTATTTTTCAATTAAAATTGGCATAATATATTATATTAGTTTCAGGTATACAACATAGTGATTAGACATCTATATAACTCATGAAATGATCACCCCAATACATCTAGTACTCCTCTGACACCATACATAGTTATCACAATGTCATAAACTATATTTCTTATATTGTACTTTATATCTCCATAACTATTTTGTAACTACCAATTTGTACTTCTTAATCTCTTCCCCTATTTCATCTGGTAACTCTCAAAATGTTCCCCGTATCTAGAGTTTGTTTGTTTTGTTCTTTAGATTCTACATGCACATGAAATCATATGACATTGGTCTTTCTCTATTTGATTTATTCCACTCAACACAATACCCTCTAGGCCCATCATGAAGTACCTTTTCCATTCCTTTGCTTTCTGTCTGTGTGTGTCTTTTAATCTGAAGTGAGTCTCTTGTAGGCAGCCTATATAAGGGTCTTGTTTTCTTATCCATTTAACTACCCTATCTTTTTATTGGAGCATTTAACTCTTTTTCATTTGAAGTACTTGATAGTTATTGCCATTCTTTATTCATATTTCTAATACATTTTTTTTTCTTTTTCTTAAATAAGTCCCTCCAACATTTCCTGTAATACTGGCTTAGTGGCGATGAACTCCTTTAGCTTTTTATTGTCTGGGATGCCCTTTATGTGTACTTCAATTCTAAATAATAGCTTTGCTATGTAGACTAATCTTGGATGTAGTTCCTTGGTTTTCATCACTTTGAATATTTTGTGCCAATCCCTACTGGCCTGCAAAGTTTCTGTTGAGAAATTGGCTGATGGTCTTGTGGGAGCTCCCTTGTACGTAACTTAACTGCTTTTCTCTTTCTGCTTTTAAGATTCTCTCTTTGTCTTTAACCTTTGGAATTTTCATTGTGATGTGTCTTGTTCTGGGCCTCTTTGAGTTCATCTTGTTTGGGACGCCACTCTCTGTGCTTCCTGGGCTTGTATGTCTATTTCCTTCACCAGGTTAGGGAAGTTTTCTGTCATTAATTCTTCAAATGGGTTTTCAATTTCTTGCTCTCTCTCTTCTCCTTCTGGTACCCCTAGGATGCAAATGTTGTTACGCTTGATTTTGTCCCAGAGACTCCATAAACTATCTTCATTTTTTCAAATTTTTTTCCTGTTGCTGTTTTAATTGGGTGTCCTCCACTATCCCATCCTCTGTATTGGTAATTCTATCTTTCTCTTCATCCACAATGTTGATTCCCTCTCATGTACTCTTAATTTCAGATATTCTATTCTTCATTTCTGACTGGTTTCTTTTTATGTTTTTCATCTCCATATTTTTGTTTTCTATCTCTTTGTTAAAGTTCTCACTGAGTTCATCTACTCTTTCCCTAAGTTTATTGAGCATCCTTATAACCAGTGTGTCAAACTCTGCATCTGGTAGATTGTTTGTCTCCATTTTGTGGAGTTCTTCTTCTGAAGCTTTGTTCTGTTCTTTCTTATAGAACACATTTCTTTGCCTTCCCATTTTGGCAGCCTCCCTATGTCTGTTTCTATGTATTAGGTAGGACTCCTAAGTCTCCTGGCCTTAGTAGAGTGGCTTTATGTTGTAGGTGTCCTGTGGGGCCCAATGACATAGTCTTTTCTAGTCACCTAACCAAGGTGCTCAAGATGTGTCCCTTGTGTGGGTTCTGTGTGACCTCCTATTATAGTTGAACCTCAGTTGCTCTTTGCATGCTGATGGGAGGGATTGACCCTTGGGCTGATTGGTCGGGAGGATTGGCAGAGAGGGGTTCACCCTATGGAGTAGTATTCACTTTATCAGGGCTCTGCTGCCTGCCCAATCTGCCCTTCATGTGTGTCCTCCTCAGATGCAGCCCTGGGTGGTGTTCTGACTCTGGCTTTTGTAGAAGCAAGCCATTGGGTTACTGGCCTGATGGCCTCCTAGGAGGGGCCCAGCTGCAGGCCAAGTTCAGCCACAGCCTGTATACTTCTGTAAAACTTGGTAAGAGTCACCAAGCAATCTGAAGATGGCTGCCACCCATGCTAGGCTTATAGGTGCCTCGAGAGGCCAAGTCAGGAACCAAGGCCAGCTGGCACTAGTGCAAAGCTTAGGGCTGCTCAGCAAGAGATATGGGTCATATAGAAGCCAGATGCTGCTTCTTTGAGTTTTGTGAGCCTTTGAGAGATTTTAGGAAAGTCTGCAGCAAGAGCCAAGACAAGCTATATGTATGGAATAAAACAAATGGAAGTGGCTTGGGTGGGCCCACAAGTTGGGATAGGCAGAGTCTCAGTGACTTGTGTGCTATCCAGGTTGAAGACTACTCAGATATGGTGGTACCTGCATCCTCACGCTGGGAGGGTGGAAGACTCAACAAAGGAACAATGGATACTGTCAGTACTTCTGTTTGGGAGAAGGCTGTCCCTCCAGCCCTTGCCCTGAAGCCCGACAACTCAGTATCTCCCTGTATATGTTTTGTGCCCCTTGAGCAACTGTCCCTTCACTGAAGCTCAGAGTGAGTGAGTATGATAGTGAGTAGGTCCAGGTACAAGCACTTTAAGAGGAATGCCTGTAACTCCAGCAACCCTCTGTCTCACTAAGCCACAACCCCCACTGGTTTTCACAGCTAGAGGTTGTGGGGAATTCTCTTTTTGGCACTAGAATCCTGGGCTAGGGATCCCAGTGTGGGGCCGGGACGCCTTGCTCCTCAGGTTGGGGAGGAGGCTCTGCAGTCAAGATAACCCTCCTAATTCTCAATCTCCACACGCGATTGTGGGACCAAGCCATTTCACATCTCTACCCCTCCTACTAGTTCAAGCTGACTGCTTATGTTTGTCCTTAGTTGTAGGGCTTCTCTTCAGCCAGACCTCAGGTGACTCCCAGTGATGGTCGCTCTGTAGCTTCATTATAATTTTGGTGTGGTTGCAAGCGGAGGAATGCACAGCATATACTTTCTACACCATCTTAACCAGTCCCTATTCTTGTTCTTTTTAAAAATTTAAAAAATTTTTTCAATTACACTTGACATCTAATATTATATTAGTTTCAGGTGTACAACAAAGTAGTTAGACATTTATATAACTTATGAAGTGAATCCCCAATAAATCTAGTACCTACCTGGAACCATACATGGTTATTACAATATTGCTGGCTATATTCCTTATTCTATACTCTACATCCCCATGACTATTTTGTAATAATTTATTTGTACTTCTTAATACCTTCTCCTTTTTCTCCCAGCCCCTCAACCACCCTTGCATCTGGTAACCATCAGTTTGTTTTTTCTGTATCTATGAGTTTGTTTCTGTTTTGTTGTTCATTTTTTGTTGTTGTTGTTCTTTAGATTCCACATATGTGAAATCATATGGTATTTGTCTTCCTCTGTCTGAATTATTTCACTTAGCATAATACCCTCTAGGTCCATCCACATTGTCACAAATGGTAAGATTTCATTCTTTGTTAGGGCTGAGTAATATTCCATTGTATATATGTACCACCTCTTCTTTATCCAGTGGACACTTAGGTTGCTTCCATATCTTGGCTATTGTAAATAATGCTGCAGCGAACATATGGATTCATATGCCTTTTCAAATTAGTCTTTTGGATTTCTTTGGATAAATACCCAGAAGTGGGATTGTTGGGTCATATGGCAGTTACATTTTTACTATTTTGAGGAACCTCAATACTGTCATGCTGCCTCTTATCAAACTATAATATAAGGCTATAGTAATCAACACAGCTTGGTACTGGCATAAAAACAGACAAATCGATTAATGGGACAGAATAGAGAGTCCAGAAATAAATTCATGCCTGTATAGTCAATTAATCTATGACAAAGAAGACAAGAGTAAACAATGGGGTAAAGACAGTCTCTTTGATAAATGTTGAGAATATTCAATAAATATTTTTGAAATGCCAGGTACAGTGTTTAGAAATAAAAAAACAAACACGGCCCTTCATCTCATTGGATTCCCAGTCTAGCAAGAAAAATCAATATCCAATGAAGCAGCATAAGACAAAAAATATCAGTAATGTTGGAGACCATAAAAGGGATTGTGGAAAGTGCTGAAGGATACACAACAAGCTGAACCCCAAGCCTCTAATGAGAGAAGCCAACAAGAAGCAATTTAAATCACAACACAGACACTCAGCAAAGTGAACCCTGTGGCATGACATACCTTTAAATGTAGGTGTGCAAGATGGAGCTGTAAAACAGAAGTAGTGGTAAAAAGTTTATATAAGAAGCAGTAAGACATTTCTCACCTCATCCTGACCCCACCTAGCTATAAGAAAGGAAAATTTAGAGAAAATAAAGAGTTTTTGCTATTAAAATGATAATAGAAATAAAATGTTCAATAGAAGTTTTGAAGAAAAAGTCGAAAAGCTCCCTAATGGTAGCATAAGAAGGCCAAAAGCAAAAAAAAAAAAAAAAAAAAAAAGAAAAAGAAAAGAAAAGAGGGTGGCTCCATAGTGTAGTGGTTACCACATCTGCTTTACACACAGAAAGTCTGGGGTTCGCGCCCCAGGTTGAGCCACGGACCGTAGTCTGGGTGCGCCAGGACCCCAGTGCGCCAGGCCCCGGGTGCACTCCACAAACATGTTGGGGGAGATGCCCTGCCTTCAGAGATTCAGTTCTTAAAAGGGAAACTGCAACATCCATAGGTCAGAGGTAGAAGAGTATATGTGTGTGTTGCGGGGGAGGGAGATTAAAGAGGGGGAAAAAAAGAAAAGAAAATTAGAGGATCAATCCAAAAGCCCCAACATTTAAATAAATCTAATCCAAAAGAAAGAGAACTTTGAAAACAGGAAAGGGGAGAGACAGACAGGGAGGAAGGAGAGAAACTTCCTAGAACTGAAATATTACAATTTCCAGATTAATAGATCATTGAGTACCTAGCATAGTAGATAAAAACAGACCCACTCTAAGATATATCATAAAGTTTCAGAATGCCAGACATAAAGGGAAAATCCTAAATATTTCCAGAAATAAAAAAATACTCTCATGCAAAGGACTGCAAGTCAAAATGGTACCAGACCTCTCAACAGCAACACTGAAACCTAGAACACACCAGAACAATTTCTTCAGAATTTTGAGAGATAATTTTCAGTATAGACTTCAAGAATGAGGGTATACTATATGTTTTCAATTATAAAATTCCTCAGAAATTTTATGTCCCATGCAATCTTTCTCAAGAATCTACTAGAGGATGTGTTTATTAAATCAAGGAAGTAAACCAAGAAAGCAGAAGATATGTGGTCCAGAAACAGGAGATCCAACCCAAAGGAAAAAGGGGATTCCCAGGATGATGGTGAAGGGAAGCTTCTAGAAGGCAGTTGGGCAGCAGGACCAGACAGGAGGATGAAGGACTCTGGGAAAGACCTTTTTAAAAGAGAAAAAATGGATTAATTTCTTGATTTTTAAAAATTATTTTATCTCTTGGAGAGTTTGTTTCAGAATATGTAATAAGTACATAGAAATGTAGCAAATGAAGATACAAAAATGAAATATAAACATAGTGATCTACGTAACTCAGATATGGATATTTATATATTGTAAAAACAATGTTAATTGTACTAAAAAAGTGTTATAGCTTGATTTAGAAGATTGTAAGAGAGTTAGTATATACATGATGTTGGAGTGAGAGAGCCAAATCTTCATATCCCAAGTAAGAAGTAAAAAAAGAAATCTGCTCCTTAACAATCAAGACAATATAAGCATAGTATCTAAAAACATAAAGCAGCAAAAGAAATAGCTAAAACCGTTGAAAATAATTGTTTCTTGGAAATGAAAATTGGAGATAGAGAGGGAGTGTGTCAGGAGACTGGTGTTTCACAAGCCCTGAGGTAATATTTGACTTCTAAAACTATAATGTATTACTTTGATTAAACATTTAAAAAAAAACATAAGTCCACACAAAAACATGTACACAAATGTTTATAGCATCATTATTCATAATATCCAAAAAGTGGAAACAACTGAAATGTCTATCAACTAATGAGTGGATAAATAAAATGTGATATATACACAACAGAATATTATTCTTCTATCGGAAAGGATGAAGTACTGATACATGCTACAACATGGATGAGCCTTAAAAGCATTCTGCTCAGTAGGAGAAGATCGTCACAAAAAGACTCCATTTATATGAAATGTTCAGAACAGGCAATTCTACACAGACAAAATAGCTTAGTGGCTGGAGATTTGGAATGTGTGGGTAATTGAGGAATAATGGGTACAAGGTTTCTTTTGGGATGATGAAAATATTCTGTAATTATATAATGTGATAATTGCCCGACTCTGTCGACATACTCAAACCTACCGAATTTCACTTTTAAATGATGACTTTTATGTTATGAGAATCACACCAGTATTTTAAAATTGAAGAAAAATAACCCTAATTCATAGAGTTGTTGTGAGGAATAAATGAAATAATGTACATGAAGAGTCTAGCCCAGAGCCTGGTATAGATATTAAAAGACAAATTAACACTTATACAGCATTTACTAGTGGCAGGCACTCTTCTGAGTTCTCTACATATATTGATTCATTTAACCCTCACAGCAACTGTATAAAATAGACACTATTCTTAGCTCCATTTTCTAGATGAGGAAACAGGCCAGTGAAATTAAATACTTTACCCAAAGTTACACAACTAGTATAGCAGTAAAACTGAGATGCGGCCTTAGACAATTGGCCCAGCATCTTTACTCTTAACCACTCCATGATGCTCCCTCTGCATGCCTCCCAGACCCCAAGTCTGGGTTAGTGCTTTGTGCTCCCATAGGCACTCTACTTTTCATCCGTCATGGTTCTGAGTATCACTTCTCTTTTCATTTGTCTGTGTCCTTGACTACAATGGACATTCTACAAAAGTAGGGACCGTGCCCATTTTAATTACTGTCATTCCCTGCCCAACAAATGTTGGGGACTAAGTAGTAGAGTGAAGCAGAGGTGCAGAGGTGTTTTTCCTTTGTACAGATCCCATGAGTAAATGAAGGGGAAGTGAGAAGAATATAAGAGATTAAAGATTCTAGAAAAACATGAGATAATTGATAGAGCAAGGTATCTAAGGAAGCAGAAGATGTAAGATTAAGATTATAATGGGAAACTATTGACTCTGAGAAGATGGAAGAATGCCTCCTTTAAGACAGAAAGAGAGGAAGAAATGATGTATATTGTAAGAGTAGAGGAGGCTAGATAAGGAAGTGCATACCAGATGACTTGACCATATCAATAAATAAGGGAAAGGAATCTTGGGCCAAGAAAGGATGAAAGAGAGTGAAGTAGAAGATTGAGGCAATAGTTTGGAATAAATGTGTGACTTTTGGAGTCTCTTTAATATTAAGATGAATCATATTATGGACCCAGAAAAAAAAGCACATACACACAAAATTATGTATTCATGGACCCAAGATTTAGAATACCTGCTCTCAGTAATTAATGAAATTAAATAAAAGTATTTCTGAAAAGTAATTTTAAAGACAAGTGGCTTGAATTTATAGCATTGCGAATCTGTGTTCCTGTGAGGGTAGTACCTGATGCGATATAAGGAATTGAGGCTGTGGTGGAAGTGCAGTAGGAAAGGGCAATAGGGGCAGCAGGAAGGCAAAGTACATGTCAATGAAGAAGTGGCAGAGGTGGCAGTGGAGGCATGTGGAGAGTGAGGGGTGGAAAATAGGAGAGATCCACTCTGCATGCAGGTCATCCAAGGTGCATTGTCTATAGAGAAAGAAAATAATAATTAAATCAAATGTCAGTCTTCTATTTATTATCATGATGCACAAGCAATTCTAAATGCTGACAGTGATAAACTACTCCTCTCTGAAAAAGCCTTGATCTAAAACCTAAATAGTTGCTTGCTTCTGGGTAGATGTATGCCACTGAGAGGCAGATAAAGAGACTAAGAGGGAGGGAGTAGCCAGGATGTGGGTTAGGTGGTGTTGGGTGGCTGATGTGGAGCCAAAGCTGAGTTGATGCTATAGTAGAAAAAGACTCTTTCATTTGGGTGATTATAAGCAACACGATTTAGTGGCTTTCATCTCCTAGAATCTAGACATTATCTGGAATCCTAAATTCTTTTTTTGACTTGAACCAGCTGCTAGTCAGAACTATGCGTGTTTCACTATCTTCAAAAGTCAATTCCACTCAAATCTGCACTTTGTTCCACTACTTCATTCACCCCCTTTTTTTAAAGCATTTATTTACTTATATTCCCCTACTAGATTATGTGTTCCTTAAGAGCAGTGATTGTGACTTACTCATTTCTAAATTATTAGTGCCTACAGATAGGCATCCAAACTCTTGTTGAACCAATGCTCAAATATATTTTGCTCTTCTTTATAGATTCCTCAGGTCTCTGATGACCAGGAAACAGTAGATACAGAATGCTACAGTTTTTCTTCTCCCAGGTACATGAATTGAGTCTCTCTTTCCATTTATGAAATGTTACTGAAGGACCTTCAGTCTATCCTGAAATCAAAGGGATGCAGAACCCTATTTTTTTTTTTAGAAAGATCCACAGTTACCTCATACTTTTTTATCCTAAAGACATTATCTGTGGAGTCCTGCCGTAGGACACTATGATGACATTTCTCACCAGCATGGAAAACACCAGGATTTGGACGCTTTATAATATGATCGGTCTTGTCACACCAATGCATGGATGTTTCTCTGGTGTCTTGAAGAATTTAGGAGCTTTATAAAGCTTTTATTTTTCAATTTGAGTTGACATTTAATATTATTTTATATTAGTTTCAGGTGTACAGCATAGAAGTTAGACATTCATATAATTTACAAAATGATCCCCTCGATTAGTCTAGTATCCACTTTGCTCTATACATGATTATTATATTATTGACTATATTCTCTATACTATACTTCACATCCCCATGACTATTTTGTAACTGCCAATTTGTACTTCTTAATCCCTTTACCTTTTTCACCCAGGCTCAAAGAATATCTCCCATCTAGCTATCACCATCTTGTTCTCAGTATGAGTCTGTTTTCATTTTGTTTGTTCATTTATTTTGTTCTTTAGATAAGTGAAATCATATAGTTTTTGTCTTTGTCTGACTCATTTCACTTAGCATAATATCCTCTAGGTCCATCTATGTCTTTACAAATGGTAAGATTTCATATTTTAATGGATGAGTAATATTCCATTTATATATGTACTGCTTCTTCTTTGTCCAATCAGTTATTGATAGGCACTTTGGTTGCTTCTATATTTTGGCTATTGTAAATAGTGCTGCTGTGAACATAGGGGTGAAAAAGTCTTTGCAATTATCATTTTAGATTTCTTTGGATAAAGACCCAAAAGTACAATTGCTGAGTCATAAGGTAGTCTATTTTTAATTTTTTGATGAACCTCCAAACTGCTCTCCATAGTGGCTGTACCAATTTACAATCCAAAAAATAGTGTATGAGGATTCCCTTTTCTGCAAATCCTAGTTAACATTTCTTGATTTTTGATTTAATTGATGATGGCCATTCTGACAAGTGTGAGGTGATAGTTCATTGTGGTTTTAATTTGCATTTCTCTGATGATTATTGATGTTGAGCATTTTTCATACATTTATCAGCCATTTCTCTGTTCTCTTTGAGAAATGCTTATCAGGTCCTCTGCCCATTTATAATTTGATTGTTCATTTTTATTGGTGTTGAGTTATGAGTTCTTTATACATTTTGGATATTAACCCCTTATCAGATGTATCATTGGCAAATATCTTCTCCCATTCAGTAGGCTAGCTTTTCATTTTGTTGATGATTTCCTTTGCTATGCAAAAACTTTTTAGTTTGATATGGTTCCATTTGTTTATTTATTTATTTGTTTGTTTGTTTGTTTGTTTGTTTGTTTTTGTTTCCCTTGCCTGAGAGATATATTAGAAAAAATATTACTAAGAGCAATGTCAGAGCAACTGCCTGTTTTCTTCTAGGAGTTTTATGGTTTCAGGTCTTTAATTTAAGTCTTTAATTCATTTTGAGTTTATTCTCAATGACATAAGAAGGTGGTCCGGTTTCATTGTTATTGCATGTATCTGTCCAGTTTTCCCAACACCATTTATTTAATAGACTGTTTTCACCCAATTATATATTCTTGCCTCCTTTTTCATAGATTAAATGACCATATGGGCACAGATTTATTTCTGGGCTCACTTCTCTGTCTATTGACCTATGTGTCTGTTTTTCTGCCAGTTCCATGCTGTTTTGATTGCTATATCCTTGCAGTATAGTTTGGTATCAGGTAGTGTGATACCTCCAACTTTGTTCTTCTTTCTCAAGATTGCTGTGGCTATTCAGGATCTTTTATGGTTCCATATAAATTTTTGGATTATTTGTTTTAGTTTTCTGAAAGCTGCCATTGACATTTTGATAGAGATTGCATTTAATCTATAGATTGTTTTGGGTAGTACGGACATTTTAATGATGTTAATTCTTCCTTCCATTTGCATGGTATATGTTTCCATTTACTTGTTATCTCCTTCAATTTCTTTCTTCAGTGACATAATTTTTCAAGTACAGGCCTTTTACTTCCTTGGATAAATTTATTCCTGGGTATTTTATTGTTTTGATACAATTGTAAATGGGATTGATTTCTTAATTTCTTTTTCTGATAGTTTATTATTAGTACATAGAAATGCAACTGATTTCTGAATATTGTATCCTACTACTTTCTCAGTTCATTTATTAGTTCTAACATTTTTTTTTTTCTGGTGGAATCTTTAGGGTTCTCTCTGTATAGTATCATGTCATCTGCAAATAATGACAGTTTTACTTCTTTTTTCCCCACTTGAATGTCTTTTCTTTCATTTTCTTGTCAGATTATTGTGGCTAGGACTTTCAATACTGTGTTGAACAAAAGTAGTGAAACTGGATCATGCTGGTCTTGTTTCTTGATCTTAAGAAAAACACTTTTAGCTTTTTCCCGTTGAATAATGATGTTAGCAGTGGGTTTGTTATATATGGCCTTTATTATACTGAGGTATGTTCCCTCTATTCCCACTTTACTGAGAGTTCTTATTATAAATGGGTGCTGGATTTTGTTAAACAATTTTTCTGTATTTATTGATATGACCATATGGTTTCTATCTTTCACTTCGTTAATGTGGTGTATCACATTGATTTGTGGATATTGAACCAACCTTGCATCCTAGGAATAAATCTAACTTGATCGTGGTGTATGATATTTTTAATTTAATGTATTGCTGAATTCAGTTTACTAATATTTTGTTGAAGATTTTTGCATCTATATTCATCAGGGATATCAGCCCATGATTTTCTTTTCTTTTTTTTTTCTTTCTTTTTTTTTAATAATATCTGTCTGGTTTTGGAATCAGGGTAATGGTAGCCTCATAGAATAAGCTTGGGAGGCTTCCCTCCTCTTGAAGTTTTTGGAATAGTTTTAGAAGAATAGGTGTTAATTCTTCTTTGAATGTTTGGTAAAACTCACCTGCAAAGCTATCCAGTCCAGGACTTTTGTTTTTTGGAAGTTTTTGGATTACCGATTCAATTTTTTAGTACTAATCAGATGGTTCAGATTTTCTGTTACTTCTTGACTCAGTCTTGGAAGACTGTATGTTTCTAGGAATGTATCTATTTCTTCCAGATTGTTCAATTTGTTGACATACAATTGCTTATCGTATTTTCTTATAATCCTTTGTATTTCAGTGGAGTCAGTTGCCACTTCTCCTCTTTCATTTCTGATTTTATTTGTTTGGGTCCTCTCTTTTTCTTGATGAGTTTGGTTTAAGGTTTATCGATTTTGTTTATCTTTTCAAAGAACCAGCTCTTGGTTTCATTGATCTTTTGCACTATTTTTTTTCCCCAGACTCTATTTCACTTATTTCTGCTCCAATATTTATTATTTCCTTACTTCTACTCACTTTGGGTTTTGTTTGCTGTTCTTTTTCTAGTTCCTTTAGGTGTAAGGTTAGATTATTTATTTGAGCTTTTTCTTGTTACTTGAGGTAGATATGTATTGCTATGAATTTCCCTCTTAGGACTGCTTTTGCCGTCTCCCATAGATTTGGGTTCATTGTGTTTTCATTTTCATTTTTCTCAAGGTATCTTTTGACTTCTTCCTTGAGCGCTTATTTAAGTAACATGTTATTTAGTCTCCATGTGTTTGTGTATTTTTCAGTTTTTTCTATTTTTTGATTTCTAGTGCCATACCAGACCACTGTTTCCTTGTTGATTTTCTGTCTGGAAGATCTGTCCATTGGTATAATGGAGTGTTAAAGTCCCCTACTAGTACTGTATTACTGTCGATCTCTTCCTTTATGTGTAGGTCAATATTTGCTTTCTATATTTAGGTGCTCCTATGTTGGGTGTATAAGTGTTTACTAGGGTTATATCCACTTTT
Source organism: Pteropus vampyrus (assembly GCF_000151845.1). Taxonomy (NCBI): domain Eukaryota; kingdom Metazoa; phylum Chordata; class Mammalia; order Chiroptera; family Pteropodidae; genus Pteropus; species Pteropus vampyrus. The sequence goes on from NW_011888948.1 coordinate 4,826,690, forward strand.
GGCTTGATTCATTTATCATTATGTAATGTGCTTCTTTGTCTCTTATTATTGCCTTTGTTTTAAAGTCTATTTTGTCTAATATAAGTATTGCTACCCCAGCTTTTTATTCATTTCCATTTGTGTGTCCTATCTTTTTCTATCCTTTTACTTTGTTTCTTTGTGCTTGTCTATCTGAAGTGAGTCTATTGTAGATAGCTTATGTATGAGTCTTGTTTTCTTATCCATTCAGCTACCCAATGTCTTTTGATTGGAGCATTGAATCCATTTACTTAAGGTGATTATTAATAGGTACACAGTTATTGCCACTTATTCATATTTATGTTTTTCTCCTCCTTCTTCTTCTTAAAGAAGTTCCTTTAATACTTTTTGTGATACTAGCTAGGTGGTGATGAATTCCTTTAGCTTTTTCTTGTTGTGGAAGCTCTTAATCTCATCTTCAATTTTAATTGATAGCTTTGCTGAGTAAAGTAATTGTGGTTGTAGGTCCTTGCTTTTCATCACTTTGAATATTTCCTGCCAATCCTTTTTGGCCTGCAAAGATTCTGTTGAGAAATCAGCTAACAGTCTTATGGAAGCTCCCTTGTAAGTAACTAGTTTCCTTTCTCTTGCTGCTTTTAGGATTCTCTCTTTGTCTTTAAAACCTTTGCCATTTTAATGATGATGTGTCTTGGTGTGGGCCTGTTTGGGTTCATCTTGTTTGGGTCTCTCTGTACTTTCTGAACTTGTATTTCTATTTATTTCACCACATTAGAGAAGTTTTTAGTTATTATTTCTTCAAATAGGTTTTCAATCCCTTGTTCTGTCTCTTTTCCTTCCGGTACCCCTATGATGTGAATGTTGGTGTGCTCGATGTTAACCAAGAGGCCCCTTAAACTGTTCTCATTTTTTTGGATTCTTTTTTTCTTATTGCTCTTCTAATTGGGTGTTTTCTGCTACCATATCTTCTAAATCATTGATTTGATCCTCTGCTTCACTAATCTACTGTTGATTCCTTCTAATGTATTCTTCATTCTAGTTATTGCATTTTTAACTTCTGACTGTTTTTTTTTATAGTTTCTATATCCATTTTTAAGCTTAATATCTCTATGTTGATGTTCTCAGTAAGATCATGTATTCTTCCTTTATGTTTATTGAGCATCTTTATAACCTGTGTTTTGAACTCCGTATCAGATAGGTTGCTTGCCTCCACTTCATTTAATTCTTTTTCTGGAGTTTTCTCCTGTTCTTTCACTTGGGATATGTTTCTCCTTTTCTTATATTGGCTGCCTCTACGTTTGTTTCTATGTATTAGGTGATTTTCTATATCTCCAAGTCTTGGCCAGGTAGCCTTATGTAGTAGAAGCCCTGTGTGACCAGGAGACACAGTTTTCCTGGTCACCTGCACCAGGTGCTTCAGGAGTGTCTGTCCCTTATATGGGTTTTCTGTGTATTTCTATTGTAGTTGAGCCTTGATGGCTATTGGCACATCAGCGGTTGAGACTGACTCACAGGATGACTGGCTGTGACTACTGGCTGTGCCCACAGGATATGAGCTGCTGTGTGGGTGCTGACCCCGTAAAATGGGATTTGCTCCAGCAGGTTTATGTGTCTGTTGAGACCACCCTTTGGGTGTGCCCTTGTGGGGCTAATCAAGTGGTGCTCTGTTGTGGCTGACACCAGCCTTTGTGTGTGTTGGCTCTGCAGCCCCTTGGTAGGGGTTCTCATGCAGGCAAAGCTCAGCCACTGTCTCTGACCCAACCAGGGCTATCTTGTAGGAGGTACCAAGCTATCCATCATTGGTTGCTGCCTATAATGGACATGGAAGGAGCCACGCTGCAAACAGAGGCTGGCTGCTACTGGTTCCAGGCCTGAGGCAACTCAGCAAAAAGCCCAGGGCACCTCAAGGCCTGTGGCTTCCTGCCAGCTAGCTATAAGGTTCAGAAGCTGAAAGAACCTGAGGCAGTACTCAAGTTGGGTGAGGCAGCATCCCAGGGAGTCACCAGGGTGAGGCGAGCTGTGTTCCCCAGGTTAGTGAAGATTCAGACTTTGTGCCAGTGCTGAGCCAGTGACCACTCTCAAAAGTTTCAGATCACACCGAGGCCAGCCACTGCCCACCTCTAGCACACAGACTTCCAGGATTTGTTCAAGAAATACTGCTGCTCTGGCTGGGCCTGGTTGCCTGCCACTGGAATTGTCTCTGGAGGTGCGTGAGCTGAGTCCTGTTGATTGCTGCTGAAAGAGCTTCCTGCCAGGAGGGCTGGGGGAGCCAGTTGCCCAGCCATGAATATGCCTCCAACAATTTGAAAGTTGATAGCGGAGGCATCCCAAGGTGGAGCAAGAAGATTTCAGCAGGCCAGTTCAGATTCAGATTTGGCTGTGTGTGGGAGGAGTCAACACAGGCAAGATGGCACCTGCCTGCAGGCCACAGGAGGAGGGCTCTACACATGGTTTAATGGTGGCTATCCCTCTAGCCTTTGCCCTGAAGCCACATGATTCAGTCTTTTCCTGTATGTCTCTGGCACCTCCCAAGCTGCTGTTCCTCTGCCAGAGTTCAGGATGAGTACCTGTAAGTGAGTGAGTCTGTGCATTGGCCTTTTAAGGGGATGTCTGGGTTACCAGCAGCCTTACGTCTCACCCAGACAGTCAGAATCCCTATTGATTTTTGCAACCAGATTATGTGGGGACTCCTCATCCTGGCATTGGAACCCCGGCCTGGGGAGCCCTGATGTAGGGTTTCGGGCTCCTCATTCCTCCGGGGGGGACCTCCACACCCTAGATATTCCTTCAGATGCTCAACTGCCACACGTAGGTGTGAGACCAGCCTGTTTTGCATCTCCACCCCTCCTACCAGTCTTAATATGGCCTCTTCTTTATATCTTTAGTTATTAATTTAGGTGCTTCTTGAAACCCCTCTGCAGCTTATTACTGGGGGATTAATTATGCAATGGAGAAATCAGGATTTGATTCACCAACTCGGTCTTTCCTAGGGAGTCACAAGATATTTTTCTCTGTGAGGTGAACCACTTCTAGAATGAACTGAATCTCCACCATCTCTTCTTATTCTTCCGCCTAGCCCCAAGATGGCCACTCTTGGGTTCTACCACTGGCTGATGGAATAGATAAACCAAAATAGCTTGGTTTAACATTTGAGGTTGGAAGTAGGACTTTTCTAGAGAAGAAATCAAAGAAGCAAAAGAAGTATAAAGGCAGCACCCCAATCAGGGTACCCACTGGCAGAGTCCCAGGCCCCTAGTAAATACAAAAGTGAATGGAATGATCAAGCATCTTCAATTCACTATCAGACCTGGAACACAGCCATACATCCTGATTCTTCAGTAGAAGGCTGGCCACTGGAGCTGCATACAGTCTCTAGGCAATGTGGAGACTATGCTTAATGTTCCTTCAACATTACTCAGGGTGCTACACACTCTTCATGACCACTGTTAGGCTATGAGCCCTTGAAGACTTACATTTGAGGACAGGAATTTGCCCTCAAGACAAGCATTTGAGGTTTGGACATAGAATAAACCTTTTTTATTCTCGTGCTAATTTTATTAAATGTGCATACAAAAATAAATCTAGTCTGTATGAAGGAATTTAGTTGTTCATTTAACCATAACAGCTGCCTGTGTGATCCACTGGTGCTCTTTATAGGAAAAATCTAAATAATTGAAATCATTAATTGGGTTAAAGAGATCCTTAGCACATAGTGTTCTATAAATAAAAGAATGTGTAAATAATATAGTGGCCTCCCTTTTTCAGCTCTTCCCCTTAAAGAGATTGTTTTATTTTGTTTGCACCAAAGATCATTGTTTGGGGACTCTTAAGAGAGGTTTGGTTTTGGCCTATGTTGGCCAAATCTTTTTTAGTTTGTTTCAGGTGTACTGCCACCTTTTTCCTTGGTTCTTTCACTCAAAATGAGTAATTTGTTTATCTTTTCTGTAAGTAGCTAGAAACCTGGGCTTTGCATTTGTCACTGGGGTCAAAGAAAGAAGTCAAGGTAGCAGGCTGACCTTTCTTTGTTATCTGAAATCAAATAGGTTTAAGCGCCCATAATCTGACAGCTAGAGCAAAAAGAAAGGGAAGGAAAGAGAAAAATGCTTATAAAGCGGAAGTGGTAAGAGGCTTCTAAATTTCAGTGTGACCTGTTCCGTCAGGTGATTTTTTGCAGGGGAGGGAACATGAAAAAAAAGTTAAGTAAAATGTCCTTATAAAGACAAAATCTATTTCTTTCTTGGCTGATGATTTGTCATTTTAGTCACTTCCTGCCTTGTGACCACACACTCAGGGTTGACAAAGTTGTTCTGCAGATCAGAAGAAGGGGATTTCTGGTCACAAGTCAGTACCGCTGAGGACAGTTTTTCTACAAGGTAAATTTTCTTTATGTCGTTTTGTCATTTTTAAATGCTTATGATATTTTGTTTGTTGGGTTGCTCTGTTTCTGTGGATTGCAGATTTTGCCTTCAGAGAACTAGAGATCTGAGCACCTGTCACCTGAGCCCTGTGTGAGCCCTGCCACCGTTAAACTGCCCAGCAATTGCTGCAGCCACATCATGTGGCCATTGAAAATGGGACCCCTCAGTTCTCCGGGTGGTTCCTTCTCCAGTTATCCACTGTTACTGCCTCACAAAGCTATGACTTTTTTCCCCCTTTAAAACAACACCATGTTCTGATTTATTTCTATTCCTTTATTTCAGGGAGGCTATTTACTCTGACTTTATCTACTTTATGTTTTCAGGATATTGATCATTTAGATTGCGTTGCTCATTGGTCAATAGGCATAGTTTAATTTTAGCTCCTGTGGTTCTGGTTTTCTAAAAAACTTCTTTACAATACTTTAGTCAGTGGATATATTAACATCTTGAGTCATGTATTAATTTGGTACTGGTTATTTGAATGATTTTGGTGCGAATGGTTTTTAATGGGTGTGCTTAATAACCACATGAAATTAGAGGTCACCTCTCCACCATTTATTCTCTAAAAATAAAAGCAATTTCTGTTGCTTATTTGTACGTTTTCATAGAATTGTCTGAATTATCTGTTATCCTTATGACCTTACAAATGACTGTTAAATTCTGGATGAAAGGTTTCTGTCTACAACAGAATTTCTTATCAAGTTTGTATGGGATATTTATTCTAGGAACTTTGTTGAAACATAGACTTTGGGTCTTGCAGCATCAGCCTTTATTTAATTGTCATTATCCGACAATGTTAAGAACTATTGATAGATGATAAACATCAGCATACTTAGCAAAACCCAATTTTTCTTGATCAAATATAGCAACTTGTTTTCTAAAATCACTTCCTAAGGATATTTTATAAAAATCATTAAATGAAGGTGGTTTATCCACACACATTTTGATTTTAAATTTATATAAATTTACATCATTGGTTTCTATTAAATAAAGTTTGTTAAAGAATATCTGCACAGGCAATTTTGAATGAAATTTACCTATAAAAGTGAATTTCTGGACATTGCAAAATGTGACCATCAATATTGTTTTACACATCTCATCTGAAAAAATGTGGAATTGGGAGAGGAGAACTTGAACCCCAAAAAGGACAAATTAAAAAATATATACTATGTGTTATTTTAAGTAAAAATATTAATGAGAATGAAATAAATTAGTATGCAAAGGTATGGCAGTATTTTCCTTACATTGGAGGGAGGGAATAAAATAAAATATGAAAAAGTTATTTCAAAATAGAAAAAACTCTCTGGATATAAAGCAAGTTCAGCTTGTTAAAGCATCAGCCTAATATGTTATAAAATATCCAGTCTTCATCATTCTAGCTCACTCTCGGTAACAGCAGGGAAGAATCTTCTGGGTCTTGCCCTTTAGACAAGCATTGCTGTAGTAGGATGGAGCTGTACTTATGGGGACATTTCATTAGCATCCTCAGGGATACTTTTCTTTGTCACACTTTAAATTTTGTCTCTTCATAAATTATACCTTGAAACATTTGGTAATTTGGGAACAATTTCAGGGTTTTAACACCATTTATAATTCTTTTTATGAACTCTTTGGAGGAAGAGAGGCTAAAAAGTGAAGTCTCATTCAAATGTATCTATTTAAATTAGAGAGGATGGACAAGTAATAATAACACAATATTTATAAATACAGCCATTCTTCATGGATTACCTCATTTGATCCTCTCAAGTACCTTTACAGATGAGGAGTGGGCCCACAGTCACTGGGCAATTGGAGGGGACAAAGGGCAGTAGATAGCTGGGATTTATGGCTCCAGACTGCCTCTCTATAAGCATGTGTCTATTCCAGATCCTCTCTTCCACACTAGCATACTTTTCCCCCTAGAAATAGATAATTAAGGGCTTTTATTTCTGAAACTGGGGAGGAAGGGAGGAGATAGAGTGATGCACAGAAAATGAGAGAAAAAGAGAGAAAGAGAAGAAAAGTTGCAATAAACCCAGAAACATTTTAAATTTTATAATAGATATCATTGAAGGTTTTATATAATAATAGAATGAAGTGTTTTCTTTTAATTAATGCATAATTTTACTAAAAAATTGTGTGCCTTCACAAACTTGCCTCAACCACTTACCCAACCTAAATTTCTTGTCACTTCCTTCTGCTCTAGCTGCTTTCCCCACCCCTTACACCCCCCTCACTTACCCACATTCTAGGTGCACAAGACCACAAGCCACTGGAAAGTTCCATGCTCTTTCACTTCTTTTTGCTCCAACCGTTTCTCCAATTGCTTTCTTCTTTATTTGTAAAACTTCTGGTTATTTTTCAAGGCTCGTATTAAGAAATCTGCTCTTTGAGAGGTCTTCCTTACAGGATCCCACCCCCATTTTACTTGCCTAAAGTTTCTTCTATGTGTGGTTGTTTAATGCTGTGATCTTAAAGTAAATATAGCAGTATTCAGGTTAGTTTAGTTTCAAGTCCTTATTTGCTGACATCCTGAGCTCCTTCTCTAGCTCTCCTGGCATATAGTAGGTCTAATGATGTTTATTGAATTAAAAATTTGTCGCTAATATTTTTTTCTCAGTTTCTTAGATATTCGTTGAAGTCTTTTCTGTGATTTCACTTAACTTAATATTTACTGAGTTCCCCCAGTGACTGCCATGAAAGAAGATACAATAATATAATATTTTGCATTCTACTGTGCTTCCTCTTCGCCAAAGCACTATTCTTCGTTTTAGCCTCAAAGCACTAAATGAACATTGACTTGAAGGAATTTAAGAAATTGTCCAATGACAATTGCACACAGACAAAATTATAATCTCATTACTTATTGAGCTAAAAGTTAGCTAATCTTACCAAAACTACATACCTGATAATGGGCTTCTCTGATGATAAAACACAGGACCAAATATCATTAACTTTTATTCACTTTGGATTATCCTCAGAAAATTCTTAAGTCAACTTCTCCTTATTGCATAAAGACCCCTCTGTGTATACAGGAGAGATGGCAAACAAATTTTTAAATCAAGTTAGGTATAATAAATTTAAAAATTTTCTTATAAGATTATATTTATGAAGTCAAAAATTTATAAAATAAGATTATAAAGGCATTTTATAGCAGATTTTATAGCAGAGTGACATTATTTAGATTAATGTAATTGTCTTCCTAAGGTTTTTTTTTTGTCTGCTAGTTTCCCTACTCACAGATATCATCTAATGAAATGATGTTATTCCATCTGCATATTGAACCCTATAGAAATAAAAATTAGAATTAGAATCTATATAAAACTAATCAGTGTCAGCAAATTCCAAGTTTCAAGTTTCCCTATTTTTCCAGACAGATGGCCATGCATTTCTTAAATAAAAAGTGTTCCTTTGACATAGTTTTCATTTGGAGGTCTAAGAAGTTTCTATCTGATTAGATGTTTATCTTCTAGGAGCATCTCCCTACAGCTGCTGTAACCACTGGGCTCCCCAGATGGCATCTCCTGATTACTTTCCTCAGTTCCCTCCTGATTCAACTTCCTTATACTATTAACTGTTCCTGTTGTTTTGGTTTGTCAACTTCAGTCATTACATAGTCTTCCCAGTAATTTCGTAATTGCTCCATTTCGTAAGATACTGCAAGCAGCAGGGGGCGGAGGGAACAAATTTCCATTTATCGTCCCAGTAATAACAGCTAATACTTATGTATTACTCACTTCGAAGTGAGCATTTTTAAAGCATTTTAACCATATTAATGCATTTATTTGTCACAACAATCCCGTGAGGTAGTTGCTGGTATTATCTTCAGATTTAAAGGCTAGTAAATCCATTCAAATATTTTATTACTTTAATTTTCTACAATTGAATTAGTTTTGTATTAACTGCCAGATTCTAGGGAAATCTGGAATAAACAAACAGGCAGCAGACCATGGTACTTATTTACACCTAAGCCCTTGAGGTAAACTCAAATAATCATAATTTATCCTAAATAAATGCATTTGTGATATAATGGCTTTAATTAAACACACTATTCACCATCATCATCATCATTAGTATTTACTCAGCTCCTCTGTGTACTTGACTGAGTATTTGTTTTTACCAATTTATAAGCCTCTGCCTAGGTAACAAAACCTGATCTGTACCCTCAAAAGCTTTAAGAAGTTCTCAGTCTTAGAAGGTTAGAATACTTTTAGTCAAGTGGCATTCACATTTTCTAATTGCTGTGACTGACAGACACAAATAAATTTAGTATTTAGACCCAAGCACACATATCTATAATTATATAGTAATAGCCAAATATAGGTGTCCTAAAAACCTCAAAGGAATGGAAGATTATTTTAATTATGAGTTGAAGTATAGAAGTAAAAAGTGACCCACTTACTGAGTTAAAATAAGTTTTTCTCAACTTCAGAGCCATGCCTGTATCAGCCCCACTTACAAGTTATACAGAGGCTTGTTTCTCAAGTATGGTTGGTTGGTTTTTTTGGCGGAAGAAAAAGCTAAGATGTTAAATTGAGGAACTAGCAAAACCACAGTTCTGTGGTTGAAGAATTGATTCTTGTTTTAGTCCAACATCAGTTACGTGGACTGATAGACTGACTCTCTCTCTCTCTCTCTCTCTCTCTCTCTTTTATTACAACTGTTAGCCTCAGTTGTAATATTTCAAAATATGGATCATTGGCACCTCCTTGACATTACCAGCTCACATTACCTTTACCAGGAGGGTCAAATTAAGAAAGAAGAGTGGAATACACATTCCTTAGCGAGAAAGATAGGTAATAGCGCAAAGTGAAAGTAAGAAAAAAAATGAGGAACAAATATGCAGTTTTGCATTATTGAGCCCCCTTTCTTTATCTTAAAAATGTGAAATGAATGCTCCTTGTCATTTTCAGTGCTTTAGAAACATTTTAAATTATTTCTCTTTGGAAAGATGAAATATTATGGATGCCTTTGAGTTTTTCAGATTTTTTCCTTCCCTTGGTGTCTTTCAAGTTGAAATTTTCATCAAAATATCCCTGATTCTCTTTTCTTTCCTGTGAGCACAGAAAAAGGCTATTGTGAAGCTTAAGCTATCTGGCTATCATATATAATGTATGTAATATGTAACATACATAATATCATATGTAATGTCAGTTTTTTAAAGCCTATGAGACTAAGTGTGTGTCTACAGTTTCTGTGCATGAAACAGGTATGGTACAAAGAAGAGAGTAAATTAGGAGGCAAGTTTGGAGGCAAATTTGGATTCATAGTCTAGCCTTTTACTAAATGTTGAGTGTGAGTAAGTATCATTAAGCCTTCTGAAGTTCAGTTTCTTCTGCAAAATAGGGGAAAGTCCTATTTCTCAGGTCTATTTTTGGATTTATTTCCCCTTTACTTTCATTTCCTTATTTTATCAATCTATGTGTATATTTCACTCTGTTACACTCATCATCACTACTGACTTATTGAGTTATTACGTATTGTTAGGCATCATGCTAAGAACTTGATATATGTTTGCTCTCATATTTCCACACAAACGCTGCATAAAGTTGATGTTATCATCATCTTATAACAGAAAAAATCCTCAAGCATTGGTGCACCCAAGAGTGAGGAAGCATCGCCCAGTGGTTCTCATCACCATTAAAAAAGGATACCTTTCCTCTTCATGACTCATATGGATGTGGCTAGGCTTTTTTAAAGATTGCTGTAATTTTCCCACTCTGGCCACACTTCCTCAACTGTTAGAAGGTACTTTCCACCATCTGTATATCTGGCAAGGCTAAGCCCAGAGTCCCGTAACCACTCAACATGAGATCAGCCAGTACCAACACTGTTGGCTTCTAGTTGGCATGATCTATCATTCGTAAAATACCTTTTGAGACTCACTTCTCAGACTCTGGATGAGAAATGTGGTACAAGATCCCATTCAAGCCAAGCTAAAAACATTTTAAGATAGAGCACATATATGAAATATAGATTTATACCCACTCCCATACATACATACAATTAAGATGGTGACTCTACATAATATTTCATACAATTTACAATGAAAATTGGGTTTGTTCCCCAAGATAATTTTGTAAAAGTTCTAGTTCTCTATGTTCTTTTTCCTTCCTTCCTTCCTTCCTTCCTTCCTTCCTTCCTTCCTTCCTTCCTTCCTTCCTTCCTTCCTTCCTTCCTTCCTTCCTTCCTTCCTTCCTTCCTTCCTTCCTTCCTTCCTTCCTTCCTTCCTTTCTTCATTCCTTCCTTCCTTTGCCAAGCACTGTTGCATGAAACTTAAACACTTTGACTCATTTAATTCTAGCACAACTCTATGGAGTGAGCACTGTGGTTGCATTATTAATATCACCATTTCACATGTGAAGAAACCGAGGCTCAGAAAATTTCAGTAACATATACAAAACACACAGCAAAAGCAGTTGCATCAGAAAAACCCAACATCTTTTCATCATATGCCATAAATAGGCATATCAAGCTTATTTATATAAAGGAAGTTAGAATCATTAATGTTTGGCTGAGGTTTGTGAGATGCCTGAAATGCCTTTCCACTGGCTTAGGATGGGAGAGAGACAAGTCATTTTCTAGCATAGGTGAAACTGTAAACTAAAGAGCTGGTGCCATTCTTGAAACATGAGGAAGAAGAAACTCCTCTCTTATTTTCCTTTCCACCCAAATATCTTAAGATATAAAATACATTTTATGGATTGTGCATCTCAAGGGGTTTTTTTTTAACCTTTAGGTTGTTTAGTGCTAACTGACTTGTATTCCCCTTACTTTGGGCAAGTCAAACCAAGATACAGAGGCTCTACTCTTTTTAGACTAGTCACTGACTCACTTTGAGAATTTGGGGAGCAACTTTACTTTTCGGGGCCTCCATTTCCCATTTTCTAATATGTCCATTTTCCTTCTCACTTCACAAGTCTGCATTTTCTAAGTGGGAGATAGTGATAAAAGTAGGAAGATATGTACATACAAACAGAAATGGCTTCTAGGCAGAATCATTTCATTGTTTGAGGAACATGAAGGGTATTCGTATTACCTATAGTAAATGCAATAAGCATTGTAACTGAAGACAGCAAGAAAAGCCTAAACCATCAAGGTTTTCCTTCTGGAAACAAAAGCTATTGAAGAAAGAAACCACGATGCCACTTCCCCAAATCTTTCTAGGGTTATGCCCCCAACATTCCCAGCCAGTTATGCTAAACTCTGAACAGCTTCTGTGGTGTGCTCCTGCTTGTTTCCTCACTCTTATATGGAAAAATGGAGTGCTCTTCTCCATTTCATCTCTTTGGAAAACTTCTACTGGTTCTTTCTCTTCTCTCCTCCGGCAGAGTTAAACGCTTCCTTATTTGTGCTCCTATGGCACCGTCGTAATAATACCTTTAAACAATTTCAATTGGTGTGGTCTTTAAGTTGCATAACCAATTTCCTTCATGGGACTATGTGTCCTCAAGAGCAAGGACTATTCGATATTCATTTTTTTTATCTCTAGTATCTAAGACAAGGCCAGTGCTTTATTAAATGCGAGTGAATGACAGGTGTGGAGGCTACTAATAGAAAGGATCCCTTTGTCCACCAGAGGCAGGGGACACAGGCAGAAGTGGGCAAGAACAAGCCTGGTGGTGTCATTACTTAATTCTTCCTTCAAGATGTTGAGGAACTGAAGAGAAGAAACATTTAGAATTTCTCAAAAGAGCTTCAGATGAGCCCCAGTCATAAATAAACTCTTGCAGAAGTGTATGTGTTCCTAATCCACATGAGGTCAGAGCTGAGTAAACTGAGTAACCCCAAAGGAGAGTAGAGAAACTTGAGATACAGAAATCCAATGGCCAGGGGCACTAGGAAAGGTAACTCCAGCAAGGCCTACATCTGTGTTGGCCTGCAACGTCCAGGCAGGTGCTGGCATAAGCAGGAGGCTTCCCCGGTTCATAGTATTGTAACCCTGGACCAGTTTTTTAAACCTCAGTTCTCTCATCCATAAAGATAAAATCGTAATAGTGCTCCATAAGATTGTGGTGAGAATTAAATATGATAATGCTTATAAAACATTTAGCATTGAGTAACCATTCAGTAAACATCAGCTGGTCTTCTCATTTGTCCTTTAGCTATTATTTTCTCTGACTCAAACATAGATAAACTTTCTATGGAGAGAATATGGATTAATCATCCTACATGAATAAGGAAAAAGACTAACTGAGCAATCTCCTCACCTGTGGAAATCTAAGTCAAATGTCACTTCTTCTGGAAGGCCAGGCTTGGCTCTCCAGAGGAAAGCTATTTTCCCCCTTCTCGTGAAGCTAAAAAGTCCCCTTATATTCTAGTGAGTGGAGTCTCTCTCTCCTACTACACAGGCAAGGACCACATCTTATCTTTATGTTGCCAGCATCTAACCCAGAGCCTGGCATATAGTGGGTATCCGACAGATATTTATTGAAAGAAGAAATGTACAAACAAATATATGAATTTGCTTAGTGGCAGACATTTAGAATTACCAGAGGATGAATTTTACAGTCCAGACAGTGACATGCAAATTATATTCAGGTGAACTCTAGCACCTATTCCAAATGATTTTCTGTGTGCTCCTGGTACATCCTGGCTTGGTTGCATCTTCCTTTCAGTGACTGCTCTATCTCTACAGTCTCTTTCCTCCCAACTCAGCAGGACTCAGCTCAGAGTCAGATACTATATACTTAGATAGAGACCCACTGCCAAGCATTACCAGCAGCTAGCAGGGTTTACAGAAACCCGGTAAGAATATGCAGAGTGAAAGGCCTGCTGGCAGTTCCCAGGCTTTAATTGGTAGGTTCTCCATGGTTTTAGCCATAGACAATGATCCTATTGGTTCCTGTTTTCCTTTCACAGGCATGGGGAATGAGTTGTTAGCAATCCCAGCAGAAATCTTCCTTTGTGCTAAAGGTGTCTTCCTGGCCTGGATGCAGGCTCATCGGCATATTGCGGTCTCTGAATGTAGCTTAACATTTTAAATTCTCTTGCCACCTCCCTATATTACCTTTATATGCAGGAAAACATACATGAAATTATATTCATAAGCTATTTGAAATCATGAGGGAATTATACCTTCTATATGTTGAGCATGTCTTACTTAAAGAACAGCATTCCCCCTTAGATTTGAAAACTGATTATAAAGGAAAGGGGAAAAATAAGGAGGTCTAGACTCCAGTCCCAGTGAGCGATGTGATGTTGAGCACATCCTTTAACTGGGCTGTCATTTTATTCCACTGTGACAGGAGGAGGGTAGCCAAATAGATAATTTCTAATGTCCCTTCACCTCTGCATTCTATGACTCTGTTATTCTTATGTTATTATTTAAGGAACTTGGCACAGACCCAGAAGATCGCAAACTATTAAAGATTTGGAAAATAAACCTCCAAAACAGGTTAAATGAATTTTTTAAAGCCTGGTGGCAGTCACCAAGGCATGTGACAGAATTTTTATTAATTGAGCAGCTTCTGTAACTCCCTCTGAGAATAGCTCAAGAGAAAAGAAGCTTTAATCATATCAAAAATAGATTTAAGTTACAGAGCAGGGATATGAGATACCAGAGAGCTTGTAGAGTTTCCTTATTTGGATACTTTTAAGAAAATAATGGATGGTTTACTTTCTGGGACAGTTTTCATACAGTCTTGCATAGAAACTAGGAGTGAACTGAGTCAACATGTCTTAAGCTTATACGCCGTGACACCCCAGAAAGCATATCTCATGTGCTGCTCTGTTAACTTCCTTGCACTGTGCTGAGCGGGCAAACAGTGGGCATCTGCCTCTGTCAGTGAGGAGAATTCATGAGGACCAAGCTTTACCTTCTGCTCAGGTAAAGAGCCAGATGGGGATGGGAGAGATGCTAGGTTCATGTTAGAAGAGGCACCCCAGGAGGTTGTATTTGAAACTTGATGTGTAACTGTGGGCTTCTTGAAGCCCCAGCCTTTGTGAACCCCATGCTTTTAGCCCAACAATCAGAGCAGGGCTTTGTTTATAGACTCATAAGTGGAGTGAAAGAATGAACGTATGAATGAATGAATGACATCTGATATTGAATTAATCATGTAATAGTAAATAATCTACTAGCCCATAATAATAGTCAGCTTTTTAAAAAGATCCGGGATACCCGAACTTTCAAAAGAGAAAAGTCCTGGTGGTAGAATGCGAAATGAAGGGTAGCTGTGGATTTTCAAGACATTAACACCAGGAGTATTATTATGTACAGTCCAGGGAGAGAGATACCAAGGCAATGAGGGCCTCCCTAACCCATGGCCTAGAGTATCCCCTTTGCTTGCAAGAGGTTTGCTCTGTATCACATCGTTGGCAGAAAACAGAGGTGTTGGGTGTTTGCTGGGGGGAAAGGAGACAGGTGGTGAGCACTCCTTAGTTGGTGACAGAGCCAGGCTCTGTGTGCTACGCTATACAGCTTCAGAAGCTCCTCGGTGGAATAATCAAACTACAGTGGATCCATCAAGTCCATCAGGTTTGGAGTAATGTGTCCTGCTGGCTTCCCATGACTGTTTACATGACCTGAGATAGTGAGAGAAGAGAGCCGCTAGATCTGTACTGTGAATAGGCTTCCCCCTGCATTTTTTTTCCTTTTTTTACCTCGAAGAATGCAGAGATAAGAATTCTGTACCCTGGAGCAGTCCCTGGGAGAATCAGTGAATCTGCAGGGAGAGAAAAGATGACCTGAAGAAGATTTGACTTGATAAAAGAATTTGTAAGGGCCTCTTTAAGTGGCTTTCTGTATTTATAATTCTTCAGTTTCTTAAAAACAAAATCATTTTTAAAATACATTTCAGAACCATCTTTTACATAAAGCTTTGGTATATCTATCTGTATCTGTAGACAAATTGTTTCCCAGGAATACATGGTAAATTACTCATAGTTAGATCCCCTAAAGTGGTAGGTCCATTTTGTAAAATGAAAGTGAAAGCAAAGCTCCTTTGTTATCTAAGTTTTTACAAAAACTTATGGGTATTTCATTTTGTGTCAAAGTTTTATGTATTTGATGTTGTACTTCTAAAGTCATCACAGTCTAACACTTGAGATTACAATATTAATCATGTTCTAGATTACATGTTGTTTTGGATTACTTACTGTTCATTGAGATATTTGGGAAAGTGTACAGTTTTCCCCTGGATACATACTGAAATTGTTGAGGTAAAGCTAGGAATTTGGGTCCTGAGTTTCCAGTTTTGCTTTACCCATTGTGTAAAATCGCATAAAAAGTAGGGCATATTCAAAAGAGTACCTTGGCAATGTGATGCCAGGTAACAGGTGCATCCTTGATTCTGGCCATTACGTAATTGGGCATCAATATATTGATTTGAAATACTGACCGGCACAGCACACCTTTGAGAAATAATTCTAGCCCATGAGCATTGTACTCTGGACAGGTCACCTTTTTTCCATCCTTTCTGCTTCTTTCATTATCAGTTTTCTCTCACCCCAGAGAAAATTCAGCCTCTAGTTTTATATTTATTTAAGAGAACATATTTCCTTCTGTAAATTCTATAGCACAGTGGTCTATAGTAAACACCAAAAATAATTTCTATATTCAGACTTCAGGAACTTGAGTCAGTTGCTTTTATTCTAAGAAGAAATTTGTTTTTACTACCAATCTGGGAAGTACCAGCCTCCCTTGAGCAGGGATTCAAAACTCACTGACCTAAAGGAATCAACAGATTTTGTGGTTTTTGCCTTTTGAGGGGTTACTTGATTTTTTTTATGAGACTTTAAAAACAATTTTATAAAAATGAACAACTGGTACTTTCTTTGGCCAAATGTCATGGAATTCTATAATTATTGATTTAATAAATTTAAATGCTCACAGAAAAACTTGCAGCCAGATGTGACTTAGAGAAGGGTTTGAGATTTGTCTTCTTAGATTTTGTGTTGAAGTCTTGTATATTTCATGTTTCACTTCTTTAGATTTGGGCAGTGATTCAGAAATGAGATCTAAAATTCACCACTGATTTACAAGAGACTTTACTTAAAATGGTTTCTGGCAGGGCATAGTTAGATGATGCAGTCACTACATAAAGTAGTTCAAAGGCCACACTTACTGCAAGAGCAGTAGAGCAGAGCTGAAGAAACTGCTCATTCATGCTCTGGAAGAGACATCATATCTTACACTTTTTTTTCAGGCTCCAAATGCTTCAGCAAGTCTCATTACTGCAGTGATCTCTCTATAGTCTGCTGCCAATATGGTGCCAGTAATGTGCAAAATAAAACACGATTTGCCTTGATGAATTTTATCAACAATATTGTAACTCATATCTTCAAATGCATGCATTAAAATGAGTGTATTTTTCCAGGCAAACACATTAACAGACTATATGTAAGGTACTTAATATTTGATTCTAACCCCAGCGATGTCCTTCTTAGAAATGGTCTGATCTTCATGTAAATAGCTTCCTCTTCCTGTTTCTCTGCTTTGTGAAAATGCTTCCATTTACATATGCAGTTCAATTAGTTAAAAAGTCTCTTTTCAGTTATGGACCAAAATGGCACTTCTAATGGTCCCTCCATCCTTTTCTTGCTCTGCTCTCCAGCAGCTGCATCAACAAACTGTAGCCTGGCGTTGCTTTGAAAACAGAGACAAAGCATTTCATCTCATTGGACCTTCAGATTCCTTGTCTATAAAACGAGATGGTTGTAAGAAATTATTTCTTAGTTTCTTTTTGCCTCTAAATGTTGGTTTATGCTTCTAGGACTTTCTGTTCATTTTGATGTTAAAAGAGAATCTCTTCAGATACCTATTTGTGTTTGGGCCCGATGACCAAAAAAAACATATCACAGTAACTTAGGCTGTTGAATATCGCTTCTCCAATTCATTTTTTAAAGTAGTTCAATCGACTCTCTTGTCCTTTAGCTCTTAAATCACTGACAGGTTTTGGGTTTTTAAAATTTGAAGGCTGTCTCACTATATGGCTTCTCTGAGCTGACCCCATTTATAAATCTCTTAGAAAAATGTGGTTATCCAGATGCTCAAGTTTTTCATCTTGACCTATCTGCCATGGCTTAAGAATCACATGGTTTTAAAATAATGCTTTTTTTCTCCTCCTAGGTCTTTTATTTGAATGGGCCATGCAATTTTTATACTAAAATACTTGCTCTGCTTTTTCACTATAGCATGATCTTTATTTTTCACCAAACACTAATTTTTTCCTTTCTTCCCTGGCCTTGCTCTTGACCCTAACAATGCAGTCTCATTTCTTGCCTTTACTTGTATTTCTCACCAGTCTCTTACAGTATTCTAAAATCTAAACTTCTTATGTTAAAGGATAGGGCCAAATTTAGAGTCAGAGATCTCATTCATTCTCTTTACCTTTCACATTGTTTTTTGCTTCAAGGTAATTATGTCAATGTAGATATGCCTCACCTGAAATGAAGAACACTGCCTGGATTATAGTAGGCATTCACTAAATATTTGTTAAGTGAATGGATTTGTCTCATAGTTCCATGAATATTCATGAACAAAGAGGTGTTAAGATACCTAAAAACAAGAAGGTCAGCCAGCTCTAGGGCTTTAGACCAGATTTTACCAAAGGCCTTATTAAAATATGATGGGGGAGAGCCTTCTCTTAATGTATATGTGGAATATTGGTGGAGAGTATAAAGGAGAACTAAACCAAATTAGTCACAAGAATTTAGTAAAGTATACAAAGTTACATACTATTTTCTTAAAACAGAAGCCTCAATTTCTTAACACGTGAAAGCAAAAGCTTTCTAAGCTAGAACACCTAGATATGCTCTCTATATTATAGCTGTTTAATCTCTCATGGGCTAAGCATAATAAAGACAATGAATAATTTCTGAGTGAATGGATGGATGGATGAAATGAGTATCTAATAGAAATATGAAGGCATTGAACCTGAATAGACAGCATGGGAGAAGAAAAAGGACTGTGAATTGGAATCCCAGTTGCTCTTCTACCTAGCTGTGTGATCTGAAATATGTATTTTAAATTTCTTGAGTTTCTGCTTCCTGCTCTAGAAAGCAAGAATGTTATACTTACACCATCAGCCTTCATTGAGGGACATTATAAGAAACACAAAACTTGTGTTTCCTACATCACACAAGATCTTTTTCTTGAAGCCTGGGTAAAGGTATTGCTATCAGACCTCAGTTCTGTGGCCCTAAGAAAATTGATTTGTTTGTCTTATATAGAGTAAATTATGTAACTGATATTTCCCTTTTTGCATTAGTTTCTAGGGAACTTGGAACTAGATTTTCAGCCCAAAATATCTTGTCCTAACCATGTATTTGCAGTATTAATGCTCTTTCTTCCCTGCCAACATCTTATTTCACCTATGCTTATTTCTCCTTCTCACCAATTATATAATCTTATTGGTTTAGAGCTTAAGTTTAAAGATATCTTTGTAACCTGGCTTAAATTATTTTTGGAATAAAACATGGTATAAAAGAAGGAAAAAAGAAAAGAAATAAAGGAGAGAAGGAGATAGAGAGATGGACAAAAAAGACAAGACAGATAGACAATAAAAGGAAGAAAGTGAAGACAAGAAAGTCAGATATGGACCTACCTCTGAGGGTTACTGTGATGTGTAAATGAATTATATGCATAGTTAAGGTCTCAGCATTTTCTACTACTATTCAGAGAATCCAATGGACCAATACCTTTTTAGATATATAATAAAATAAAATTTCATCGATAATAAAAAATTCCACAGTTTTAAAATCATGTTCCCTGGCGTTCCCATCAGTGCATAAGGGGACAAGGAAGTGGGATAGTGGAAGCAGGAGGACATTTGAATTTTTTCAACCAAAGCCTCCCACAATTGTTTTTTTTTTTATTTGTTCACTTTTATTTACATGTAAAGTTTCCATTAATGAAGAGAGGCTTAGAGAAACAAAAGTTTGAAAGCACTAGTGTATACACGTGGCAAAGTAGGAAATTGGTAAATAATGGATGGGAACTGGCTAAATTGAGCATTAGCATTTTTGACCTGTAGGTTTAAGTGTTCAAAGAGTTTCCTTTTTTGTGTGGTTGTGGTTTCCACTGAGAACAAGTACAGCATTATAGAATAATGTGAAAATATGGAAAAGGAAATAAATCTAAAACAACATTCTGTCACAAATTTAAAATATTTTTAAAAATCAGTAGTTTCACTAAAATGCCAAGAATATAATTATAGAAATATCCCATCCTTCAGTCTCACCCCATTTATCCCTTTTTCATTAGGAAATCCAGTAAACTTTAGTGGAACTCCTATTTGAAACATGCTGGTGCCTGCCTATTAGCTAGGGGCATGGAAAATAGGATCAATTTTCTGTTTCATTTTCTTTTACCCACTAGAGGGCAGCAATAATGCACAGGGAAAGGGAAATTATTCCAGCACTGGCATTGTTTCTCAGCAACACTAGCCTTTCTAAGAAAAGAACACCTAAAAAGTCTTTCAGATTCACATATATGAATTATTAGAGGCTCAGATATCCTTCCTCCTCTAAATATTTAGAGAACTTTGATAATTCCCTTCTTATAAAAATTATCTGTTGACTTGGCCAAACATATTATTTTTAAATATGAATTTGACAGTATGTCTAAAAGACATCTAGGTAAAAATAAAGTGTTTTCATTGTATATTGCTGTTTAACAAACTACTCCAAAGTTTAGTGATTTAAAACATCAATCATTTTATAATCTCTTTCGACTCTGTTGGTTCAGTGGGCACAGCTGGATGATTCTTCTGTCCCACGAGATATTGACTGGGACTGTGAACATCTGGAAGCTCAGAAGGGTTGGGACATCCAAAATGCCCAACATGCCCAACTCAGGTAGCTGGCAGTTGACACTGCCTGTCAGCTGGAAGCACAGCAGGAACCATCAACCAGAATACCCAGTTCTCCTTTATTGGCTTCTTCATGTGGCTTGGACATCTTACTGCATGGTGGTTTGGTTCCAAGAGGGAACATCCCAAAAATGAACATTTCAAAACAATGAAAGCAGAAGTTTACAGTTCTAGACATGGATTCTCCAGCCTTCTAAATGGTCAAAGCAGTCATAGGATCAGCCCAGACTCAAGGGAAGGGAAATAGGCTCTGCTTTCTGATGTGAGCAGCAGTCCATATATGTAAGAAGAGGAGAATTTGGTGAGGGCTGTCTTTGGAAATCACCACATTCAGGGTTAAAAAAAAACTGGCTATTTTTTACATTTTTGAAAGATAGTTATAAATCATGAGGGATGCAGAGGTATATTTCTTCACCCGAACAATAGAAATTGCTTCTTAATGTTGTACTTTAAGAATTAATAGACACAACAATCATTGCTTATGTTCTCACCTACTGTAGATCTGTTGCCTAAAGCAATAAAAAATGGCCAGAGGATCAGTGTCTGATGAAGAAATGATGGAGCTCAGAGAAGCTTTTGCCAAAGTTGGTGAGTTGACCTGGTACTTCAAATGGCACAATCCTCTTCTTTAATGAATAGCTTCAGGACAGAGTTAATGAAATGGTAAAACAAACAAAATAGCAGAAATGACAGGTATTAGTAAAAGAGCTGAGGAACTTAGTTCTGAAAGATATACTTCAAGAAAAATCCTTCTTTCTTTATCAAAATATGGAATATGGACCCTTTCTCACCTGTATCTTTTCCTGGAAATGGTCCCTCGGTCTAATCTTTTTATTGTGTCTACTTCCTTTGGTTTTCTATGTTTTTCTATTATTTTATACTTTTTCTCATTCTTTATCTCTAAGCCTGGGATTTATTTCACCATCTGATTCTATCAAAGTCTCTTTAGATTCTATTGCCAGACCTCTGTTTTGAAATTATGAATCTTGGATATTGGAAGTGATGCTAATGCCTGTATCCAATAGCAACAGAACATCTTTTGAGATTCTGACTCTTGCATGGGGTCAGGCTGTGACCCCTAAATGATTGCCTCTGCTGCCTTCTCACCTCCCATCTAGCCTTCTCTCACTTCTCTTCATGCTTTTAGCTGAATTTCTCTGAAACTTCAGCTCGTCATTTACCTTACAGATACAGACGGCAATGGGTACATCAGCTGCAATGAGTTGAACGACTTGTTCAAGGCTGCTTGCTTACCTCTGCCTGGGTACAGAGTGAGAGAAATTACAGAAAACCTAATGGCTACAGGTGATCTCGACCAGGATGGAAAGATCAGCTTTGACGAGTTTATCAAGGTGCGTATGATGCAGTATACAAGGAGATGCATTTGAAACTTTGAACTTTAATTCAAAAAATATCCAAAAATACATTCCCACTGTCCTTGCTTAAACATTATGTACTCTTTATGTTTTTCTTGATTACATATCAGGTTTCTAAAGATACGTTATATTTTTGCAGGTTTTTCATGGCTTAAAAAGCACAGATGTTGCCAAGACCTTTAGAAAAGCAATCAATAAGAAGGAAGGGATTTGTGCAATTGGTGGTACTTCAGAGCAGTCTAGTGTTGGCACCCAACACTCATATTCAGGTAGGCTGTACTAATGGGTATGAGTGGAGGTAGGGGGAGTGTTGGAATGAGGAGAGAGAGAGACCTGAGGGCAGGGGGAAAGGGAACCATGCAGAAAGGATCACGTCTTCTGGGGTTACAAATTCTAAACTTGGTATTCCAACTTAAGGGGTGCAAAGAAAGACAAGTTAAGATAAATTTATTAACTACTGCCCGTTTTCCTATGTGTAGGTTGGCCAGCTCTAAGTAGGCCCGATACAAAGTAATCTTAACAGCATTTAAAAAATACATTAAAGGCTGCCAGAATGTCTTTGTAAATCTTTTAGATAAAATGAAACTCTCAGGCTTCTACTTTCAAACGTCATGATTATTCTTAATGCCTACTGAGGTGTTCAAAATTTGTTTTCATTGATTTAAAAGAAAGTTGTATATTTATTCTGAAGATTATGGATGCTGCCATCCAGCAGCCTTAATGGAAACTTCTAATAGCCCAAAGAGTAGAACAATCCAACAACCCCCAAAATGAATTCTTCAAAACATTAATTGATCTTAAAGATAAGTTCATGTTTAAGTACCATTTGTAATCACTAAGACAAAGTTTAGCCTTCTATTTTTAAACACATTTTAAATACAAAAACTATTTACATAGCTTTTTGCTATGTAAATGTACATTATGAAACTTCAAGACAGTGATATGCAGTGTTTCTCAAACTTTTGTGACTTGGGATCCTTCTGAGGGACACTATTGTTTTCAATGACACACAATTTGAGAAACACAGTGCTGGGCTATAAGGGCATAACTTGAGGTGTTATTACAATTTCTAAAGTTCACTTTTGGCAGCTTTACTGATAGGAAAGAAAGATTATATCGAAAATGATTTCATTTCATAGCAATTTCACTATAAAGAAACTCAGAGATATTGCAATGATTGTCTGTGATCATCCCACTTAAGTCATCAGGGCTAAAGACAGAACCTTAAGTTTTATCCTGTAAAAATTAGACCACATTTATATTTAAATTTTATATAAACTTAAAGAAAAATATCTTTTTTATTTACATATTTACTTGCATAAATATAGATATAATATATATTTCCTTCTAAATATAATATAATATATTTGCATATATACATGTGTGTGTGTGTGTGTGTGTGTGTGTGTGTGTGTGTGTGTGTATATCTTCTAAATCTGCTTGCTGTATGTTTTACGACTTGGAGTGAACAGAAATTCTGTGCCTATTTCCCCAGTCATCTGAGATTTTTAAATGTCAATAGATGTGAGACGATAGGATAATTGATGAGATAACCTTGCAATGTCTCTCTTAGGCATGAGAATCTCAGATCCACATGTATAATTTTGCTTATATCAGAATATTACTTTGAACATAAGTCTACTTTTAATCATTTACTTGCAGAGGAAGAGAAATATGCCTTTGTCAATTGGATAAACAAAGCCTTGGAAAATGACCCTGACTGTCGGCATGTCATTCCAATGAATCCAAACACGAATGATCTCTTCAATGCCGTTGGGGATGGTATTGTCCTTTGGTAAATAAAACCTCCTTCTTTGTTTCCAAAGATTTCCCTAGAATTTTCTGGAATATCAACAATTAATTGTGTTTATCCTAGACCAAATACCTTTAGTGATCAGCTGGACTCGAAATGCTTTCTAAACTTTTATTTGGCAGGTTGAGGACAGCAAACTAATTTCAAGAGCAACTTGTAATGAGACATGTAAAATTATTATTTATGGGGTGGAGGAGAGGGATGCCCAGTATAGAGACAAACATAAACATAAAGATATAATAATAAAAGGTCAAAAGCAACTATTTTTTGGAATACATACTGCTTTGCTTTATGGGAGCATGGCTTACATGAGAGTAGATGGAAGATAGCAGTATGATAATTGGAGCAATCCAATGCAAGTCCTTATGCAAAGGGATTTGTGAGTGGTGCATTCAAATATACAACTGAGGGAGAAATCTATTCACTCCATGGGAGGCCTCAAAACATAGTTGGTCAATTCATAATGGTGTCTTTGAAAATGCCTTTGTGGCTTTTGCTTCAGTAACTTCTTTGTCATCATAAAACATAGTGTTAGTGAGGAGGCTTGAAATGCCCAGTCTTAGGTGGGCCCAGGAGTTGAAGGGCAAACTTTGAGCACCTCCTTCTCTGCTTTGACCAGAGAAATTCCACTTTTGATATTTTATTTATTAGAGTTCATTTTCCAAAGTTTCAACTGCTAAAAAATAAAATAATAAAATAAAATAAAATAAAAACCCTAGCCTACATGATCAAGTCCTGATTCCTTAGGTTGGTACCCAACCCACCCCGTGACCTTCCATCAATCTCCTTCTAGTTTTACCTCTCAAGATCCTCTGATGCTGGTACCCAGCCCAGTGTACTGAATGAATGGCTTCATGAATGACAGAATGCATTAGCAAGCTTACTCACTCTTTCCTACTCAGTCTTTCTTATAACTTGCAACTGTGGCTTTGCTTTTTATTTTTCTTTATTAAGAATGCCTTTTCGCATCCTCTCTTCCTATATAAATCGACTCGTGGATAATTTTCTGGTTTATCTCAACCCCCAATGATTTCTTCCTTCACTGAATTTTTATAGCTCATGTTATTTGTAATATTTTGGGAGCCATTATAATGTTCTGCATTGGACTGTTATATAACTTTTTATGTCCAGATGTTTTGTCTCTGTAATTAGACTATATGCTGTTCAATGGCAGGGGATATTTTATACTTTTTTAAGTCATCCCTGGGATTCACCATCTCCAAGAGCTTCTAGTTCTCTCCAGTTTCATATTTTTCAAATGATGATTTAGGAGTTTGTTTTACTGCAATACCTATATCGCAGTAAGGTGACTTTTATTTAAATATATGTATACACTCATGATAAAGTCATAAAAATATATCTTTAAAGAATAACCACACAAAAGAAAGTATTGCTTTAAAATTGTTAGGAAAAAATGTTAATGCCAATTTCTCTTCTCATTAAAAAAAATAGTCACAGTCATTTACCATTCTTTGATTTTGTTGTTTCTTTGTATTTTTAAAATTTTTTTTTAAATAAGATGAAGGTGACCTAAGAAAATTTAATTTTTATACCCCATTGAAGATTAAACCAGTGTTAACTTGGATAAAATCAGTTTTTCATAAACAATATATGCTTGTTTTGGGTGTCCGATCAATGTATTAGATACCTGAGTGGGTGAAATTTCTAAAGTGCTGGTACAATAATGACTATAAGAAGATGTGAAACATTTTATCATGTGATTAATTAAAGGTATAGAGTTTGACCAGGTGTCAAATAGAAATTTAGGCATTATTATATGAGCTCAAAAGTATATAGTGGTCTTTTACATAGTGGGACAATTTTTATGGCTGAGAAAGTAAAGTATTCATGGGGGATTTGCTTTGGCTATCCACTCAGAATTTCCTAATATGCTAAGGGAACCAAGATAATTTGTAGCTTTTAAGATAAGTGAATGAAGTGGGGTCCTTATTTCCTGGCTCAGTATACTAGTATGACTTTAGAACATTAACCTGTCCCACAGATAGTTCGAATCTAGTCAAAATTGCATAACTGATTTTATATCTAAACTCTGGGTAGCACAGATTATGTTGCTGTCTTGTCTGCTTATGATATCACTAGAATTTAAATTCAGTGTTACTGGGTCCTGTTATTCAGAAGCCTGCTTTCTTTAATCTAATTGTATCTCCTTCAGTAAAATGATCAACCTATCAGTGCCAGACACAATCGATGAAAGAACAATCAACAAAAAGAAACTTACCCCTTTCACCATTCAGGTATGTCTTCTTTCTGTTACCTTCACAGAGGATTGTTCTTGAAATGAATGAACACGATAACTGTTGAATCAGCCTTGTTCAGGTGCTCAGATGTTATTCTCAGAATCTAGGCTTTCGACTGGTGATATGTTATAACTAGTGGAGATAGAGTGACACATTTCTGTTTTATCTTCTATCAATATAACGGGTGAGGTAGGGGGGCATTTGAGGTGGAGAACGTTAAACGGGTATTAGTAGTTGGGGAATTATTTGTTTGTTTTTGACCACTTGTGAATAAAATTCACACAGGCTAAAGTTTTAACTCAAACTTTCCCTAGCAATTTATCTTTGAGCTGATGCCAAACACATAGCATTTTAGCTGAAGAGATAAGCCTTTCTAAGAAGTAAGGTGGTAGAAAGCGGGAAATGCTCTGGTAGCCTTCACAGTGCCATTGGCTACAGCCACCAGCATGATAAATATAACTTGCATTAATGCCTTCAATATGTTGATCAGCTGAAACAATAACCAGTAGTAAATTGTATGTCTATGCTATGTTCCAGAATTTTAACATTATTGTAATTCTCTTGCAAGAGGTAAGAAGTCATGTCTTACCTCTAAAATCATAAACAATGTTACATCCTGTTTGGATTTTAGCAACCCTGTGTACTTTTAAAACAGAATTATTAATCAAAGAGAACAGTGATGATTAAATCTATATGAAAATATTTATGTTAAATTTACTCTCATCTATAAGGAGAAATGGTATTTTTCACTCATCATTTGAGCTCTAACTAGGGCAAAACCCACTCTTCTCATAGGTACTTTCCCAATTCACTGGTGACCTGTGTTTTGTCTTATTAATTTGTTATAAAACTAACTTCTATATATCTCCAACTCTGTTATCTCCTCCTCTGTGGACCCAAGAATAGTATATAGAGTCAATGGAAATTTCATTGACCCTATTCCAACTGTATATGAGTTACATTATGTACATTGTTGTTAGTGATAAGAACATATAATCTATACACATGTGCATGTGTATATACACATGTATGTGTGTTTGTGTAGACGTGTGTATATTCAAGGTCCCTAGATGTTATAGATACTCAACAAATCATCATAGTAAGAACCACTCTATCTTTTCTAAGCATTTGATTTGTATCTTTTTCATTTTTTAATACCCAATCTGAAAGTCAAAATGCTGTTTCTTACTCTCTTCTCTGATCTTGATAATCAACAATTGTGTCATTTATGATAGCCAGTGACAAAACAATTAGGGCATGTCTTGCCCCTTTTGTTTCTAACTAATGGAGATGTTGAGTGTGAAGGCTCCAAAATAGAGCAAGATGGAAAAATGTAAGACTCATTTGCTTCATCCTGATCAGGATGGCCCTTCAACTCAGGGTTCTAGTTTGATTGACTAGGCACTGCATAAGCTCTGTGTCTGAGTTATTGGATTTTCTTTTCCAATTATTGCTCATTGCTTTTTCTCAGTGTTAAAATCTAGTGAAGACCATGCTTTTAGACCTGTGAACTTTCCAGAAGCAAAACATTGTTGCCAATCAGTAATCATCATTTGGCATTTGCAAAATAAAAAACAAAACTTGCATACTTTTCTCCCTCAGGAGAATTTGAACCTGGCTCTGAACTCTGCCTCAGCCATTGGGTGCCATGTGGTTAACATCGGGGCTGAGGACTTAAAGGAGGGGAAGCCTTACCTGGTCCTAGGACTTTTGTGGCAAGTCATCAAGATTGGGTTGTTTGCTGACATTGAACTCAGCAGAAATGAAGGTACAAGCAAAACTTCAAATATTATTAATGGTGTGGCTTTTTATTAACACATGTGTTGGGGGCTATAGGAGGAAGATGTCGGGAATAGTCAAGTTCAGAATCTTCGATTTTTGAAAACTGTAATTATATTGAATTCATTATATTACTGTAACTAATTCTATCTACACTAACCAGATTTTTTAAAAACAATGTAGCAAAAGCTTAAGACTACAGACTATTAATGATGCACGTTTAGAACCTACAGCTCAGTCTAGCTGTCTGCAACTCCAACCTCAAGAGTTTTTCTGAGTTAACTTTGCCTGTAGACACTTTACAACAAATAAGTCTATGTTCAACTTGTATTTTATGAAGCAATTCAAATTCATATATTGCAGATAGAAACAGATTAGGAGAAACTTGTTCTATTTCTCACCAAGACAATAGAAAATTATATTTAGGTTTTCAAAGTTCTCAACTAAATATGTAATTATTAATCTTTTTCTGTTTGTTTGCAGCATCCTATCCGCATTTAGACAATTATAGCCTTGTCCTTAATAGCAGATCTTGATAAGTATCATATAAAACACAATGTTACTTTCTGATTCTTAGGTACACATCCTACCAATATGAAATCTGTATCTAAATTCTAATCCTTATACTTTATATATAAAGTACAATATATTTTTATTATATACTTAATATACAAATCATAATAACCAGTAAAGAATCCTGGGATAATATAAAACCAATACATTAAATATAATACTTTTAAAAAACCCAGAGAACTCAAAACCTGTGAGAAAGACTATTAATTTGCAAATAATGACCTCAGCTAAATTTAAACCTTCTAGCTGAGCAAGAAATATATATTCACCTGGGAAACATAGAGGAAAGAGTTGATTGTACTTTTTGAGATGCTACAATTAGGCAGGTAAACATCGAAATATAAGACACCTATGGGAATAGACAAGAGAGCATTGTTATTACAAAACTGATGTCTTAAAAGCAAAAATGTTGTCATCTCATGAAATGTGGTCTGACAGACCCAGTGGAGCATTCTGAGCCAATAATCTTGGTTATTTCTGTGGCATGCCACCATATTCTTTGGCACAGGATTGAGATTCATTGGTGCCTTTTCTTTCCCATCTGAAAAATAGGGATAATAAATAAGCTTATGATGCCTACGCCTCTTTTTAAGAAATAATAATAAAGTGTTTGCTCTATGAGAAATATTACCACACAGAGATAATGTTGCTATTTTTGGCTTTCCAGCAGAGCTCAATGAAAGTTATAACTAATCCCCCGAAATAGCACCTGCATTCATTTTTTGGGTTTTTTTGGCTGTTTGTGCTTCCTCAGCTCTGATTGCTCTTCTGAGAGAAGGAGAGAGTCTGGAGGATTTAATGAAACTCTCTCCTGAGGAGCTTCTGCTGAGATGGGCTAATTACCACTTGGAAAACTCAGGCTGCAGCAAAATCAACAACTTCAGTACTGACATCAAGGTAGGAGCACTGTAGTTTGAACATGACTGACTGCAGAAAGAAGGGAATTTGGGTGGCAATGGAGAAAAGACAAAGACATTGGGCTATGTCTCTTCAGAACTCTGGGGTTAGTTAGAGAGCGGCTGGTGCTGTTTTTGGAGCCCCTGCTGTTCTCAAGTTCATGTGCGGGTCTAGCACTGGGCCACAGGCAGATGTGTCTGAAGTCCTTGGGACTGCACAGCAACAAAGAAAGATAGGTCTCCCTTGGAGTTTCAATATCAAGAAGGGACAAGGATGAGATAGAGGATAAGAGATAAGACTGCTTTTCAAATATGTGTAGGATCGTAATGTCTCTTCTGATTTTATAAATGAAACCATCAGATCACTATTCCTTTAAAAAATTAAATGAGGACTCTTCTAATTACATTGATACTAGCAAACAGTGTCTATTGCATGCCAGGTACTGTTCTAACTGCTTTATATATGTATTGACTCATTAATCCTCACAACAGACTTTTGAGATAAGGATTATTTTCTCATTTTACAGATAAGGAAACAGAGAGAAAGAGATTTTAAGTAACTTGTTCAAGTTCACATAGCTGGGGATAAAGTCAGGATTCAAATCCAGCAGTCGGTCTCCATTTTCCATGTACTTGACCACTACACTATACGACCACTCTAAAACAGCTTGTGAATTTCTTAAAAGGTTTTCCTTTGTATAACCCAGAGTGACTTTTAAAAGATAATGTTTCTGGAAACCACCTGCAATGATAATTTACCCCAGAGTGTGTAGAAGACATAATAAGTCCTACAACAGATATCCAAAAGGGGCAAGGTTAAGGAGAGCATATACTATGGTTTTCCATTTTATGAAAAGTTCCATGTCAAGGTGAAAGGAAACAGCTGTTGACATTGATGACAGACTAAAATAGAAAGAACTTAAGGTGCGTGCAGTAAGGAATGTTGGAGGAGCAAATGGTGTGAGATGCTGGAATAAAAATATTTCAGTCTTCACTTTCTCAAAACTTAAAGAAATTTTCTCCAAAGAAAGTCAGAGGAAAGGTTACATGCCTCACCAGGAGTCAACCCAGGCTTATAATTTTTTGAGTGACAGCTTCCACCTGCTGCAGACTCCTGGCTTTTAGAACTCAGTGTCTGTCAGGTATGGTGCCAGTTAGAGTGAAACTTCTAAATGTAAAGTCTCCCATTCCTTAGGACTTAAACTAATAATGCCAAATTCATTTTTTTATCTACATCACTTTCATTGGTATTAACGGTCTTCTAGCACCACCGACCAAACTGGGATTTATTAGGAGCTGGAAAACATCTTTCCCTTTGTGTTCAACAGTTAAGCTCTAAAATTGTTTCAGCCAAAATTTTCAAGGTTTTTAGCCAAAATTAGGCTGCTTAATTTAAGCCATGAATTTTCCTGACGTGCCATCACTGAAGTCTAAGTTATTTACGATAACAACCATTTTGGACTTGGGAAGTAGTTCTATGAAATGGGAACTGGCAAGCTGAGCATTACACAGTAGTTGTGCTTGTTCACAGGGAGCAGCTGCATCCCAACCAGGGTCAGCACTGTGAAATGTATGTCTGAGCAATAGGCAACTTTGGGAGATATCCTTAAATTGCACCCTCAGCAAAGGTGGTAAGAATGCCCATGCTAGAGCGAATGAGAAATATTTCTTAGGATCAGATCAAATGAGGCAATTCTTAGCAAGGCTAAACAGATGTAACACATGCTAGGCAGATTTTATTTGTGCCTAACACCTTCGTGGAACTTTCACTGACTTTTAAATAGCTACAGTAAGAGGAGGAGAAGGCAGAAATAAAAGAGACAAAACTCGAAACTTGGTTTCCTCAAGTGCAACATCAATGGCTGGCATTTTCTTGTTTTCATCTTTCTATTGTCACTGGAGGTGAGCATACCTCTGCTTTCCCCAGCTTTAGATAACATTACATGTACTTGTCATCTTAAAGTGCATCTTAATATCTCTCTCTTTTTACATAAAGACTGCTTATTAAAAATCTTTTGCTGATTTTCCATTTAAATGTATTTTTTAAACTCTGCTTTAAACTTCTGCTTCCTTTTTCTGTCACTTTTAAAGAAATTAAACCTTAGCTGACTGACTTCTATAGCCATATAAAAATATATATTTTCCTGCATGCAATTTATTACAGGTAAGTAAATTATTTTTCTCCCTTAAGAACAAAAGAATAATATTTGCATCTTTGGGTTGCCTTTTGTGTCTGTCCTGTATATTTAATTGTTATACTCATTTTTAAAAAGGAAGGCAAATAGAGAAGGTAAACAGACAATTAGAAAATTCAAATTAGTGAATGTTTCCAGCTTTGTTAATTAAGTTGCATTCTTGAATGATAGTCAAATAAGAAATGAAATACATTTGCTTTGGGGAAATTATTGTTATCCTAAGTATGTAATTTGAAATTGTAACTTCTCAATTTCTCACAGGACTCAAAAGCTTATTACCACCTGCTTGAACAGGTCGCTCCAAAAGGAGATGAAGAGGGTATTCCTGCTGTTGTTATTGACATGTCAGGACTAAGGGTAAGGCCATGTTCCAAGTTGTGTTTAGAGAACTTTTGTGTTGGCAGCTCTATTGACCTGCATGACCCTGCCTCTGGGGTTTCAGGATTGAACATCTCTGCTTAAAGCCCTGTTGAAACTATTAAAAACTATTAACAGTTTTGGATCATAATTATGGGAAATTAAATCTGGAAATGAACATTAAGGAAAGGAAGAAACTAATACTAATTAAATGCCCATACACCATGCTAGGTACTTCTGTGTATGTCCCATCATGTAATAGGCTCTATAGCACCAAGAAAGATTACTATTTTCATTTTAAGTACGTGAGTATTATTTCTGGAAATAGATGGGGTATTTCTACAAATAAATAAATTCTCACTTTAAGTGATGAAAAAAACTGAGACTCAGAAGAGTTAATTAACATGTCCAAGATCATATGACAGATTATTAGAAGTTATTTGATCCAAATCTGGGGCTCTTTTCCTCAAGTAATAATAAAAAGAGAAATCCCCACTTGCTGAGTTCCTCCAGCGAGCCCGGTACTATAGGAGGCATGTTGCATAAACAGCCTCTAATCCTTGCAAATATCACTAAGGTAAGTATTAAACATAGTTGAGAAAACTGAAGGTCAGAGAAGCTAGTAATTTCTCATGGCCAAAGAGCCAATACCTAAAACAGCAAGGATTTAAACCTAGGATGGCTCCAAAATTCACCTTGGGGATTGGGAGAAAAGGACTGGGCAGAATCATAGAGTTCTTAGAAGTGTCTGGTTTGAGCATTCTTAAAAACAGTACAATATAGGTCTGAAGGTTAAAATTTCAATTTTGCTACCACTTTAATATTGATCTTGAGAAATCACCTTACCCATTTTTGTGCCTCATTTGATGTCATTAGAGTTAAATCCAATGAGTTCTTATTGAAGTTAACTCATTCCTGAATGAGAAGTAAATCTCATGAAATGTATAATGTATAGTGTTATCTAGTAAAGCATCATATTAAGAAATAATTGTAGTTTAAAGTTCTGTTTCCTGGAAGTTAGTTTTTATAGGCTCTTAAGCACTCTAAGAACTGTGGACCATAATTCAACAAAACTTTTGTTTTCTAAGAGTCTTTTTACAAATGACTGGAGATTCTCTAGAACTAATTAATTGAACAGACATTTAATGTTCAGTGAGTTTTTCTCAATCTGAAGTTTACAAAAGCCAAATTGATATTACATACTTATTAATGACAATATGTAGCTTATATAACTCAACATATTTTGAGTTGCCAATATACCAGCTCAGTGTGGGAAAGGCGGTTATACTAATCAGAAGTTCTTATTGGCAGATGTAAATATCTTTGATGAACTAAAAATAGGAATATAATTTATTACTTAATAAATAAACATTTTTGGTAGACAAAAATCTCATGAAGTCTGGCAAGAAATAATATTAAGCTTAATGGTTGAAAATAATTAAGACATACTTAAGTAATAAATTGTAGAATCTACTGAATATCTTTAAAAATAGGACAACCAACCATTTATCTGAAATGGTTCTATATAGAGATGGGATTCTTAACTTCTCAGATTCCTTTTACTTGTGACTTTCTGACTTTGGTTCAGGCTAATATAAGTAATAATAGCTATTATTAAGTGTCTATTTGCAGTTAAAGACTAAGGATTTTGATAATATTTCCATTTCTTTTTCTGTTATCCACGTCTACTTTGTGCATGAAGAGCCTTGACCCAGCCTTGACATGTCTTTTTTTGTTGCAGGAAAAGGATGACATCCAGAGGGCAGAATGTATGTTGCAGCAAGCAGAGAGGCTGGGCTGCAGGCAGTTTGTCACAGCCACAGATGTTGTCCGAGGGAACCCCAAGTTGAACTTGGCTTTCATTGCCAACCTCTTTAATAGATATCCTGCCCTGCATAAACCAGAGAACCAGGACATCGATTTGGGGGCTCTTGAAGGTAACTGAAAGTCAGTTGATTAAGAGTTTGGAAAGACATTTGCAATTTTAGGGAATCCAAAATCACCTCCTAAGCAAATATAAACTTTTCACATGTCAGGGAAGATTTGCAAATAGGTCATCAATTCTCTGGTACATAACAAAAATAATAAATAGATTAATCAGGTCAATTACCCCCAAGCAGGAATAATCAAGTACTATTATATCACATCCATAATACATGGGCTTCATCCATTATCAGAATTGTTTTAGGGAAGACAATGCATTTAATTATCAGATGAAATAAATCCTGAGTTCCAAAAACCTAATTTATGTACTTAATGGACTGAGTGTTAATTTCTAGAGGCAAGGAATTACAGCCATTCATTATCTAAAAATGATATTTAATTATGCTAGAAGGTGCTTACTAAGATTTTAGGGTTTTTTATTTCTTTGATTTAGGTTATGGGAGGCACACAATCATATTATGAGGCAGAATCCCTGACCATTATATACGGGGGGTTAGTGCCCTAAGATTGAATAAAAAGCATATTGCTTTAGTCAGTTTCTGACAGGTAAAATTGCCAGAGAAGTTTACTCTTTTTTCCCCATCATGAATTAGTCCCAATCTTAAAGCCAAAAAATCAAAACAAAATTAATATCACCAAAGAAAGGAAATTCAGGTTTAAAGTATTGGTTGATCCTTTTCTGCAATGCTTTATTCTATCTGGAAATACAAAATCAGTCTGTGTTCCAATACTGCTACATTTGTATCATTTGATAAATTGTGGTAAGGGGTCCATGCATTTTATTGATTCCAAATACATGTATCAAGCCTACTAATCACCTATGTCCAGCTGACTCTAGAACATCCCCCTTTGGGTCTTTCGCTATCACTTGAAATTCAGCATATACAAAATAGACTTGATTATTTTCCCTCCCTTCATTGTCTTTCTACTATACCCCCCATCTTATCAGCTCTTCTTTAGAAGGTCTCCATTTCCATTAATCATACCACTTCTTCTTCTTCAGTCACCAGAACTCTGGGTTTCACTTTGATATCTTCCTCTCCTTTACCTTTAAATGTATTGAATCAGCAAATACTAATAATTCTTCCTGCGTAATTGCGTTTCGATTGTTAGTTTTCCTTTCTGCTCTTCTGGACTCTTATTAAATCATACACCAATTATTTCAATAGGTCTTAGGGGCCTACTCCTCCATTAATCAAGTATTTGAATGTGCCTATATGCTAGTGTCAAACACTACCCTTTCTGCAGGTTTACTTTAAATGCATATTGCCTTCCAGTTGTTTTGTATACTGTTGCCAGGAACATAACAATACTACTTTCATTACATCTCTTACCTTGCTTAAGAACTTATTGTAGTAATAAAAAAAAATAATAATGACTGACATTATCTAATATATCAACGCAAATCTGCTACCTCACACCCAAAGATCCCTGATTCTGATTCCAGCCACTAGATAGCCTTATCTCCGTGTACTGTGCCACACAGATGCCTGAAAAGTCAGTTCCTAATGGTTTTAATAAGACTTTGTCTATCACTCTCATTGTGTTCATATTTATGCTATCTCCTACTCCCATCCCTTACCATCCCCCAAATCCTCTCCCCTTTCCTCTTTACTATCCAGGTTTTACTGGCCCTATAAGGTGAAGCTCAAATTCCACTCCCTCCAAGTTTAGCCCATACTATTCTCTTCCCCTATCTCAACTCAAATAGCAAATGTATCTACTTCATATGTTAGCCCTCAAGCTTGCATGATCTCTCTTTGATGCCTAAAAGTCTTGTTTTTTCAGAAAGAATGTAAGCCTTTGAGGGCCAACTCTGAACAGTTTCCCTACAAAGGATCTTGCACACTTCTAATAGATACCATAGAAATACTTCTTCAATTGAAATGGAAAAAAATTAACACAGAATAACAACCGTCATCTAAATTCATTAGGATTTTTTTCATTCTTCTTCAGTTTTTATTACAGCTTCTTTACTTAAACTTTGATAAGGCATATTTTTCTAGGGGCCTGAAAGATAACCAGTCTTCATTAACTTAGGTGAGACAAGAGAAGAACGAACATTTAGGAACTGGATGAATTCCCTGGGCATTAACCCTCGAGTCAATCATTTATACAGGTAAGAATATTTGAGGACTCATCCTTAATGTGAGACACCAAGACCTTGAAAGATCCCCAGGATTCCAAATACTGCTACGGTGTACAATTCTCTTCACAAAATGTGTGTACCTTGATGAGAAAGGGGAAAAGTGACAAACTGACCTGCAGATGTTGGATGTTCAGCTGAGAAACTCGCTTTCGTATACCAACTTTGCTCTATGTTTAGTACAAAATCATAACCTAGCAAAAGGACAAATGTACTACATGTTACCAGCCTATATAATCTGCTCACAAGCAGACAAAACAATAAATGTTAAGTTTGTGGTGGTTTCCTATGCCATTTGTTAGAGTCATGTTTCTTTCCCCGGATGCAATGTGTTTTGGCTGATGGGCATAGTAGGAGTCCTGGGGGATACCTCAAGTAAGTACCCTCAATGTCTGAGTCAGAGTTTTTTCACCTCAAAAGATGGAGCTGCTAATATCAATTTTGCCAAGTTGTGAACGTTCCTTGAGCTAATGTATGAAGAAGTTCCTGGCTCACCGTAGGCTCTTTATCAATGTCAGCAACCTGAGAATTCTTTTGTGTTGTGTTTGTTCAGTGACTTATCGGATGCCCTGGTCATCTTCCAGCTCTATGAAAAGATTAAAGTCCCTGTTGATTGGAACAGAGTAAACAAACCACCATACCCCAAACTGGGAGGCAATATGAAGAAGGTAAATAATGACTCTTCTGATGTTCCAGTAGTTAGGCAAAGTTTTAAGCGTGCAAGACCATCCTGTGCATACTTTATCAGGAGGCCAAACTTAGATAAATAATGTTTATCTAGGGGTTAAATTATAGTAGAGCAATCAGAAACCTGAATACTTTTATTAAAGCAAGTCCATTATTTCTGTTGATTACTTATATATAATTCCATGTTAGAGGTCTTGAAACATTGTGATGTGAAAATTTCAGTTAACATAATTAGAGCAAGCAGGGTTGCTTTTCCCCAGCGGGATCCTCATTCTAATTTTCTGAAGAACTGGAGCTTTGTACTGATACTTTGACTCATATGAATAGTTTGTCTAATATCAACACAGTGAGAACACATTGTTTTATAAAAGTAGCAACAAGGTTGGCACAAACATTTCCCACCATTTCTCATCTCTGTGACTCAATGATCTAACCACAGAAATACCTGTCCCACATGTCAGTTCACTATGTACATATAGGATAGAGAATTCAGATTTTCCATATCATATCTCTATGAATTCAGCTTTTTAGGAATATTATGAACTGGTAACTGAGCATGGCTCTCTATTTATGTAGCGTAATATAGCCATGAAAATGTTCATAATGATGAATTCATTTTGGTTTTGTATTTAAGAGGACACTATGAATAGTTTTTGGTGGAAATGAGAGGTTCTATTTAAGAAAAGATGGAAATTTCTTTGACTAATTTAGAATCTTATGATTTCAGAACCATGTGAGTCTTGAGAGATCATTCAATTTGACCACATTTATTTCATTTTGAGTCTTTATTTCTATTCTTATTTTATCTGGTATTCATCACCATAGAGATGATGACATTAGATTTTTGTCCTTTCTCATTAACAGCTTGAGAATTGTAACTATGCAGTGGAGTTGGGGAAAAATCAAGCTAAGTTTTCGCTGGTTGGCATTGGTGGACAAGATCTCAATGAAGGAAACCGCACTCTAACATTGGCCTTGATTTGGCAATTAATGAGAAGGTAATGCAACTCAGAGGAATGGCTTTTTACTATTATTAACTTAGAAAATACTAGCACATTTTTAGGAATGTGATTTAATCTAGCAAAACTATATTTTAAGCTAAGCTTGAAACCAAAAGAGTGGTTTTTAAAATTTTTTTTCTTATTTTTTCTTTCAGTTCTATCAGTTATGTTTTAGATATTTTGAAACTCTTGTTATTAGGTTCATAAATATTTTAGATTGTTTTATCCTCTTAATCACCCCCATTTTCATTATGGAATGATCTTCTTTATGGCTAGTAATATTTTTTTCTCTGAAATCTACTTTCTGTGATGTTAATATAGGCACTCCAACTTCTTGTTGATTAGTGTTAACAAGACACATCTTTTCCAGCATTTTACTTTTAATCGATATGTGTTAATAACAGATAAAGAAAAGAGATTTTCAAAATAAAGGAGAAATATGCTACATCTACCTATCTATTTGCCATTTCTGATACTCTTCTATGGTATAGATCCAGATTTCTATCTGGTATCATTTGCCCTCTACATGAAATATTTCTAATAGTGCAGATCTGCTGCTGAGGAATTAATTCAGCTTCTACATGTCTAAAAAAAATCTATATTTTATTTTCATTTTTGAAAGATATTTTCTCTGAGTGTAGAATTCTAGGCTGATAATTTTTTTCTCAAAGATAGTGTTGACTATCTTTTGGCTTGTATTTTTTTCCAATGATAAACCTGTTGTCATTCTTATCTTTGTTCTTCTGTATGTAATATGCCTTTTTCCTCGGGCTTCTTTTAAGATTTCTCTTTATCACTTATTTTAAATAATTTGATTATACTGTGTTTTGGTGTCTCTCATGCTTGAGGTTTGTTATGCATCTTGAATCTGTGAGTTTATAGTTTTCATGAAATTTGGAATAATTTTAACTTAATGTCTTCAAATATATCTTCTATACTCATTCTTGTTTGGGGGAAGATTCCAGGTACACACATATTTGGTCATTTGAAGTTGCTTCAGATTTCACTGATGCTCTATTTACTTTTCTCCTCTATGTGTCATGTTTTTTCTCTAAGCATTGCATTTTGGATAATTTATATTGTTTTGTATTCAAATTCACTACTCTCTTCTGCAGTGTCTAATCATCATCAATCCCATCCAGTATATATAATGTTTATCTCAGACATTATAGTTTTCATGCATAAAAATTTGATTTGGGTCTTATCGGCATCTCCCATAGCTTTTTCCTCCACCTTCTTGAACATATAGAACATAATTACATAATAGACCTGTTTCTATTAATTGATTTTTATCCTCATTATGGGTCATATTTCCCTGTTTCTTTACATGCATCCTAATTTTTATTTTATTGGTAAAAATTTTTACCTTGATGGGTGCTGGATAATTTCTGTTTTCCTTTAAAGATTCTTGAATTTTGTCCTGGGGTATAGTTAAGTTACTTAAACATGGATGATCCTTTTGAAGATTACTTAAAATCTTAATTAGTCTTGAGCTAATTTTGTATCTCAATACTTAGATTATCTCTTCTGAGTACTTTACTTGACACTCTGTGTATCATAATGTTCTTCCACTCCAGCTGGTGGGAACTGAACTATTTCTAGCCCTATGTGAGCTCCAACTATTGTTGTGCTCATTCATTTATGACAATTCTTTTCCTGGCCTCTGGCACTGCATGCATTCACTGAGAGTACTCAGCTAATGACTTGAGGCGAACCCTCTGAAAATCTCTGGAATTTTCTTTCTAGATGACTCTGTCCTTTACAGGCAGCTCCCTCCTCAGGTATTCTGTCTCACAAATTCTAGGCACGTTGGCTTCCTTGAGTTCTCACTCCTTCCCTTCGACTCATGGGAACTGCCATGTTCCGTTTGGGCTCTTTCTCTCTGCACTATAGCTAGGACAATCTTAGGACTCACCACATTTGTTTTCCTTCTTTCAGAGACCACTGTTTTGCACTTCCAGTTGTCCAATGTCTAAACTACATTATTTCATGCGTTTTTTCATTGAATATTAGATGTTTAAGGCAGAAGGGTAAATCTCGTCCTTGTTATTCCATCATGACCAGAAGCAGAATTTTATGCTAGTTCTTTAAAAGAAAGCTTTAGATAGCTTTTAGAGCTGAATATAAACTCAATTACTATGAGAGCTATATGATGATATTATTAAACAATAGTGGAATATAGTAAGATATATAAATAGAAAATAAATTGTAAGAAAAATAAACAACTTTTGGTACAAAAGTAGTTTTAAAAGAATTTTAGAGAACAAATCTATAAGTATAAAATCATTTATTTTTAAATGCTTTGCTCTTTCCTCTTTTACTGATAGTTCTGACGAGGCAGAAGTCTTATCACTTAATTAGAAGCTATGTTAATGTGACTTAATTCATTTTTCTACCTGGAAGTAAGCTCCAGAAACCATGTGTCACATTGTCTTATGTCTAACAAGGTAATGGCAGTGACACATCAGCTTTATTCCCAGGCCACCGTTTGCAGATCTTTATTTTTATAATAGTCCTCAAAGTAATTATTTCAATGTTTCCAGGTGCCGTAGGATAATCAGAAGTGATTATGATATATTTCACTACCCAATTCACATTTGCTTTATTAAGTATAGTGCTCTGCTAACTATTTCTAATCTGGGGTCTCCTTGAAGATTGAAGGCTGGACTCATAAAACTCTGCTGACACAGAAAACTCCAGACCCAAAGAAACTTCAACTCTATCTTCTATTTTACTTCCTGTATCTAGAACATTACCTAAGGTTCCTAAGGATCATTCTCACCAGTATATTTTCAGAAACTATTTTTGAACTATTCTCTACTGTCTTTCACATGTGTTTTTAATTCTTAACAGACTGGCTTTTGAGACTGATTGCGTTAAAAACCAAAGCAAAAATCTTTTTAGTTGCAAAAGCTAAGTTGAGTTATTGGTTTGAATATAAAATAATCTTTGATATTTTCTGTTTTAATGGTTAAAAAAACCGAGGCCAACTCTATTCTATTTTGAATTTCATAATATCTGAAAATCACCTTGTAATATGATCTTCGTTATGAAAGTTTTATAAAAAATGTGGCCCAAAGTAATACTTTATGCCTGATATATATATGGCTACTGCTGCTGTTGCCACCTGGTTAATAAGTCATATTTCTCATGAGTGTTTACTATATTAGAATTGTGCATGTAAGAAAGCGAAGAGAGAAATACATTACTGTTGAGGGCTGTGAACTGATGATTTTGCAAATGCCACCAGAAGGAACTTTTTTTCTCTATATGCTACATATTAACAAACCTACTAAATTTAGAGCCAGTTCTAACTAGAATTTATTTCACTGGATTGCACAGATATGCTAATAATTTGGTTATTATCTGGGCAATAAATGGCATGTCATTTTTTCCCCTAAAAACAAATGAGATATGTGTGCTTAAACTTCTCTTGCCCCTTTAGTAGCTTGGAAATTATTTTCAAATTGAAAAGCTGATAAATAGTGTGTGTAGAAATTTAGAGGTGAAAGCCTGAAACAAGCAGGCTGCTGGCAGATAGCAACGATAGTTAGACTCCAGCACGTGAACAGAGTCTGAGCAGGTAAATGAGGGGATTCTCCCCAAATCAAATGAGTTGTGAACAGCGAATTTGAGATAGGTCATTGAAAAACAAAACACTGAGGTTTGTCCTTCTAGTTCAAATGTTAAATAAAACAAGTACTGGAAATCAGGAAAGCAAACAAGTTAATGACCACAACCCACCTGGTACCACACATGCATACCTCATCAATCTTCTTTTGTTGAATGAGGCACTAACTGAAGCAGAGGCTCATGATGTTGTTTCATCTTGACAGAGGGCTTTCAGCACAGCACAGTTTTGCAAACACAAGTGGTACTGGCATCTTGTCTGGAGGGTTCCATTTAATAATAGCACAGTTGCCTCGAAACATGTTTGATGATATTAGAGTGTTTCACAAGGAAAATCACAGCTAGACACAGGCCAATTTCTATATTTAGTGCTTTGAGTTGAAGCTCCAACCTAATTCTATCTTTTCTTCCCTTAGTTTTTGCCATTGTATTTATAAGCAGGTATCGGATTCCATTTTAAACATCTGCATCTCCCTTGATGTGGCAGAAAGACAACTTTGTGCTTGCCAAGACTCTGTGCCACGTTGAAGGGCTATTTTCAAATCCCTGAGTGCATTTGTCTGCCTGCACAATTTTCTGCATTTTCCCCTGCCCTTTAGTGGCTTTTTAAGAAAATTTCAAAGATAGACTTTTATATAAAGGTGAGCTTTTCCTCTGTGCCATTTCTTTCCCTAGCTTAAGAAGCTGATCAGAAAGTTCTGTTTCTGTCTACTTGAGAGTGTCAACAAAGGAGGCTGGGACTCTTGACAAAGAGAAATGAGAATAAAGTCCTGAGATTACTGAAGCTGCTAGAAGATTAAACTTAGTTTGTTTTTATCAGGCTATATATAGACATGACCTAAGGGAGCAGAGACAGAGACATGCACATAAACTCCATCAAAAGTTCTGGGAAACAAATTAGAAGTAACTGTAACGATGATTAATACACTGTATGGGTTGGGAAAAAAATGATGCTTGAGCTGTGAATTGTTCAAAGAATTAAAAATTGTTTGCCAGAGAACATAGCTGAGTCACAGAAGCAAGGAGGCAGGGGACAGGATCATGCATGGTATGGTAGGGGCGCTACTAACATTTCTGCGAGGTTAAAATATGAGCGTGTATGTCCATGAGGGGGATGGGGATAAGGCTGGGAATAGAGGAGGGAATAAGAAACCAAGGCTTCACTGAAAAGAGATACTAAGGCCAAATTGTGAAGGGCCTCATGTACCAATCTAAGGAATTTTACCTGTATTCTATGGGCCATGGAGAGTCACTTCAAATGACATGACTGGAACTGTACTTTAGAAAGGTAGTTCTATGAGGAGGAGAGGCAGAATGAAGAGAAGCCAGTTGATTTGAGGGAGTCTGAGGATGTATAATTAAGAGGACTTTGATGCCAGATTGGTGAACATGATTTTTTTTTTATACAGATAAAGTTGCAGAGCCCTTTTCCTCCCCACCTATAATAATGGGAAGGTATTATAACCTGGAGGAAGCAGGGCATCATTCCTATTTCAGAGATTAAACTTGAAACCCATGTGAAAAATTATGGGAGAATTGTATTTTCCATAGAAACAGTAACTAAAAGAGGATACCCAATGGATTTTGTAAGCAGAATCCTAGGCACCCAACTAGAAGATGACCTCATTTAGGTAGGCCCTCCCTCCAGATGATACTCAATGGCAGGGTACTTGAGTTTCAGAGTGAACAGCAGCACACTAAAACACTAGCCCTGAGAGTCTTTCTTGGGTTTATTAGACTGAAACTTGAGGCCAACAAACCTGCTCAACTGCTTGGCTTTCTTCTGTGTATTTCCCCTTTCAGAGGGAGTAGCTTTATAGAATGGTGAGACTTCTCTGTTCCATGAAATTTTAAGAGCTTGAAGTATCTTCTTAATGAATGTTTTCCAACTCAGTTCCCAGAAACAGCATGTATCTAAAGTAATTCTTACTCTCACACTGGAGATTAACTTTGGTTTCTATTTAAAGTGACTTCCGTGTGAGGCATTCCTAATCTGCTTTTACGATATAAGAAGGAAAATATGTTTTTCCTTCAATACGTTGGCCATTTGGGCTTTTCTAATACTGAATTATTCCTTGATTTTTATGGTTCCTTTAAGAAAAGCATTACTGGTTCAAATCTTTTGGTTTACTTTCCTTCCCTTCTTTTTCATCTGCTTTCTCTTCCTACCCAGAGCAATTACTGCTTAAAAGAAGGTATTTGCTCTGCATCTCACTCTAACGACCACAAAGTTACATTTTAAGTCATTCTAAAATTCTAAAAGGAACTAATGTGTGTGTGTGTGTATATATATTTTTTTTTTTTTCTCCCCTCCATTAAAGTATTGTGTCCAGGCTGTCTCCTGGAACATACTAGAAAGAAAATAACATTTTCTACCCTTGCTGCTCTCTGTGATATTGAATTCTTCAGCAACTTTTCTCCAGAAATCATTCTTGATTTTGTTCAGGTACACACTGAATATTCTGGAAGAAATTGGAGGTGGGCAAAAGGTCAACGATGACATTATTATCAACTGGGTGAATGAAACATTGAAGGAAGCAGAGAAAAGTTCATCTATCTCTAGTTTCAAGGTAAAATTCTTAGTCTACTACTTGTGGCCACCTGAGATCTATGCTTAAAGTTATTGTCTTTTCTCTACATACATTTTAAAGTGACCTTTAGTGTGAGGGATTTGAGGCTCCCCATCCAGTTTTGATTTTACTTGAATGACCCATTATTGTTTTGATGTTCATAAGCTGTTTTGTTACCATTTGGAGTAATCTGAACTCCAGAATTGCCCTGGTAACACTGGGAGTCCCCAGTTCTTTTCACCAACACAGCAAAGAATTACAGCTCAGCGAGATTTAGGAAAGGTAAAATTTATTAAAGTACATTTTAAGGAAGAAGCACCTAAATGGCTATTACCACATGGAAACAAAAGGCATGATTAAAGTATACTCCAAGCAAAGAGCGGGTTACAGTAAGGGCTATAACCTCATGGAAGTGGGGAGGTCTGTATTATATTAGTGCCATGATGGAGATGTTACAAAGACGTTCCTAGATGATTGGCACATGAGGTCATTTTGATTGACATTTGGCTGTTATATAACTCTCTGCCTACTGTTCATGCAGTTACCCAGAATTCAGTCTGTTATAATTAGATTCCTGAACTTCCAGGCATGGGCATGATATTTTAAAGATGGTGTAATGGGGCTAGGTCACAGGGAAGTTAGAGGAGGACTGATGGCACAGGCCCTTGTGGCCGAATTTAACCAGCTATTGGTTTATGGCCCTTCATTCTTTTGTTCTTCAGAGTGCAGGGGTGATTTATAACTATAAAATGGGTGTTTAAGGGAGATCTCTGGGCTGGCCCTTTGTTCCTTTATTCCCCCGTTGCTCATGTCTGTCTAACTACCTAACAATTTCATTGATAAATTTCTTTTCACTTTTTCTTATAATAATTAATTTTTAAAAACCATCATTTTTTACACACCATTTCAGGCATTGTTCTTCCAAAGTACCATAAAATATGATAACATTTTTTCCATATGTACAACTCCATGATTCAGATTGTTAACATTATGATGGTGAAATGGAAAATGCTAAAAGATCTCCC
Source organism: Pteropus vampyrus (assembly GCF_000151845.1). Taxonomy (NCBI): domain Eukaryota; kingdom Metazoa; phylum Chordata; class Mammalia; order Chiroptera; family Pteropodidae; genus Pteropus; species Pteropus vampyrus. The sequence goes on from NW_011888948.1 coordinate 4,871,128, forward strand.
ATTTGGTGTTTTCTGAGAAAAAGCAGTTGTATACTTATATCCAAATCCCATTTTTATTAATAATAACATTACCTTATATTAAATTTCTTAGCTCATGTTTCATCCATTAACTGGATCCTTCCCCAAGGGACCTGTGCACTTGATCCATATTATAATGTTTATGACATCTTAATTACATTTTTGTGATTTAAAGGTCAAGATTGGGGGGAAGGAACCCCTTCAGAGTTGTATTACCAGGGTCGGTGAGGCATTTTACAATATCAACTTTCTGCTCTAAAATCAAGAAAAAATTAAAATCTCTCCTAAAAGGGCAGAAGGTATCTCTGGGTTAGGCTATACAAGCAGTGCCCATTCCTAGTGAGCTCATCACAGATAACAGCTACCTCTGTCCCCCTTCCAGTTTATCATTCAGTCTAGATTGCTGAGCAGGGATAGGAGCAAAGGCTGGTGACAGACATAAGCAAGTTCTTTCCAGAAAGATATTTGGAAAGGTGGAGAAAAAGAGCAGAAAAGGGCACATGGAATGCACTCTATCAGGGGCTCCTTTTTCGTAATGTCTCATTTCATCCTCACAAACGTTATGAAGTCAGCTTTACTGTTTTCTTCATTTTATAAGTGAAGAAACTGGAGCTCAAGTTAACTTCTGAGGTTAGGGCTATTGATTCTAGGTGATGGTCCATTATTGAAGAGAAAACATCTTTTATCTGCAAATGAGGTTGTAGAACAGAGTATATCTACAGATCACTTAACTGCTACTGTGAAATAACTAGTTAAATAGCCCAGGGGTGCATCTCTCTGTAACTAGCTGCCCCTGAATCCTATTACATTCCCCTAAGGCTTCTGGAGTGTTCTCTCTCTGAGGATTCACCTTTGAGAATGTTTGACAATTCTTTTGTCCCTTGTTCCTCTCTGCACTTTCTCCTGCCTTCTCACTGCATCATTTCAGAATTAAGTAAAAAGGACCACAGAAGGAACATGTCAAATTAATCGCACATTGCTTTTAAAGCGAAATCCTTAAAAAAAAGAACATAGCCCATTCTTGATTAACCATAGTGGAAATATTCCTTGTCCCCTCCTCATCTATGAATGCTTCCAGATGCTGGCCATTTCTCTGCCTGTCAGTACCTTTACAAGATTGTGGACAGAAAGTAGAAAAGAAGGCGAAACTCAAATACCTGCATTTTGCTTCCCTTGTATTTCTTCACCAAAAGTTTCTGTGGAGATAGATACTCAGGATAATGGTGGAATTAGATTATGATTATATATTGATTTCAACTTTGTTACTCAGGAGTAAATAAAAATGAAGCTATTATATTTTTAAAAACGTTTTTCTACCTATACAGAGGACCAATGCTAGAGACCTAGTGTCTTTCTTACAGGTGTCTTGTGCCTTGTTTCTTGCTTGGAATTGATTTTGATTTGAACCCTCAAGATATGAAGTATTTGGACTTGATTGTGCTCAGATGGAGACAAGCAGTTGCCTCTCCATCTCTACATTCACAGGTCCCGAGGAGAGAGGAGAACAAATGGTGCAGAAGTTTGTACTTCACACTTTAGAAACATTTACAGCTCTAGGTCTGACCATGAAAAGATTTACAAATGCTCAGGATTTTAAGTTGGAATATCTGGGTTAATATTCCAGCTCTACCATTCATCAACAAGTCACTTAACCTCAGAAACTCCCTTTACTCATTGTAAATTAAATTTGAGTGTCTGCATTTTTGGTGACAAGTGAGATAACTTAGTTAAAAGTGCTGAGCAAATTGTGAGACACCAACAAATATTAGTTACTGCCATTGCATTTAATCACATAATTACCATCACTATCTCCTTGGACCTATGGACTCTTTTCTATCCTTGAGGTCCCTAAGAAAGGAGCATCTACCGAAGCTCCTGCCCAACTGAACTCTTATCACTATCCTTGCCTATCACCTCTGAAATGTCCCCCCAAAAGGAAGCAAGGTTTTTCCAAATGTTTTTGGTCTCTCCTTTCTGATGGTTTCTTTTTCAAATCATCCTTTCCTCTATTCATAAACATTAAATATATTTCAAACTTTATGTTTTTTTCTAGTTGTACTTTCTTTCATTCACTCACTATTTGAGAATGACCCTCTGCTGTTGGCAGACAATGGGTTTTCTCTACTTAATAAGCCACTGGAAAGCTTCTGATGCCTCTACAGTAACTACAGTTAATTCAAAACACCATGTCCAACACTGTGGCATTTTCCAGACCATGCTATATATATTTCATTTTTAAGAGGAAAGAACCACCCATTCCTTGAGCAAAATAGAAGTAACTTGGGGGCATACTGATAAAACCTACCCTTTCTCTCTGTGCAGGACCCAAAGATTAGTACCAGTTTGCCTGTTCTGGATCTCATTGATGCCATTCAAACTGGTTCCATTAACTATGACCTTCTGAAGACAGAAAGCCTGAACGATGAAGAGAAGCTCAACAATGCGAAGTATGTAAATAAACCTGAGGTCAGGGAAAGAAGGACCGAATCAGTTACTGGATACCTATAAAGTCTATTGCTCATGCCTTTGTGCAAACACTTTAATTTCACTATTAATGCTTTTTCTTCTCATGATTTATTTTGTCCCATCATTATTTTAGATATTATACAACAATAGTTTAAGTCTTCTAGTGGTAAAGGGAGTAAGACCAAAAAAACAAGAATATTCTTCCAATTGATAAGCAAGCCTATAGTTTCATACAATCAATTTTCTAACCATAATCTATAGGAGACTTCCTAAATAAAGTCTGTATGTGGCAGGCCTGAATATAAACACCCTTTTGTGAATATATATGGTTATGAATGGGCAAGGCGGGGATCAAGACCAGAGTCTTCACCAGCTTGGAAGCAGCTGCCATTTTCTTTACCGTGTAGAGTGAGGGTCAGCAGACTACAGTCTGTGAGCCAGATTTGGCCTATTGTCTGTTTTTATAAATAAAGTTTTATTGAAACACAGCCATGCTTATTTATTTATATATTTTATGTAGCTGCTTCCCTGCTACAACAGCAGAGTTGAACAGTTGTGACAAAGCCTACAAAGTCTAAAATATTTACTATCTGGTCTTTTATGAGAAGTTTGCTGACCTCTACTCTAGAAAGGCACCTTTCTCAGCGAAGGTTGTGTTGCTTACCTAAGGCTGCAATAACAAAATACCACAAACAAGGTGACCTCACAGAAATTTATTCTATCACAGTGTAGAGGCTACAAGTCTAAGATCGAGGTATCAGCAGGCTTGATTCCTTCTGAGGCTTCTGAGGGGAAGAATCTATCCCACACCTCTCTCCTGCCTTCTGGTGTTGGCCAGCAATCCTCGGCTTATAGATGCATCACTCCAATCTCTGCCCCCATCTTCACATGCCCTTCTCCCCTGAGTGACTTCACATGGTTGTCTTTCCTCTGTGTGTTTGTCTGTGTCTCTTTCTCTTTTCTTATAAGGATACCAGTCATACTGGATTAGGACCCAATACTATTCCAGTATCACCTTATCTTAACTAATTACATCTTAAACAATCTAAGATGCTAAAGGATAGGTGACATATCTTTTTGAGGTGACAAGGTTTTTATATATCAACCTCAATAGTACCCTTCTCTCTGTTCCCAATTTGAGACCTGTGTTCCTGGTATGCTGTTGTTTAGCACAGTCTAATGGAGATAATATAAATAATTAAATGGCAATTAAAATAGAGTGTGATGGATGGTATGGAAGGGGGAGTACAGGATGCTGTGAGGGGGGACAGGAAGGAAATAGAAGCTCTGCAGAGAAAATGACATTAATGCTGAAATAGATTGAAAGGACAAGTAAGAAGGAGCTAGACGGGTGAAGGAAATAAGAATACTTCAAGTAGATAGAAGAGCATGTATGAAGACCTAGAATTTAAAAAAAAAAAAAGACCTTGAAAAGACCTTGAGCCTAGATGTTCAAGAGAGAGGTGATTAGGTTTAAGGAACTTGCCCAAGGTTTTACAATTATTAAGTGGTTCTACTAAGATTCAAAGTCCGACTTTAGGGCCCAGGCTCCTAAGCACTATCCTATAAGGACAAGATACAAAATTTCTTAAATAACAGGCAAAAGGAATTATATAAAATCCTAAAAAAATGCTTATGGTGTCAAGATTGTGATTTTTTTAAAGCTCTATTTTCTAATTTTCAACAATTTTCCTTTTAGATTTTATTATTGAAAATATACTTTATTTTATTAATAATGAATATAAAAGAAGTGATTGAGAGATGGATAAGGAGAAAGAAGGTAGACTACACCAGCGTGATGTTCTTAATTTAATTTGATTTATAAAGTAAGACTAAAGTTATTTTAGAGTGGCAGAGGGAGTGATGAGGTCTTGGGTAAAATGGAAAATCTCTGGAGTAGTCATTGCAAGAAATTCCCAGATAATAAATGAAATGAATGGAAGAACTTACAGGTGATAATAATGTGAGCTTATTTGAAAATAGATTACAGTTAATAAAAATTATCTTCCTATAACTATAAATAGAGCAAAAATGTTTAGATGCATCTATGATCATTTTATGTGAAAAATGTGTAATATAATACTCTGGCTATTTTAATAGTATAGCAACATAAATAAATACATGTATATGTGTATAAGGGTTGGAACTGACAAGAAATAGAAGGATTCGTGCATAAGGTTTCAAATGCATTTCTTTTTTTTCCTTGCAGATATGTTTCTGGAGTTAAAATATAAGCTGCAGACTTTCCCTAGCACACATTCTTATTCAGTTTCATGGCTTTTTCTACTTCTATACAGCCTCAGACAATACTCATGATGTAGGCATCAAAAGTGGCAGGAGCTAGGAAGACCTCTAAGAACAAATAATAAATTTAGTAAGCCAGACAGCAAGTCTGATGAAGTCAGGAGCTTTGTCAAGCCAAGATTTACCCAAAAAAAGTGGAAGGATGCCAGTGAATTGCTTTAGCCGTACCAGGAGTGAGTTCTGTATTATATATAGAATGTAGTATATAGTATATAGCAGTATATAGTGTATATAATGGCTATAACTATGATACTTTTGTTGCTCTGGCTCTCCTCATTCTTCCTCTTTTCTCCTTTTCAGGTATGCCATCTCTATGGCTCGAAAAATTGGAGCCAGAGTGTATGCCCTTCCAGAAGACCTGGTTGAAGTGAACCCCAAAATGGTCATGACAGTGTTTGCTTGCCTCATGGGGAAAGGAATGAAGAGGGTGTAAGGTCCAGTGGGGTGAGGTTGGAGGTGGCACACTCATCTCTGACTGCTCAGCACTAAATGTTCCCAAGAAGCACGGAAATGATTTAAGCCATTCCAAAGTTCTCTACTTGGTAACATTATGCAAAATCCATAAAGTGTAGACCTGTTCAGCCAGGTAGCCTCTCCAGTATTTAACAAAATTTCTTCATTCTTTGCAGTAGACCCAATCTCTTACAAATATATATTTTTTTTACCATGAATTTATTGCTTCTTTGAAAATCTAGAGAAAAAAAGAATTTATTTTTCAGACACTGTTCCTGCTTTCTGCCATTAGTCAAACATAGAAGGTGCAGTGTTATTAATTTTAACATAACCTTTCAAACTAGCTTAATTTGGCTGCATTATTGTTTAAGGTAAGGACCAGCAGAAGTAATCATTAAACCCAGTCCTAAAGCCTGTTTCTGGAGGTCAACATTTGATCTGAAACAAGCCTCTCTTTCTGTCCCCCGTCTCGTATACTCTATCTCCCTGTCACTTTGCTCTCTACCCTCTCAGAACTATGCCTCCTCTATGGCCCACTTCTGTAAGCCTTCCTTATCTCTGGGCCATTTGGAACATCTGACAAATCAGTCAGGCTTTTGGGGTCCCAAGATTCTCTAGTAACCTGCAGAAGTAAAACTCAATATCAGAGCTTTTCCTCATACTGTGGTCCCACATGTTATCAGTTTTGATTTTTTTTTTTTCAGACAGTAGGAAACCTTCTGTTTTCTATGCTAGGATTTGGGCTCAGTTCAGATCTAACATCTTGAAAACTTATGCCTTCAGGTCTATTCTTAATTCTTGGTTAGCTCCAAGGAGAGTGTAATTGAGCAGCAAACCACGAGGAGACAGCATGGAGATATAACAAAGCATCTATTCTCTGGTGTGGCCTCTCCATTTAGCCCTACATGGTAGACCTAGTTATTGTGGTATGCTAAATATCTGGTGACTGGGAACAATCCTGCTCTGCTTTTATTTGCTCTTAGATCTTAGTGTATCTGATTGCTGCCAGGCCATATTGTCAATGTGTACTTCTTTGATACGGTAGAAGCCACCCGCAAACTTCCAGGGGGCAATAAGTGCCAATAAACAAAGCCTCCACCTCACGCCCCCCTACACACTTACTTAGCCATACCTACTCAGATGTCAAGCTGGATAAGAGCTGACTGAGTTGCTTTACAAAGAGCCAATTTACTGGATGTTTAAAGAATTCCAAAACAAAACCAGAGGAACAGTGTGAATTTAAGCAATCTAATAGATTATAGAATTTCCATGAAAACCTACCGAAGCTAAAAAGCAGAGCATTGTGAACCAACCCTAGATTTTATCGTGCTTAAAGTGCTCATCAGTGAGGTATCTTCCTTAGTGGGTAGTACTAATGGAACTTATCCATTTTTCAAAGCACTTGAAATGCATTGCCCTGGAGCTGCTCCTTGTCAGTAGACTCAGGTAGCCAATACGTGGTTTCTCCCAGGGCATAATCTGTGTTTCTGCAGCATCTGAAAGAAAAGTGATTGGCTTTGTCTTAATTCACACTTAATGTAGCCTCAGGTGATTCTTTTCTGTCTGCCTCCCCAAAGAATGTTTCTGTCTTAATGGAAAATGAAGGAAAAATAGTGTTTAAGATGTCTCCAAATAAAATGCTCTTTATATTGGTTGTCCTTTGAAGGTTTCATAACTTATTCATTCAGCCAACATGCATTGAGTGCCTAATATGTGCTAGGCACTGTGAAAGGTTTTGGAAATATGCTTATAAATGAGACAGGCATTACACTCAGCTGAGGGGGCCAGGGGGCGGGAACAGATGTTAAACAAACTGACAGCTGTGGTAAGTGATTAATAAGGGATGGTGAGACTGGACCTTAGAACAGAGGAAACAGGTTAAGGAGAAATAGTTTGTCTGAAAACTGAAGAGTAAGTTGAAGTTAGTTCAACAAAGAGGAGGCTAAAATTAAAGTTGAGACAAAATTTTCAGAAACACATTGAACCCAGTTGTGAACAAAAGCCAGACTTGGGGATTGATGCAAAACGGCTTTTAGAGTGATTTGAGAAGGAATCTTTTGGGTTGGCAGTGCCAGTGGTCTCCTCACTAGCCAGTCTGGGCCTCACTTGGGCAGGCAAAGGTGGTGGGGGTGGGGCGGGGGATATGCTGATAAATTCTGCTGCAGCCCTCTTTCTCTTAGGTGGGCTGCTATGACAAAAGCATCTATTTGGCATGGTCACATTCTCACCTACAGAGGCACCACAATCCCACACAGCTGCTAGAAATCTGGGCTTTTGTGCTTAAAGCTGTACGTCCTGGCTTCAGCAGCAACTTTTTGGTGATGGCTCTTTTCTGTCTGGAACATTCCTTCAGATTCTACACTTAGGAGGTAGCTGCCTTCCTTACATATAAAGAGATTACAAATATTAAGTGTTTTTTTGAACAAGTCTACATTGATAAGTCTCCTGAACATGTTCAGGATAGCAGAATAAACACCCTCAAGAAAAGAAAACCAAGACTCTTCTTGGAGAAGAGAAGGATAAAGGAATACAGCAATCTAAGCATGATTATTTTTCTAAATTTAAAAATTTATTGTTACATTTAAATAATTCGGGTATAGCATCAGAAATTAAAATTGTACCAAAAAGTCTACAATGGAAAGTAGGCCACTTTCTCATTGTGTCTAGTGATTTGCTTTGAAGCCGGCTCATATCAGCTCACTGAAGCTAATTTTTTAGCTTATTATCATTAAACCATCATTAACTTGAAATTGCCCATGATGGGGAGTATTTACACCACAGATATAATCAAAATCTACAAATAGGGTGTTTTTTTAAATCTCTAGAGAGCTAGTTTATCAACCCACCACTGTCTTTGTCTCAGTTCCTTAGTTCTCCTCTGTAATGCAGGAACCCCAGGCCTGGAACTTGCTCCTGGGTTTGGATATTTCAGAAGAACCACCGGGATGACTAGTTTATTTTAATCTCTCAAATGTAGTGTAATTGGGAAAGTGTAATTTAATTTAAAGCTGGTTAAGGTAACTGTCTATTGGTGAGAAAAGCCATTTATTACTCACAAGGCAGGGAAGCTTCAGCAGCGGCTGGTCGAAGCTGCAGGAATGATGCTGTTGACCAAGAGCAAGCAGAATTTTTTATGCCCACAAGCAGAGGGAGGGGTTATCTCATTGGGGGAAGAGCCACCTTCTCAGATGAGAGCAAGATATGCTGCTTGGTTACAGGAGCAGATAACATCCTTGGGAGTAGGCATTGCTGAAAGCTCTTGATGTAGTGCCTTCCTTGGCTGCTGGTCAGGCACCTATCAGTCAGTCTTCTCAGTATGTAGAGGGTCTACGTTCTGAGTTAACTCTATACTCTCCTAGTCAGCAAGTACTGTTATCAATTTTTTAATATCTTTTTAGAAATATTCTCTATGCGTGCACGTGCGCGTGTGCGCGCGCGCGCGCACACACACACACACACACACACACACACACACACACACTTCTGTTACCATTGGGGTGATCTAAAATCCATTATGCCCCAGTAGCCCAGAGGCATACCTCTGTTCTTGTCTCTCATGCAGCAAAGAATTTCTAATCAGTGAGATTTAGGAAAGGTAAGATTTATTTAAAGTGCAATTTTAGAAGGAGACAGGCCACACCAAAGAAAGCTGCAGCCCCATGGAATTCGGGAGGCAAAAAGACAAAAGATACTGTACGTTCCACATGAGGGGCAGATTATAGTGAGGGCTATAATCTCATGGAATTGGAGAGGTCTGTATTATATTAGGACAGTAATAGGGGGTAACAAAGGTGGTCCTAGGTAACTGGAACCGAGATCATTTTGATTGACATTTGGCTGTTACAGAACTCTCTGCCTACTGCTCATGCAGTTACCCAAAATTCGGTTTGTTATAATTAGATTCATGAACTTCTAGGCATAGGCATGATATTATAATGATGGTATAATGAAGCTAGGTCACAGGGAAGTTAGGGGAAGACTGATGGCACACACACTTGTGGCCAGAATTAACCAGCTATTGGTTTATGGCCCTTAATTCCTTTGTTCCCCAGGGTGGAGGAGTGATTTATAACTATGAAATGAGTGTTTCAGGTAGGGCTCTGGGCTGGACTTTTGTTCCGTTGTTCCCCGTTGCTCATGTCTGTTTAACTATCTAACACTTCTATTACAAATTAGCATACACATCATTCTGCATCTCAGTTTTTCACTTAATATATTTTGGAGATTGTTTCATATTGGTACATACAGACCTGCCTCAATTTTTTCAATAAGTGCTTAGTACTCTATTATATGTGTATGCCAAAATGTATTTAACCAGTGGCTTATAAATAGATATTTAAGCTGTTTAGATAGTTTGCCTCACCAAATAAGGCCACAATTAATAATATACTTCTTGTGCACTGAATGTTAATTTTAATTTGACAAGTATTTATCAAGTTTCTGCTCTAGCAAAGGTATTGAACATTGGCTAATAAAACAGATCCTCCTCTTAAGTTTCTTCAAATTACTTGGCAAAGAACCCTGACCTGGCATGGACCCTTGAGCTAATCCCAGCTTCTCCATTTTTTGTCTAAAGAAACATGTTAATCAGCAAGGAGATACATCTATAATGTAATAAAAAGTAGAATGTGATAGATGCCGTAATAGTAGAATAGATGCCATAATAAATTTGTAAATAAAGTTTGGAAGCTCAGGAGAAAAATTAACTCTGGGTGAAGGATTTGCAAGTCTGTTCTAATCTTTAGTCACTTAGATTAAATGCTGGTAGTGCTCTCTTAGTGAACTTGACATTGTTTTGGCCAGCACATTTCTGCCAGCCTCATGATCCAGAAACCACAGCTGATGCTCAAAACGAGTTAGCAGTGTTGACTAATCCTCTTGTGAAATCTAGTCACTTTGACAGTTTCCTAATTCAATTCCAGTAAAACTCTCAGCCGCCAAAGACTATTCTATACTCAATGTCTTCTCTCCTCATTTCTGAAAGACAGAGTTTAATGATTGAGTCTGTGCCTAGGTGACAAAAAAGAATTGTGTAAATGTTTTTTCACGTCTAAAGTCTACATAATTTTAATAACCCACAATATGTGAGGTGCAAACACATAGATAGTCTATTCAATATGTACTATCTCACCATTAACAACTCAAGGACAGGTCAGCAAACTGGTAATAATTTTTATGTTATCTGATATGTCAAAATTGGAGAGTTCTATTTAAACAAGTATTTTGATTAATAGCTATCATAAATAATTTTTGGAATAGCAACTTTTAGAGGATTTGAATGCACACAGGTATTTTATTCTAAAGTTAGATGTAATCTAACATCAAAGTTGCTGTCTCAGTAGGCATTTCTGGACTTGGCTGTCCCACAGGCCCATCATCATGAGTCCCAAATGTTCAATCCTCCTTGCTCTAAGTGTGGTTCTCAGGCCAGGGTCACTGGGAGGCTGGTTAGAAATGCAGTCTCAGTCTCTACCCCAGACCTACTAAATCAGAATCTGCATTTTAATAAGCTTCCCAGTTAATTTGAATGCACATTTAAGTTTGAGAAACACTATTCTAAAAGAATAAAAGTTGTCTTAAAAGATCTACAAGCAATAGACAGTTACCTTAACCAACTTTAAATTAAATTACACTTGCCCAATTACACTAGACTTGAGAGATTAAAATAACCTTCCCTTAATGTTTTCCCATCATCAGTACTCATTTGAGGTAGCCCAAGTGGCTCTGCTCTCCATGTGGGTGCACCCAGCCTTGCCCTTTTCTATCTCACATCCCCTTGGTTCCTCTATTCCTCGTGAAACCGACTCCCAGGCACTGGCCCAAAGAGCTGCATCTTCCTGGTCCTGCTGGATATAATAAAGGTGTCTCTTGGCACAACTTTCCCTTGCTGGCTGCCCAGAGCTCCCACTTTAATGCATCTGACCCAGGGGATATCACTTAAGTCTTCTCTTCTGTTTCTTCACTATTTACATCAAAACTACTGGTTGTTCTCCAACTGTCTCTGGGACAATCTCTCTATGACTTCCAGTGACAGCTGGGTAACTTATTAAACAAAACTGTTCCAGGAAAGGGAATCATAACCCTTCAGTGCCTACTCTTTTCTCTCCAAAAACACACACTTCGAAAAGACTTTCTGGGGATACAGCTTCGTCATTGTTCTCTTTGCCAATTCCCTAATGACAAAGAGAGAGAAGAAAGTGTTTTCCAAGTGAACAACTCTTAGAAATATTCAAAGGTCCAGGGAATGGAAGAAGCTTGTTATTTTTGAGAAATTAAAACACTAGTATGGCCAAAGGGGAGTAAGAAGTGTCATATCATGAGAAACAGATGAATTAGTGAAAGGTTTAGAAGTGATTTTCAGAATTTAAGGTGCTTATGAATCACCTGGGGAACTTGTTAAAATATAGATTTTTCAGATCCTGCCTTGAGATTCAGTGCCTATAGAGCTACTGTGCCCAAGAGTCTCCATTTTCCACAAATACCCTAGGAGATTCTGTAACTTACAGACCACTCTTAGAAAATTACTGGTCCAGACCAGCTAGTCTCAACCCTGTCTGCATATTGGAATCATCTCAGGAGCTTTAAAAAATGCCGATGCCTGTACCCCTCCCTCTGAGGTTCTAATATAATTGATCAGATATGCAACCAGGGCAGCTAAATAGTTAAAAGATCCCCAAATGATTCTAACTTGCAGTCAAATTTGAGAACCAGTAGTTTGGAGTATTCTTCAAAGAGCAGGACTGGGTGAAGCATCTTAAAAGGTGGAGAAACCATAAAAAAGGAGTGGTGAGTTAGAAAAGAGAAACGAGGGATAGAAATATCCAAAGACAATCTTTGGTTTTTTCACAACTTAACTGTCTAGTCAACAATCAATTGCCTGTCTGTGTGCAAAGTAACCCTCTTGGTGCCCTAAGTCTCAGACTCCATCTTGCTAGCAAGGGAATTAGAACCCGGGACAGAGTTCTCTGCCCTCAAGCTTAAATTCTCCTCATCAGTGGCATATGAGATGGCATCATCCTTCATAAGAAGTAAAGCACAGGAGGCCAGATACACCAAAACTTTGTGCAAATTATAAAACTGTTTCACTTTCCTTGAATAAACGTGAGAGATAATGTGTGAGGGAAAAAAAACATTTATCAATTATGTGTCTTTGAAACCTCTCAAGATTATGCAGCTTTAATGGCCAAATGATTTTGAAAGGAAAACTTGTAAATTAAGCTGCACCTGAACACATAATAAAACACCATTAAATTAATAAACTTTCTCAGTGCTTACTTAGCAATAAGCCTGAGCCAGCCAAGACTGCAATGGCATTTGCCCTTCTCCTCAGTCCCCTCCAATTGAAAGGCAAATCAGAGCACTCTTCACAGGGGAGGCTATCTTTTTAATAAAGGCTCTTGAAGAAACACTTGCCATATTATTTTTATTACCTAAATATTCCAAATTGGCTGGAGAACAAATGTACAAATTAGTGGGATCCTAGGGGGCATAATTCAATCAGATAAATCCCCAGGACTAGATTGCCTTCTAAGGGCGATGATTCATCACCTACCTCCCTGGAAGCAGCAGAGAAAGAGGACCAGCTGTCCTCAAGGTCATAATAAGTTGGATAAGGCTCTGGAAAGAGAACATGTTGGCCTTGGTCAGCTCTCTTCCTGATTTATCTTTTTAATATGAATGGAACATACTGAGCACCTGTTTTTTGCCAGTTACTTTCAAACGTTATCTTGCTTAATCCTCACACCGGCCCTTTGAGGTCCATTATTTTTAACCTCATTTTTCAGAAGAGGAAACTGAAGGTATTTGGAAGCTAAGGTATTTGACTGTGAGCTAGGGATGAAGTCCATCTGATCACACTTTTGTGTTCTTTTTCACTCTCCACAAGAGGTGCCCAAATCAGAAATCCCAAGGAGAGATGAAGAATGAGGAAAGAAACTTGTCTCCATTTATTCTCTTCTTCTCTCATTTGTTCCTCTCTTCCTTCCTTCCTTCCTTCCTTCCTTCCTTCCTTCCTTCCTTCCTTCCTTCCTTCCTTCCTTCCTTCC
>NW_011888948.1:4884481-5071684 GCF_000151845.1 Pteropus vampyrus
TCCTTCCTTCCTTCCTTCCTTCCTTCCTTTCTTCCTTCCTTCCTTCCTTCCTTCCTTTCTACAACAGTTTCAACTTTTAAGTGTCCATGTTAAGGAATTTGAACAGTATAAAACTGTGTGACTACCACCACAATCAAAATATAGAGTCTTTCCACCATTCCAAAAAATTCTCCTATACCTCTTTGTGAGTTAATAATCTCTTCCTCCCCAGCCCATGCCCTAGCCCCAGCCCCTGGCAAGAACGAACCTATTTTCTGTCTCTGTGGTTTTGCCTTTTTAATATGTCATGTAGATGGAATCGGACAACATAAATCTTGTAGTATCTGGTTAGTTTTACTTGACATGATATTTTTGAGATTCATCCACTTGTTATATAATCAGTAGTTTGCTCCTTTCTGCCGCTGAGGAATACTTCGTTGCATGCATGTACCATAATTTGCTTATCCAGGAGAACAAAGGAAAAGAAGACAGTGAGGTCAGGACTTTTATTCTTCCAGCTTCTTCCCTGCAGGGTTAGCAAAAAATGGCTGAGTCCCTCAAAGGGAAGTCACAGTTCCTGTAAGGCAGCCCTCTATGTGGCTCTGTCTCCAGTTTCTTACCTTTTCAGTGCCCTTCTGTAGCTAGTCTTGGTATACTGAACAGCTCCTTGTAATTTTCCTATCTCATGCCAACATGGGTATAAACAACACTTTTATTAAATTCCCCACAAATTAACCAAATTGAGTGTTTCATTTTGCAACATTCACCAGGAGTCTTCTTATGTTCAACTAAACATTTAGACTCACAAGACTTTCATCAGCCTTATTCAGCACCAGTTTACTCAGAGATATATAAGACAGAACCAAAGCTTGACAGTAAAGCAATGTCAAGAGGTCCTCTCCCATTTGAGTAGTTCTTGCAGCAGACAATGAAGCAGTCTACACAGCTTCCCAGGCTCCCCAAATGACATTTCATGTGTGAGGAAATGAGATTCACAACAGGCAAGTATAAGAATCACCCTGGCTTGGAAACCCCATACCCCATAGTAACCAACCATTTGCAATAACTCCATAGGCATAGCTTCTAGGGTCTCTGTACAGGCATTTCCATTTACAAAAATCACCACATTCAGAGACGCCTAAGACTATAATGTCCCAATCATTTATGGTTTCTCCCAGTCTAGATAGAATTTACTCAGCAAGGGTTAATTTCTACCTTAAGTAATATTGCCTAGGAACATAGTGACAGTAGTTTACATTTATCAAGTTCTTAGGGGAACACAGTGAGAAAGATAAGCTAAGATTAAAGTTTCATACAGAAAGGGACATCTCGTTCCCCACTGGGAAACAGGCTATATATTCTCTATTTCTAGTTTTGTCTATCATAGACCAATAGTAGTATGCTAAAGTCTTCCCTATGTTTTATTTATCTTTGTATTTATATCACATTTTGCTTTATATTTTAATGATATTTTTCAACTCATAAATGACTGCTGTAGATTAATTATACCTGTTATCAATCTCAATTGATCTTTGGCTAGTTTGATGCTTTGCATCGGTTAAACTTGCTTTGTCTGATTCTAACACTGTCATCTTTGTCTTTGTTTAATGAATAAACTACTTCTCAGAGCAGTTTTAAGTTTACAGAAAAATCTATTGGAAAATACAGAGTTCCCACATACTCCTCCTCTGCCACACAGTTTCCCCTATTATTTACATCTTGTATTAGTGTGGCACAATTTGTTACAATTGATGAATACATATTGATACATTATTATTGACTATAAAGTCTATAGTTTATATTAGGGTTCACTCTTTATGTTGTACAAATTCTATGTGTCTTAACACATATATAATGATATGTGTTCATTATTCTAGTATCATACAGAATAGTTTTACTGGTCTAAAAGTGCTTTGCATTCCATTTATGCATCTATTCGTCCCTCTCCCCAAGCCCTTGGCAACCACTCTTTTTTTTACTGTCTCCATAGTTTTGTCTTTTCCAGAACTTCATATCATTGGAATTATATAGTATGTAGCCTTTTCGGACTGGCTTATTTCATTTAGAAAAATGCCTTTACGTTTCCTCCATGTCTTTCTGTGGCTTGAGACCTCATTACTTTTTATTGTTCCACACTAGTTTTTGTTTCTATTTTGTTAATGTCTCTTTCCATATATCTTCTATTTTTAACTTTTTTGGATCATTCTACTTAGAGTGTATAAATTATAAAAAACATGGAAAGACTGCCTGTGATGGGGGAGGCAGGAGAGCTGAGAGACTTCTTACAGTGAAGGAAGACTGAGCCTGCTGAAAGCTGAGGGAAAAGCAGGAGAACTTAGATAAACTCTCAGGCAATCAAATCCCAATCCCCACGAAAGGAAAGGATTTGCTCCTATTCTCAAATAATTAGAATACTGTAGTGAACAAAAATCTAATGAAAATAATAGCAAAGCCCAAACCCATTCAGCCTCAGCCTAACTCGACACTAGCATCCTGAGATATGTGTCCTGTTCTGGGCATAAATACTATTTACTTCATTCTATAGTAACTGGCATTCGAGAAAAAAAATTGTAAATATGTGACCTAATACATAGTAACTGGCATTCGAGAAAAAAAATTGTAAATATGTGACCTAACTTAAAAAGAGGAAAAAACTAGATGCAGAAATTGGCTGTGTACAACATGCATGAACAGATAGGGTAATGCAGCAGTAAGAAGAAAAATTAAAAAATAATCCAAATACAAGTCAGACATGATAGTATGATATAGAAATGAGGAATTATTTCAACAGATTTATCAGCAAACTGCAATAACAGGGAAAAGAGTAAGTGAACTTGAAGCCAGATCAATAGAAAGTGTTCAAACTGAAGGACAAAGAGAAAAAAGAGTTAGAAAATAAAACACAAAACTTTTCTAGTTATTATTGCTATTAGAAAAAAAAAAGTCACTGCAAACTTTATGGTATAGATTCATTTATGCTATAGAGTCAATTGATTTTTTTGCAAAGATAACAAAGCAATGCTAAGAGGGAAGGAAAGTCTTTTTAGCAGCTGGTGTTAGAACAACTGGATGATCATAGGAAAATTAAAGTACCTCAGTCTTTACCTCATATCATATACAAAAATTAATTTGAGGTTAATCATAAACCTAAAAGTAAAAAGCAAATTGATAAAACTTCAGGAAGAATAATTCCATGACTTTGAATTAGTTAAAAAATTCTTAGATAAGGCATAGAAAGTATCAACCACTAAAGAAAAACTGATAAATTGAAATCAGCAAACTTAAAAAATTCTGTTTTTCAAAATACACCAATAAAAAGTGGGTAAGGCAAAAGATGACAGAGATATTGACAAAACATATGTCTATATGTCTTTATATATTCTGGATACAAAACATATGTATCCAGAATATATAAAGAACTCGCACAAGTTATAGTAAAAAGACAACCAAATTTTTCAATATGGTCAAAAGAATGCAACAGACACTTCCCAGAGGAAGATATATTTATAGTACCTCTACCTGACAAAGGACTGATGTCCACAATATATAAATAACTCCACAATTCAGTAATAAGACAAATAACCTAATTAAAAAAAAATCAAACAAACAATTTGAAGACACACACATACATATGCTGAGAAGGACAGAAAAGATTCTTCACATTATTAATCATCCTGAAAATGTAAATTAAAAACAAAATTAAATACCACCACATACTACAATGGCTAAAATGAAAAAGATTGCATCAAATATCAACAAGGATGTGGACCAACTAGAACTCTAATACACTCTTGGTGAGAGTGTGAAATGGTACAGCCCCCTTGGGAAAAAATCATAATAGTTGCTTATAAAACTAAACATCTCTATTACCTAGCAATTCCATTCCTTGTTATTTATCCAAGAGAAATTAAAACATTTGTCTACAAAAAAGCTTTGTACAAATATGTTCATAACCGTTCTATTTATAATAGACCCAAACTGAAAACATCCCAGATGTCTCTTAATAGGAGAATGAATATAGCGTTACATGACTTAACAATAAAAAAGAATCAATTGCTGGCATATGCAACAACATGAAAGAATTTTAAAAGCATGCTGATCCAAAAGTAGCCTGACGCAGGAGTGCATTCTGTATATACTCAATGTTTGTGTCCCCTTTCCCTTGCCACTCATTCATATGTTGCAACTAATTCCCACTGTGATGGTATTTGGAAGTGAGGCTGTGGGATGTGATTAGGTCATGATGATGGATCCCTCATGAATGAGATTGGTGTATCTGTGCGTGTGTGTGTGTGTGTGTGTGTGTGTGTGTGTGTGTGCGTGCGCGCGCGCGTAGACACCCCAGAGAGCTCTCTTGCTTTTTTTTCTGCCATATGAGGATTCAGCAAGAAGGTGGACATCTTTGAACTAGGAAGCAGGTCCTTACCAGACACCGAATCTATGCCTTGATCTCAGACTTCCTACTTTCCTGAACTGTGAAAAATTAATGTTTATTATTTAAACCACCCAGTCTATGGTATTTTTGTTGTAGCAGCCTGAACTGACTAGGACAATATATAATTCCATGCAGGTTTAAGACATGCAAAATTAATCTATAGTAATAAAATTAGGACAGCTGCTGCTGGAGTAAGGGGAGAATTGATTGGGAGCGATGTGAAGCAATGGAAATTTTCTATACCTCGATATGTATACTCAAGTATACATATTTTTCAGAACTAATCTAATGGTACACTTAAGATCTGTGAATTTCACTGTATGTACCTCAGTTTTTAAAAGCTACTGTCCAATGTTACCTAGGCCTGGTTTAGCTGCAGCTGCTGCTCTCTAGGAGACAGAGGAGTAATTAAACCAGAAGAACTAAGCCAGTAATTAAGTGAAGCTCTGTGAAAGCTATAATATTCTCATAGCATAGAAACTGCAAAAACCAGTGTAAGACAGGCTCTTGACTGGAAGCCCAGGGAGGCATATGCAAAATGGAGAGAAAGGAGCATAAAGGAAAAGACAGGAAAAGAAAACAAAAGACTTCAAAATGAGCCTGCAAACTAAGGTTCCAAATCACAAAACAAATCAAATGCTAAGAAAAGCAACCAGCAAAATCAATCAGAGCTTGAATTTACCCCAAATATAATTAGTCTTCTAGAGCAGTCTGATGCAGACTTTAAAATAAGTATTCTGAGGATTCTCAACAATACCTCTGAAGGAATTTTATATATATATATATATATATATATATTAAACAGTAAAATATTTTAAAATAGTATTTCAAAATACTTATATAAAACGAAATGAATAAATGTGAAAAAGAATCAGTTATATAAGTTGAAAAAGATTTATATGGTTATTAAAATAATTTTTAAAATCTACCATAATTGACTATGTAGTCTAAACTAGACACAAAGAGTAAATTAGTGAATTCAAAGGCAGTGCTGAAAAACCTAGAACTCATCAAACAGAGGAAAATTTATGATTTTTAAAGCCATGAAGGAAAGTTACAAGAGAGGAAGGGTAGATCAAGGAACTACAAAGGGTACCCTTAAAAAGAACTAGCAGAGATACAATAGCTGAAGTAATAATCAAACGGGTTTCCAAAATTTAAAAAAAGCATCTAAATCCTCAGATGAAAGTTATGTTGTGTACCAAGCAAGATAATAAAAAAAAAAATCCATATCTAGACCAGAGCAATAGATCTGGGGAACATCAAAAATAATGATAACCCCTTAAAAGTCATTGAGTAGAAAGGACAGCTGATCTGCAGGATAATTACCTGAGTAGCATATTATACAACAGTAGATGCCAAAAGACAATGGAGGACCTGTCACACTAGAATATCACATTCAGCTAAACTAGTATTTAAAAGTGAGGGCAGATAAGGTTATTGTTAGCTATACAGAGCATAACAGAATTTACTAGCAATAGATCTTCAATAAAAAACTTTTAAAAGATTGCTTCAGCAAGAAGAAATGTAAACTCAGAGAGAAAACAGGATACAAAGTAGAGAGCACAAAATTTGACAAAACTTGTCAGTAACATTTAACCTACTACTATTTTAAAGTTGCTTTTTGTGTAAAAAGAAAGAAAAGGCAAAAGTCATTTGGGTTAGTTTTTTCCCCCTCTCCCCTTCAGTGTGGTTATGTTATTCATTTGAAACACAATTAATTTAATTTATTTTGTTTGTATTCATTTTATTTACTTGTTTGTATGTTTCGAGTATGTGAAAAGTTAACATCCTTGTAAAATTTAGAAGTATTTAAAAATGTTACTCAAAGAAGGGTACCTCTCTCATCTCTTCTACCCTGTTTTTATTCCCCCATATTTTCCACTCAGTTTTCCACCTACCTGCTGTAGGTAACCAATCTTATTAATTTCTGATCTGTGTTTCTATGTTTCTTTTTCTACTAACAAGCAGATACATATGTATTTTCTTTTTTTTCTCCTTCTTTCTTATATAAAAGATAGTTTCAGAGTTCTGGTCAAGATGGCAGAGTTGGTAAATCTTGTGCCTGCCTCCTCTTACAACCACATCGAAATTACAAATAAACTGCATAATGGCCATTATTGGGAGTTACCTAAAATTTAGCTGAACAGAATCCTACAACTGGGGACACACAGAAGAGGCCACTTTGAGACTGATAGGAGGGGCAGAGGTATGAAATGGGCTGGTCCCACCCCCTCATGTGGCAGTGGAGAATTGGGAGAAATATATCAGCTGCAGAGATCTTCTTAGAAGAGCAAGGGGTCCTGGCACCAGACTGGGCTCCCCATCCCAAGTGCTGGGAATAGAGGTCCTCACAACTTCTGGTTGTGAAAACCAGCAGAGATTATGGATGAGTGAGACAGAGGGCCGAGGGAGTCCCAGGTGCTCTTCTTAAAGGGGCCCGCATGAACTTACCAACTCGTGGACTCATTTGCTCTGAATTTCAGTGTTGGGAAAGTGTTTTGAAGGAGATATACAGGGAAGAACTGAGTTTTCTGGTTTCAGAGTGAGGGCTGGAGGGGCAGCTTTCTCCTAGACAGAAGTGCTGGCAGTGGCATTGTTGTTTATTAAACCCTACCCCCCACAGCTTGCAGACCCAAGTGGCTGCCATATCTGAGTCTCAGGCAACATAGCAAACACTGGTCACCTGGCCTGGGTTAGTCCCTGAGACCTCACCCTTCCCAACTTTCATGCCCACTCAAGCTACTTCCAGTGAAGTTTCCATACAAATGACCTGTCTTGGGTTATACTGCAGGCTTCCTAAAATCTCTCAAAGATTTACAAAACCTAAACATGCCCCGTACTTCTTGCTGAGCAGCCCCAAACCCAGCACTAGCAGCCGCTGACCTCAGATTGCAGTTTGGCCTCTTGAGGCACTTCCAAACCCAGTCCAGGTGGTGGCCATCTGCAGATTGCTTCGTGGCTCATGCCAGGTGGCCCTGGGCAGGGTACAGGCTGCAGCTGAACTTAGCCTGTGGCAGGCCCCTCCCTGGAGGTCCCGGCCTGCTCATCTGGTGGCCAGCTTCAATCTGAGCCTGAGTACTACCTGGGGGCACATCTAAAGACAAGACATACAAAGGGCAGACAGGGCAGGCACAAGAGCCCTGCTAAAGTGAATCCTGATCTGTAGGGTCAGCCCCAGCACAACAGCTCCTTCACTGGTCATGGCTAGTCATCAAAACCAATCAGCCTAAAGGTCAATCCCTCCCATTGACAAACAAACAGCAACCAAGGCTCAACTACAACAGAAGGGCACACACAACATATACAGAGGACGTATTTAGAGCATCCGGCTCAGGTAACCAGGGAAGGCTGTGCCATTGGGCTGCATAGCACGCTTACTACATAAGGCCACTCTGCTAAGACCAGGAGACATAGCATTTGTTTCTAATACATAGAAACAAACACAGAGAGGCAGCCAAAATGGGAAGACAAAAAACATGTCCCAAATGAAAGAACAGAACAAAGCTCCAGAAAAAGAACTAAATAAAATGTAGACAAGTAATTTACCAGATATAGAGTTCAAAACACCTGTTATAAGGATGTTCAGTGAACTTAGGGGAAAAGTAGATTAAGTCCATGAGAACTTTAACAAAGAGATAGGAAGCATAAAAATGGAAATAGAAAACACTAAAAAGAACCAGTCAGAAATGAAGACTACAATAACTGAAATAAAGAATACCTTAGGAGTAATTAACAGTAGGTTAGATGAAGCAGAGGATTAAATCAGTGATTTAGAAGATAAAGTAGTAGAAAACACTCAATTAGAACAGAAGAAAAGAGAATTTTTAAAAAACGAGGATAGTTTAAGGGGCCTCTGAGACAACAACAAGTATACCAACAGTTACATCATAGAGGTGCCAGAAGGAGAAGAGAGAGAGGAAGGAATTAAAAACCTTTTTAAAGAAATAATGACTAAAAATTCCCCTAAGCTAGTGAAGAAAATAGACATACAAGCCCAGGAAACACAGAGAGTGTTGTCCCAAACAAGATGAACCCAAAGAGGCCTACACCAATACACATCATGATGAACATGCCAAAGGTTAAAGACAAAAGAGAATCTTAAGAGAGCAAATGAAAAGCGGTTAGTTACCTACAATGGAGCTCCCATAAGACTGTCTGCTGATTTCTCAACAGAAAATTTACAGGCCAGAAGGGATTGGCAAGAAATATTCGAAGTGATGAAATAAAGGATCTACAACCAAGGTTAGTCTACCCAGCAAAGCTATTATTTAGAATTGAAGGACAGATAAAGAGCTTCCCAGACAAGAGAAAGCTAAAGGAGTTCATCACCACCAAGCCAGTATTACAGGAAATGTTGGAGGAACTTTTCTAAGAAGAAAAAAGATAAAAAGATAAAAATATACATAATAAATTGGCAATAACTAAATATCTATCAACAATTACTTTAATGTCAATGTATTAATTGATCCAATCAAAAGGCAAATGGTAGCTAAATGAGTAAGAAAACAAGACCCTTACATATGCTGCCTACGAGAGACTCACTTCAGTTCGAAAGACACATATAGACTGAAAGAAAAAGAATAAAAAAAGATGTTTCATGAAAATGGAAACAAAAAAAAAAGCTGGGGTAGCAATTCTTAAAGAAGACAAAATAGACTTTAAAACAAAGACTATAACAGCAGACAAGGACCCAGTAATCCCGCTTCTGAATATTTATTTGCAGAAACACAAAACACTACTTTGATGTAAATTCATATGTCCATTGCAGCATTAGTTACAATAGCCAAGATATGAAGGCCACCTGGGTGTCCATCAGTGGATGAACGAATAAAGAAGAGGTGATACATACATACAATGGAATATTACTAAGCCATAAATAGAATGAAATCTTGCCATCTGCAACAACATAGATCTTAGAGAGTATTGTGCTGAGTGGAATAAGTCAGAGAAAGACAAGTATCATATGTAGAATCTAGAAAACAGGATAAACAAACAACAGAAACAAGCTCATAGATACAGAAAAGATTTTGATGGTTGTCAGTTTGGGAAGTGGGGAATGGGTGAAAAAGGGAGAGGATTAAGAGATATAAATTGGTAGTTACAAAATCATTATAGAGTATAGAATGGAAAATATAGTCAGTATTGTAATAACTATGTATGGAATCAGATGGGTACTAGATATATTGAGATGACGACTTCATAAATTATATAATTGTCTAATCACTGTGCTGTACACCTCAAATTAATATAATATTGTATGTCAACTATAATTAAAAAATAATAAGATAATTTTTTAAAAGGTAGTTTCAGTGGAGGATACCTTGCTCCATTAAATATGTTTCCATAACTTTGAAATCTCAAAACTTTTCAAGTCCATCATGGGGGGTTTAATTTATTTAGCAAATTTGCCTGCCCTGAATCAAGAACATTCAAATGCATTTGTCAGTAGGAATGGACGAAGGGTACCAGAGCTCATTCCACTTACAGAGAGTAGATATGGCCTTGTACCAGACAAAAATGTTATATGATGCTACCTTCAGAATGACATGTGGTGGGTTGTTTCATGCCAGTCTCAGCCTATCAATAACCAATGTTGTGGCTGTGGCTAGACTAGCCCTTGTGGTTTTTATTATGATTGTAAGACACCTTTATAGCAATAATCACCAGGAAACTTTGAAAAGATACAAGTTTAATAACAGGAACTAAAAATTACACAGCACACCTGGGGCCACACAGTGAGGTCATGAGAGAGAAAAGAGAGAGAGAGAAAGAGAGAGACAGAGAGAGACAGAGAGTGACAGAGAGAGAGACAGAGAGAGACAGAATCGCCAGCCCAAGGAACTGGGCCTTAGGTTCTGCTTTTATCTGGGTTGAGGATGGGGGCATAGGGTTTCTCAGTCTCACCCTTTATTGGTGAATTTAAAACAAGAGCAGAGATTTGAAACACAGGAAAAGAGAAAACGAGCAGCAAAAATGGTCAGTTATTAAAATCAACCAAGATCTCTAGAACAAAAGAGCCTTAGTAAGTGGCTTAGGTCTTTTCCTAGTCCTGTGGCTAGCAAGGTGTGTATTTCAGATAGCTGTCTTTGAAGTGGATGACTCAGCAATCAAATCTTAAATCAGGCACTTGCATTACAAAAAAGAAAAAAAAGGTCAGGGCTTACACCACATGGGCTTTGATTTAGATAATAAATATTATAGTGGGCTTCCCTAAATATACATAATTTAAAGTAATCTGATTTCTTTACTGGTCCAAAGAGCTCCCAATAGGATAGTATTCTTATCCTTTAGGGATGGATCCATTATTCCATATGGACAAAAAAAATTTTTTTGAATGGAGATTCTGTAATCCTCCTTATAATTTCTCCTTCTCATCCTTGTATCAGCCACAGATTCGAGAAACTCACCTTCTACATCTTCATCTAAACTGTAAATGTTGAAAAAGACAGGCAAAGGGAGATGTTTTTAGTATTCCACTGGAGACCGCCTTCAGCATGGCTTATGATTCATTAGTCGATACTCTACTGCTATGGCTCTCCAACAAACTCAGTACATTCCTGCTATATTACTATCTTTTAATTCTTGGCCTCGTTTTCCTTACTAAGTTAAATATTTTCCAGATAGTCTAAACTAAGAACAACAACTCTCATCATACTTTCTTCTTGAGAGTGGAAATGAAAGCTAAGTTGATTAATTACAGAAATGAGAGGAAACATGTCATTATATTTTAACCACTGTGTAAAGAAGGCTCTTGTGTAACAAGCTATCAGGGTCTTTCTCTTCAGATAATTTTGTTTTTCCACAGATCACTGTTGGGATGAAGTTTTATAGCTTTGGAGTCCTTGTAGCCACTATCCTCTTCTGTGAGCAGCATGCCTTCGCATTTCAAAGGTAACCTGGTAGAATCCTAGAGGGTGGTGGGCCATTTGTTTGCCTCACATGGAATCTGGTCAGTGCATTGGATTGGGGAGCAAATAGTAAAGTTTGAAGGTCAGCTTTTCCAGAATCATTCCATGTTTCTCTGACAAATAGTAGATTTCATTATAAGGATCACAGTAGATATAAGGTCTGTCTCTTTTCTTATCTCTTTTTAGTTTTATTACTGAGAGGATCATGGATGATATGTATATTCAGTGGCTGCGGAGAATAAAGAAACAGAAACTTTTATAAAAAATAATTATTTATACTCTAACACTTATAAAATAAATTAATTATAGATAATTTATTTTCTTCTTGTACATGGAACATAGGTAGGAAAAGAGGGTCAAGGTATCGAATAGGAGATTTTGATTGTACATGACACTATTCAGCATGGAACATAAAAGTAAGAATAGTTGTGTTATAAGAACAGCTATGTGAACATATCTAATTGTTATTTTGCTTAGTAGAGTGATTCTCTTAGGATTTTCTACTGTAAACCACTTAGAAGAACACAAATGAATATGCTCTAGCATACATAATACATGCTGAAAATAGTTCCTAGCTGTGTATAATATTATTATTGATTAGTTAGTCAATATTTAGGCTTTTTAAAATTTATATTGTTTCCTTTGGAATTATCTTTTTTTTCCTTTGCTTTGCTTCTATGATCCTTTTCTTCTCCAATTATTTCTGATACAGAGTTCTCTCCCCAGGTTAGTGAGTGGCAAAGAGAGAAGGGACATATCAGGGGCAGGAAAAATTCTACCAGAAAAAATTTTCTGAGTCATAAAGAGCCATAGGACAGCACTTAAGATGATAGAGCTTGACCGCTGAGCCCGAAGCTGTGTTTGCACATCGCCACTGAACTAACTATAGTTGGTTGATTCTTTTTTGTTCATCATTATTGTCAAGTGTCCCTAATTTACCAATATTTCTCCTTCTAGGTTCTTGACCAGTTAAGCCATTTGCCACTGCTCATGAATCCGTGTATATTCTAACTTTTTATAACTTCTTATTCCACACAAAATGTATGATCAGATGTGCTGCCTGAAACTCTGCCTATTTGAGAATGTTTCTCTCATTGCTGTCTTTCTGAGCCACCCCTGAGTGAGTCTATAGTGCAGCTCCAGTCCACTTTTTATTTGTGCCTACACATAAAAAGCTGACTATCCATGTATCAAAATTCCTCTTTCTCTACTTGCGTTAGTTCTGATCCTTCCAAGAAGCAGACACCAAAATGGAATTATACATGCAAGAGATGTGTTGAGAAAAATGCTTGAGAGGCAGAAATGGGGAGGGGTCAAGAGAAGACTGAGAGAGCCCTGAGACTGTAATACAGGTTTCACCCCTGTGGAGGAGAAAAGGAGGGGAAAAAGGTGGAGAAGGGAAGGTCTTAGATAGCATTGCATTTCTAAGAAAGTTTTTGCAAAGCTGATAGACAGTCTTTGAGCCAATGCCATCTATCGAAAGAGTCTTTCATCTTTCAAGAATGAGCTTTTCTTAGTATTCTCACCATGGTCAGTTATTAGCTGAAAGCAGGCAGTTGGAAATATGACTTTCATATTAAACAGGGACAGATTTTAAGCACAGCAACTGGAGCCTTCCATCAATTACACACCTTGCAGTTGGAGATCTGAGAGGTACATTCTGATGACTACAACACTCTTTCATGAACTGTTCATAAGGGACCTTCGTATGTCATTATTAGTATATAGCTTAGTTTAGACAGAGTCATTGGTGCAATAGTAATGGATGACACATGGGTCTGGGGCACCTTCTCATGCACCTCACTGTGTCCCCTGGCCCTGCCTGGGGATGATCATAGATAAACCACTTTCATCTTATGATGGTCTACAGGAGGGCCTGCCTAACCTCATGACATGGTGAGTAGATATTCCCCATTGCCATGTAACAAATTACCACAAATTATTGACATAACACAATACAAATTTATCATCTTACATTGCTGTAGCTCAGAAATTAAAAATCGGTCTCACTGGGCTAAAATCAAGGTGTCAGCCATGGCCGTGTTCTTTTCTGGAGGCTCTATGGGAGAATCCATTTCTTTACTTCTTCCAGCTTCAGAGGACACTCTTACTCCTTAATTTATGGCCGCTTCCTCTATCTTCAAAGCCAGCAAAGGCAGGTCAAGTCCTTTTCACACTGAATCACTCTGACTTTTTCTTAGGTCAAATCTCCCTCCGTTTCCTTTTTCCACTTTTAAGCATCTTTGGGAAAATATTGAGATAATCTAACATAATATCCCACCTCAAAATCCTTAACCACATTGGCAAAGTCACTTTTGTTATGTAAGGTAACATTCAGTGGTTCTGGGGAATAAGACGTGGACATTATTTTGCCTACTACAGTGAGTATGACTGAGTCCAGCTCATAGTAGGTGAGGCTAGCCCCATGGCTACTTGTTGTCCCAGGGTCAGGCATTCCATTCTATTAGGGCCCAGTAGCAGCCAGGAACTTTTTCTCAAAAGTGTATGAGTCTCCATTGCAGATTCCATGGCCTTGCTCTAGGTGACTACTTGGTGATTCTCCTATCACATGCCAAAACTTCCAAACAGTATCTTTTTCTACTACAGATGCCTCTAATCCCATATGGTATACCAGGCTGCTTGGCCCAAGTGTCAGGGCTTTTGCACCACATCCTGAACATTTCTGCTCTGGTTCTCTCACAAAATGCTAGTTTTTCATGTCATCTAATATATGAGTTGAAGCAGTATTTCCAAGAGAGGCTATCATATTCTAAGAGACTTACAAGGAATTGTGCTCCCTTCTTCAGCAAGGGTGGTCGAGATGTAATAATTTGTCTTTTATTTGAGAGGAGATTTCTCAACCTATCCAAGACCACTAGACCCTTAAAATTTTCCTAGTGTGGCAGGCCCTAAATCTTTGCAGTATTTATCTCCCACTCTTGGGAGTACGTGTGTGTTACTGGAACCTCCAACGCACTTGCACTTCTTGCTTATTTTACCCAAGATTCATATGATGTCATTGATATAGTGGACTGAAGTATCCATACAGGCTACTTCTCTTTATGTTATTACAGTTAGTGAACAAGTTAATTTAAATTGAAGCAAGACTATAGATATACATTGATGTCTGTCCCAAGTAGATGTGAACTGTTTCTGACACATTTTTTTTATGATCGATATGGCCAGCTCAGCAGCTGAATACCACATACCTGAGGTATTTCCTAGCAAAGATACCACATTGAGTCCTACCTACTTGGTTGAGTTTGATTGTTCACTGTCATTTTCTAGGATCTGTCTGGTTTTTGTGGGATCCAGACAAGTGAATTGAAAGTGGATTAGATGGGAACCACTATCACTGCATCTTTAAGTCTTTAAAAGTGATACTCGTATCTGCCATTTCCCCCAGATACATTTTTTTTTTAATTCCACTATCTTGGCTAGCAGATGAACAGTTTCACCGATAGCTTTTTCTGCTATAATAGATCTTATTTTATAGTCAAAGAACCAATATGAAGGTTCTGCCAACTACCAAATATGTTCAATTCAAGTATACATTTGGCAACCATAGACATGATCATGGGGGGATCCAGGGACCAAAGTGTGTGTACTATGAGCTAAACTTACTTACATTAGGACTCCAGATCTCCAGGTTTCAATGTCAACTTAGATGCAGCATCCCAAAGACCTAATATGTGGGGTTCCCTGAGTAAGTTGTCATAGGTCCCTTTTGGAACCAACTGAGGAAGTCATGATCATACCGCCTTTCTACACTGTTGCAGGATCTTTCTTAGTAGGCACTTGATTCTTCCTTCAGGCAAGAAATTCTGGTTCTAAGAACTGGCCCAGATGTGAAAACTGGACAATGGATTGTGATTTTTGATTAGGATATCTGTCCTTAGCCTCTCTCACACATTCTTGATTTATTTTGATGATAGAGATTGAGCAATATCATTGTTGGCTGCCCATCTCTCTTGCCCCTAAGAACTCTGTGTTCTTTTTAACTCTATAGCATTTGAATGTCATGTTTCTCTGGCTGCCACTCTGACCTTGCTGCTCATTACAATATTTGTACCCAACTTGTTAACATGTGGTTAAGCACTGCCAGTTGGCTTCTATTGTATAGCAATCTTGTCACCCCAATTGCTGCTGGAAAATTCAGTTCTCTAATGTCATCTCCTACTCCTACTGTCAGCCATCAGAGTCTATTCCCACTTCCCCACCCAGCCTCCAAACCAATAGCTAGGATTAAGTCATGACATTATCTGGCTGTGGAAGTGCTGAATATATTAATAAAAGAAAGAGACTATATCCCTAAAGGGGTACACTCACTCATAATACAGGATTTAATGTTAAATCTTTGAGAGGTGGTGCCAACTGCTGCCAGGATGGTTTTTGGAAGCTTAGAGAAAACAATGGCCTGTACTAAGTCAACTAGAAATGTCAGAACTCTTGTGGCAGATGGTGAAAAAAAAAGAAGTTTAAAAAAAGACATACTTTTTATTGAAAATACTATGAAAAGCTAGAAAACCCACTGGGTAACTGCCTCACTGATGGGCTCAGAAGACGTTTGAAAACAATAAGTAATGTTCTAGTACAAGGGTCACAGCATCATGAGAAGCTCAGTAGTGGCTTTTTCACAGTCAGAGTAGCTTTTTAATAGTATTTTTTTTTAAGTACAATAAGTATTTTTTTTTAATTTAAAAAGTAAATAATATAAAAAAGCATAAAATTAGGAGGGAAAACGCTGAAATTTCATCACTTTGAGAAAATGTCGTTAACATTTTAGTGATCGTCTTTTCATCTATTTCTCTCAACAATCTTATTTGCTTCTCCCTTCCCGTATCTGCCCAATCTTTCAATTGCCATTCTTCACCATCCAAATCAATGTTAATAATGTACTATGTATTCATTCATAATTTTCTCCTGCATTTAATATATATAATTTTCCTTTTTCTAATTTATTTTTATAAAAAATAGATAATATTTCATAAAGTTCTCCACTTGCTCTCTCCCATAATACATCATGTAAATCTCTCCCAAGTTAACAAAAATAAATCTAAATCATTCTTTAAAATGATTATAAAACATTATAGAATGTGGAGACAATATCAATATTCTATTACTGATAAGCATTCATATGGTTTCCTGTTATTGTTACTATGAATAATCCTGTAATACATACTCTTGAGCATATATCTTTAAGCACCAGTTGAATAGTTTATGCTAAAACTGTACTAGGATCCACATAGAATTTCCTAGTCTATTTTTTCTGTAAGTTACTCTTTCCCTCTTCTGATAACAAAATCTCTAAAGGCTTATTTCCAAAATTTGTAGTCTGTTAATCAGGATTTCCAAAATAAAACCATCTTCCATCCCGCTATCAAAATTATTTTTATAAATCACAAGTCAAATGATGTCACTTTCCTAACTCCTAATTGCCTACAAAATAAAGACCATATTTCTCAGCATGCATTCAAAACTTTCTCTAGAGAAAGTCTAACATAAGTTTCCAAGTTCATTTATGTTTACCTACTATTCTATCCTATACTTGGCAATAATGAACATCTTGCCATTTCCTCAACAGTGACCCTTTGTTTCCCATCATTGTGCCCATATACACTCTTACTTACCCAATCATCTCTTTTATAAATCCTTTTCCAATAATGACAAGCAGAAGTTATTATAACCTCTTTTATGCTTCCAGAGCTCTTGGCACAGTCTTTTTTTTTTTTTAATTTCTTTGGAATATTTTTAAATTTGTAGAAAGTTGCAGAGATGTTACAGAGTTCCTGTACACCCAGTCTCCCCTAAGGTTAGCATGTCATAGTACCATGGTACATTTGTTAAAACTAAGGGAAAAAAAGCATTGTTCATTAATATTAACCAAACTCCAAACTCCAGACTTTATTTAGATCTCACCGATTCTTCCACTAATATCCTTTTTCTGTTCCAGGATCCAATCTAGCATACAATATTGCATTTAGTAATCCTATTGCTGATATTCAATGTATTAAGTGTATTATTTTGAATAGATAGGCCAGCTTTTTGGTTTCAGGCAGGAGGTTCTTGTTTCTCCATCCCGACTGGAGGCAAAGTCTAAGATTAGTTTTAAATAAAGCAAAAGCAAAACATTTTCTTTCTTAATATTTATAAAATATTTATAATCATATTTTAATAGCAGTATTTGTCCAAAAATAAAAGAAAAACCATTTAAAGTTAAATAGGCCCCTTTCTGGCAAATGCCATCAATATAGCTTAATCTTAATTTAAATAAAATAATTACTTAGAGGTAAACTAGAAACTTGAGAATGCCTTTGCTGTTAACAGATTCCACATATATCTGCAATTCCTCACCTTACTGTTTTCATTCTCTCTTTACCCAAATCTTCCTCACTATCAAAAATGGATAAAGAGTTGCAAGTAAGAGAAAATTTATTAAGAAATTATTTCTATTAAGTGATATGTGAAAATAATGTTGATCCATGTTTATTCACATTAATCTATTACCTTGGTTTTGCAAGAATCATTAACCATTCCTCATGGCCTTAGCAAGCATTGCAAGGCAGAAAGAAATATGACAAAGCAAAGGTAAAAAAAAAAAAAAATTAAACCAAGTGTTGACTTAAAAAAAACTATTAATGTAATTCATCACATTCAGAGATTAAACCAGAAAACTTTGTGCTCTTCTCATAAAAATATGATGAAATCCACACTCGTTCATGATAAAAACTCATATCACAGAGCAGAAGGAAACTTCTTGACCTGATAAAAGGCACCTACCAAAACACTACAACAAGTATTCTAATGGTAAAATGTTAGAAAGTTTTCCTTAAAAATTATGAATCATGCATTTTATTTCCACTTCTACTCAATACTGTATTGCAGGTCCTAGCCAATACAGTAAGGGGGGAGAACTCTATAAGCATTGAAATGAAAGAAGCAAAACTTAATATGTGCAGTTGTAATGATTACTTGCAAAGAAAAAACCCAAAAATATCCACATTAAAATGATCAAAATTACCAAAAAGAGCCAGATAAAAAATCAATATCTAAAAATCAATTTCATTTTTATATCCTAGCAAGAAAGAATTAAGAGACTGAATATTAAAAGTTGCCATGTACAAAAGAAAAAACAAATTTGCTAGAATAAATATAATAAAAATATGTAACACCTTAATGGATAAAAATTATAAAACTTTTTGAAGGCTATTTAAGAAGACCCAAACCAATAGACATATCTACTCTATTGACCGAGAAGACTTAGAATCATCAGGATGTCAGTTCTCTTCAAATTATTGATCTATAGATTCAATATAATTATAATCACAATCCAAAATTTTTCATGGAACATGACAAGCTGATTTTCAAAATGTGTATGGAAAAGCAGAGGACCAAATCAAGAAGATATTTTTTAAAAGAAATAGGTAAGGGAGAAGAGAAGCAGGAGCTTTTCCTATAGGGTGTTAAGATTTAATATAAAGCTACAGTCACAAAGATGAGTTGTTTAGGCACAAGGCTAAACAAGTAAATCAATGGAACATAATAGAGAGCCAAGAAAGAAAGCACACTATATTAGTGAGGGTAATCCTTGATTATACTCTAATATCTAGTTCACCCTGAAGCAGTTTTACTTGCCACAACCAAGTTTTATTTCTTGTTTAGCTCACCAGTTGATGAAGGTCACAGGGCTCTCCCTGGTGCTCTCCTGCAACTTGGAGATCTGGGCTTCTTCCATTTTCCCACTCCATATCTCGGAGTTCTTTGCTTCTAGCCATAGGTTGAGAGGGAACATAAGCATGTGAAGACTCCCACTTGCTCTTAATTGTGGCATATTATTCACACACACATTCCCATTGTTGAGAACTCAGGCACCTGGTCTCAATGCAACCATTTAAAAGGCTGAGAAATGCAGTTTTTTTGTGTGCCCAAGAAGAGGAAATTGTGTGATGAACCAGCATTGTCTCTGCAAAAAAAGTATGAGACCTTATAAATAGCAGAATTGACATAGCTGATCCCTGAGGAAAGTATTAATGATTAAAAAGTAATGCTAAGAAGAACTCACTCTCTTCTTTACACTGCACTCAAACAAATAATTTCCAAATGGATTAAAAGCTTAAATGAACCTATAACCAAAATTACCCAGCAAAGCTATCATTTAGAATTGAAGGACAGATAAAAAGCTTCCCAGACAAGAAAAAGCTAAAGGAGTTTATCGCCACCAAGCTAGTATCAAAAATATGAATAATAAAATGGCAATAACTACATATCTAGCAACAATTACTTTAGATGTCAATGGATTAAATGCTCCAGTCAAAAGAAAGTGTGGCCGGATGGATAAGAAAACAAGACTTTCACATATACTGCCTACAAGAGACTCGCTTCAGATCAAAAGACACAAATAACCTGAAAGTAAAGGGATGAAAAAAGATGTTTCATGAAAATGGAAACAAACAAATAAAAAAGCAGATATAGCACTACTTACACCAGACGAAATAGACTTTAAAACAAAGGTTATAACAAGAGACACAGAAGGACTGAGTTATCCCATTTCTGGGTATTTATCCGAAGAAACCCAAAACACTACTTTGAAGGGACATGTGAATTCATATGTTCATTGAAGCATTATTTACAATGGTCAAGATACAGTGGCTACCTGG
Source organism: Pteropus vampyrus (assembly GCF_000151845.1). Taxonomy (NCBI): domain Eukaryota; kingdom Metazoa; phylum Chordata; class Mammalia; order Chiroptera; family Pteropodidae; genus Pteropus; species Pteropus vampyrus. Next base: position 4,904,464 of record NW_011888948.1, read on the forward strand.
GTGTCCATCGATAGATGAATGGATAGAGAAGAGGTGGTACATATATACAATGAAACATTACTTACCCATAAAAAAAATTAAAAGAATGAAATCTTGCCATCTGCAACAACATGGATAGACGTAAAGGGTATTGTGCTGAGTGGAGTAAGTCAGGCAGAGAAAGACAAATACCATATGATTTCACTTACATGTGGAATCTAAAGAACAAAACAAACAAACAAAAAAAACAAAACAGAAATACTCGTAGATACAGAGAATGTTTTGGAGGTTGCCAGATGGGAGCAGAGTTGGGAGGGTGGGTAAAAAAGGAAAAAGAATTAAGAAGTACAAATTGGTAGTTACAAATAGTCATGGGAATATAAAGGATAGTGTAAGGAATATAGTCAATAATATTGTAATAACTATGTATGGTGTCAGATGAGTACTAGATTTATCAGAGTACTAGATTTATATTGAAACTAATATAATATTGTATGCCAACTGTAATTAAAAATTAAATTATTTTTAAAAAAACTTTAAAAAGAAAAACAAAAGAAATATAAAAAAAAAAATCTTTATGACCCAGGACTGGGAAAGAGTTCTTAACACACACACAAAAGCACAAACCCAGTAGGAAATGATGAATAAAAATGCATCATTAAGAAAGAGAAAAGACAAACAAACTGGTGGAAGATATTTTCAGTACACATAACTGAAAAGAGTTAGTATCTAGCCTATAGAAAGAAATTATACTGGCCAACTGTCACAAAAAAAAAAATCTAAGGGAAATAACTACACTTCATCAGTAAATCAAAAAATTAAAATTAAAATCCAAAGAAGATTCCATTCCACAACCATTAGATTGAAAAAGTTAAAGTCAGATAGCATCAGTATTAGCAAAGAGGAGGAGCTATAGGAAATCTTTTCCACTATGGGTGAGAATATAAATTGATACAAAAAGTTTGATAAATAATTTGACACTATCTCATGAAATTAAAATAGTGTATACTCTCAAGAAATAGCAATTCCACTTGCAGACAAATTCTTGCACACGTGAACTATGACAAAATACTTCAACACAAATGTAATCTTGAAAATACGATGTTAAGTGGAAAGATACTGAAGAAAGTATATAGTATACCATTTTGTAGGGTTAGATCAAGCAAATCTAAAGATATTTTAAGAATCCTCATGTACAAGAATCCATACATGTGTTATAGTCCATACTATAAAGAAAAGCAAGGGAATGAGCAAAGTCGAAATTTAGGGTAGTGGATACTGTTGGGGGTGTGGCAGAAGGGTATGGTGGGGAGCTTCGAGGACACCAATAAAGTTATATTTGTTTAGTGGGGTAATGGGTTCACAGGCATTCCTTTTATTATGTAATAAACTAATTTTAGCATAAATATTCCCTTATGCATCAATATTTAATTTTTAAAATACACACACACGGAGAAAAAAAGTAAGCACTCTGCAAGCTGACTCTCATTCAAGAGAGCTGTTTATTTTGCAATTGCTTAGGAGCAGAAAGAGTGAGTGGATGTTCTCTTTTTAACACTACACTTAGTCTTTAGCAAGATCCTCTTTCCTTTTAACATTTCGAGTTTGTTTCCTTTTTATAATTATCTCAAAGTCCCTCCCAGTATAATTTATCTCATTTTTACTTTTTATTTAACATCAAAATTCTGTTTTATTTTTTCCAGTGGCCAGGTTATATCTGCTCTTCCTAGAACCTCTAGGCAAGCTCAAATTCTGCAGAATCTCACTACGACATATGAGGTAATTTTTCCCTCATAGATGTTTATATTGGTTTCATTCTGTAGGAGTATAGTGTGCCATATTCTTTCCTATATGTTGTCTAACTTATCTATAGTTGGTATAAACCCCTCTTCTAATAGCCTTCTCCCCCTTCTCATACTTACATGATTTTACTTGTTCCCCACATCGAAACTTCTTCATTTGTATTATTGTCTTTTTAGCAAATTGCATAATAGCATCTTGAGATTAAAAGTGTGTACTTACAAAGATGCTACAGTAACTGAGGTCCAAAAGGACTTCGGTTATAAAACAATGGTTTTTAATCAAGAAGTAAATATCAAAAATAAAAGTGAAAATTTATTAAAATTTTCATGCCTGGGACCCATCTCCCCAGAATGCCTAAGATGTAGATGTTAGACCATGATGCAGCTCTGACAACTGTGCAGAAAAGAAAATTATGCATTGAGAACCTCTAGACTACAGGGTGGTTCCAACGAAAGTTTGGCTGGACCAATGGTGAGCCCTTAAGCCAAAGTCACCTGTAAGAGGAAACTCATACCTAGCAGGAATGGATTTGTATTAATTCTCCCACAGTGCTCAATCACTGTGTGGCTACAGCCCTGGAGTAGCATGGCTTCAGCCAGGTGGATCAAGATGCGGAACAAGTGAGAAGATTAGTCAACCATGCTTTTCCCAACAGAATTGCTAAGTAGCGAATTTTCATAGCCACCACACCATGGAAAGAGGAAATACCACCAGAGGAAGCATCGGAGATTTAGAATTTAGTTCTTGGTCTACCACTTCCTAGGTGTGTGATTTTAGACAAGTTAGCTATTAACTTTAATTTCTTCATCCAAACAATAAAAATAATAACAGTTGTCCAGTCTATATCAAAGTGTTATTATAATGATCAAAGTAAATGAGTGTGAAAGTGCCTTGATAAAGTACAGTAATATAGAAAAATATATATAAATAATTTTTGAAGGCATTGCCCAAAGTCCATAATTAGATTAAAGAATAGGAACACTGACACAATAGTAATGTTAAAGATATGAAATTTTTAGTAAAGAAAATTAGCATTTAATTTATTTAGAAATTAGCATTTAACTTTCTGGACAAAATTTTATTTCCCTCCTAAACATCTGACATATACATCCAGTTTTACAGTTGAGCCATAAATATATTCATTCATTCACTCATCCATTCATTGTCTAGTCAAACATTTATTGAATACCTAGCATGTTCCATGTCCTTGTTAGCAACTGGGGTTACAGAGAAGAATAAAACAAACTCCCTGAAAAAGAAATGTTTATAATGCCACTTGTGTGAATGAGGACCAGTGGCCAGGAAATATCTTTTTCATTTTTCTTATATACACATTTAATGGCTTTAGCTGCAGATAAGAATGATATGAAAAACCGTTTTTATTTTATCAATTTCCTCCCTTGAAACTGCAGATTGTCCTCTGGCAGCCAGTAACAGCTGAATTTATTGCAAAGAAAAAAGAAGTCCATTTTTTTGTGAATGCATCTGAATTAAGCAATGTGAAAGCCCATTTAAATGAAAGCAGAATTCCATTCAGGTAGGCATCATTGAATATTTATTAAATTGCTATTATAAACACCTATGATGCGTTTGACTAGCAGATGATATAATTGCTTCCTGGAAAAATAAACACTTACATTAAACATGACAATAAGAAAATCTCCAAAATGGACTGGAGATGAAACCCAAGTGGCTAACTCTGTGAGCTTGAGCAAATGGTTTAACTTCCCACGACCGCATTCCCTTGTCTCAAAATGATTTAGACTCAATGATCCATGGAGCCTCTTAAATTCCTCCTAATTCCTTCTTTCTTATAGTTCCTCCACTCTGTAGCCAGACTTGGGGAGCAAAATTGTCATTCACTTTAGTAGACTTTGTGGTATCTCTCAAAAAAGCAAGCTGGTGAATAGGATTTTGCTTCCTTCATCAGGTCAGTGAGCATTCCGGAATGTCTGGTCCTAGACTAAAAAGTCTAGGATTTCTGCTCAGAGTTCGTGGTCTCCTACTTTTGGAGTCTGCTGTCCGACATCTCCTCTCTGTATCCATTGCCCACATGTCAATGTCTTCCAGCTGCTCTAGCACTTCCTGAAGGCTAGGCTCTCTTCTGTGTATCATGGGTGACCTTTGAAGAATACGCTATGATAATTAATAATGTTATAGGTGTTTACCGCCTTCTAAGAACTATGCCGAACCTTTCTATACATTGTATCATTTACTCCTTATTTAACCCTGTGAGGTAAATACTCTCCTCATTGTACAGATGAAAAAGTTTTTCAAACTTACAAATGAATTTCTCAAAGTCAACCAGCTAGAACATGGTAGAAGTAGGAGTCGAACTCAGATCTTCCTGATGTCAAAGCCTTGGCTCTTATCTGTTGGCCTAAATAAAAGTAAAGAAACCTTTACTAAAATGGTAGCTTATTTTCAAATTGTTTATTCTGGGTAATTAAATGGCTTAATTCAGTTTTTGCCTAGTTAACTGTGTGGCACTTCTCAAGAGTCATCTTACTGATGACCTTCCTGTAATCTCCCTTTTCCTTCTATTTTTCTAGAGATATGATCATCTTTGGGTATGTAGAACTTCTGATATAGGTCAACAGTTGTCACAATGGGAAACAAAAAGAAAAGGCATTTTGCATCTCTTTGGCTCTTAACTGAAAAGAAAATAATACTATGTTACTCTGAATTGAAGAAAGTTGTTCACTAACCCACATGTTCACAGAAAAGACACTGATGAAGCACAACCAAGAAATGTTAATAACAGTGAGGAAAGGGTGAGATATTGGAGGCCCTGAAAATATACCATATAGGAGTCACTTTCTGTCCAGTTCCCATGTGGGTTTGTGAATTTCAGCTTACCACAATGTTAGGTGGTGTTTTCACCTGATGATCTTCTGCTTATTAGACTTCTTAATGATTTTACCCCCATGCTCACCTGTTGTGACTACAATGGGCCACATGGGAAAATCGAGGCTGTTTTGGAAACAAGTTTGCCCTCTGTTTCATCACTTAGTGTCTTGATGGAAGATGTGGAAGATCTTATACGACAGCAGACTTCCAATGACACAGTCATCCCCCGGGCCTCCTCCTCATACTATGAAAATTATCACTCACTAAATGAAGTAAGCCATTCCATTTCTCTCCAAAATTACTATTTTCATTTAACCAGCATTTCCATGGGAAATTATTAAAGTATCATAATTTGTGGAAGAGGGTAAAAAAAAATCACAATTAGGTTGATCGTATGGTGGTAATCCATCCTTTTGTAGATGGTGTTTTATTTGGTACACTGCCTCTAAGCAGGCTGTTTGTCCACAGCTAAGAGTATCTCTAATTGCTAGGAGTAACACTACCTGCCAAGGAACAGCAGGAAATAACAATAGGGCCTTTTTATTGAAACTGACACACAAAAAAATTAACGGTCCAATTAATCATGTCTCTTTGGAATATAATCCTAATTATACTCTTGCTGAATAATTGCCACATTATCTCACTGAATTAAAAAAATTTATTCACTTATATTTAGTATACTATAAATAAATCCATTTTATTCCCCTTAGGAGGAAACTATTAAACTAATAATAATAATAATAACAATAACAATAATAATGAGAAGAAAAATGTGTTTTAATCTTTAAAAAATCGATTTTTTTCTATCAGTACTTCTTAAAGTTCTAGTTTTCCTAGAAAGAACCTAAAGATGTCAATGTTCAGTTTACCTCACTAAGTTTTCATATAATATCGTAAGAGCTATTTCCCCATATTTATTAGTTGAAAGGATAGACTCCTTGGAGGATTTTCTTGTTTACATAGTATACTCAAAGGAATAAGAATTCCTTGGTATCTTTTATTCTTTCATAGGAGTACACTGCTATATTTTATCATCTTTGGCTAGGTGCCCAGAAACTATTAAGAATCATATCTATGTTTTTAAGACTTAACTAATAAAAATCAATTTTCTATTTTAATTTTCAAAAACCTCCATTCCTTTCTAGTTAATTAAACCAGAACTCAGTCTGCTTCTAGAATCAATTTGTCTGGTTGATTGATGGCATTCTTAAAATGCCATCTCCCTCTTTTATCTCTCATACCTTGTCTCTATCTATTCCACATAGACTATCTCCTTCCAGCATCCATTATCAGCCCTGCATAAGCAAACCTGATGTCCAGAATTGAGAGGTGAGGTAGGAATGGAGAAGATAAATATGTCAGTGCTGTGTTGAGTTTGGTGGGAAGAGGGGAATTACTTAAACAAGTATTTTTAATATTTTTAAAAATATATTTTAATTTTTGTTTTAAAAAGTTATTTTTTTTCTTACCCTATTCCCAGGAAAGAATTGGAAACACAGTTTCCATCAGCTAGGATTGCTATTTGAAATTACCTCTAGAAAAGTTTCTAGAAGTAAGGCCAAGTGTTAGTTATTCCCATTTCAGAAAGTATAAAAGTTTAATTGTGGCCCCTGAGAAGTTGGTCTACATTGAAACATGAGTAAGTTACATCTTTCAACACCAGCTTTGAAGTAGATGCTAGCTTATAGTCAGGCCTGGATTTTTTAATTTGTCCTTCCAGTGTAATCTTGACAGAATCACCAATGCCACTAGACTTCCACCCAGGAAAGAGGTCTGGAATCAAATTTCTTCTCAAAGTAGAAGAGAATTTTTTTCTCCAGATTGTATTCACTTTTGCCTCTCATAATTTCTCAGATCTTATTGTGCATGCACAGGTCTTTAGTGGAAAATAATGGCACTGCCATTTACCCTGTGCAAAGGTAGTACCCAGGGCTTCCTTAGGTTACTCTTGAAAATTGAATTAAAAAAAAAAGTCTCGTATAAAAGTGAACTCTTGAATCAATGGCAAAGAAAATTTCATACATAGAGGCAGGGATTTGATTTGATGAGGCTATAAAGAATAACTCCTAGGAGACATACTTTAAAGATGAACTTTTCCTGCTATGTCATAAGGTTCTCAGTACTTTTCTACTCTTTCTCTAAACCTTAATACTTTTCAAAACTTAATTTTATTAATTTTTCCTAAACAGCAGAAGGACCATTCTGCCTCGAGTGTTTTAGTTCTTCATTCTTTCTACATACAGAGGTTTTAGAGAGCTCTCCTTCCCTCGAAGATGTTGTCTGTTTCCTTTGGTCAGGGAAATGCTTTGAAATTGCTCTGTGACTGACTGCTTTTTTCCATTTTGATAGATCTATTCTTGGATTGAAGTTATTACTGAGCGGTATCCTGATATGGTTGAAAAAATTCACATTGGATCCTCATATGAGAAGCGTCCACTTTATGTTTTAAAGGTATGTTGTGGGGAGAGTCATTGATCTTTCAATTTTGGGGGATGTAATTCTCTGGTGGCACTTGTTATAACTTGGATTTTTTTCTTTAAGTTCTGGAAATATTTGTATTACAAGTGTTCCTCAACTTTAATACCGAGCTATTTAGGGTTGGTTTTACCTTAAAAACTTTTTTCAATTACTAATGCAGTGTTGGTCTATCAGTGGACATCGGTTTTAGAATCAACTCTGTCTCTGTTTATATGGCATAGATAAGCCATTTAACTTTCCTGAGCTTCAGGGCTTGCTGTCATAAAATGAGAGGAGTGGTCTGTATTATTTTTCAAATCCTTGTTTTATTTACACCATCCCCACCACCACCACCCCTTCCTCTGACTGGCTTACTTAGGAAAAGAGAGAAAAAGAGAGAGGAAATCTATTATTGGACAAACACTGACATTGACACAGGTTTTAAAACCAAATAAGGAGCTGAACAACCAAGCCCAAGGAAAGGTAGGAACAAGGGCAATGCTGGAGTCTTGGCAATAGGGCTGATATAATAGCTTCTGCCCCAGTCATGGTCCATTTGGTTATTTATTTCAGTTGAATAAATTGGCTTTAGTAAAGGTGAATGAATATGACCATAGGAGGAATTTGGGGGAGCCATGAAACCATATTAATTCCTGCCTATTAATTTCTAATTCTGTACTTCTTTTTATACTTCTCCCCAACTAAAAACATTAAAAAAATAAAAATAAAAAGAAGCTCTAAAAATGTTTAATCATTGGAAAAATACATTTGATTTAGTAACACTTAATTTGCATATTGCTTCCCAAAATAGTCTAAGTTGTGATAGGAAAGCCTCTTCGGTCATCCAAAGATAAGAGTTTGAGTCAGAATTTCTGGGTTTTAATCTGTTCTGACAGGAACTTGCAGTTCAAATTCAAGAAAGACATATGAAACATTGGGTCCTCTTGGTAGCTGAGTTGGTCTATCAGATTGGATCAATGTAATCATGACATACCCATCCATGACATTTTCTTTCAGTCATATAGTGTATATTCTTTGAAACTTGTGTTTCTGGGACATAGAAGTTGAAAAGCCATAATTTCTGCATGTTTTGGTCTCACTCTTACTTAACCAAGGCATAATGTGAGTCTCTGGGGTTCCTCTATCTTTCCAATGTCAGGAAAAGCACCGAGTGTTTACTCAGCACAGTTAGACAGAAGGTAACTAATTCAGATGACTCAAGATTCTTATTAAATTGAATAGATTAAATCAGCCAGGCACCACTTGTTCCACACCTCCTGCAGAAAGTTGCCCACCCAACACATACTTATTTACCTATAACGAAGTGTGAAGAAATTGCCTGAAGTACTAGTTCTCTGGTCTCTACTTCTACATTTCTACATGCAGCACAGGTATGACAAGTTAAATATGGAAGAATCAAAAGAGCTTTAAATTAAGAGTCCTGGCTTTAAGCCTTAATTCTGACTCTCACCAGTTATGTGAAAGTTGGCTAGTAATTTCATCTCTTCACCTTTAATCTCACCAGCTTTTAATTTCCCTTGAGAATTCTGAAAGAAATGCAGAGACTAATGCACATTTCAGAGATTTGTTAAAAGAATTAGATATAAGCACTAAATAAATGTAAGTTATTATCCTGAGGCTTCTCGTTATTGTTTTTGGTTTTCTTTGGGTAGGTTTCTAGAAAGGAGCAATCAGCCAAAAATGCTGTGTGGATTGACTGTGGAATCCATGCCAGAGAATGGATCTCTCCTGCTTTCTGCTTATGGTTCATAGGCTATGTAAGTACAGCATTCACATTCTTTTAAACCAGAGTTTTTTTATTATGTGGACAAAGACCACCTGTGTCAGAATAGGCTGGGCTGTTTATTAAATGCATTTCCCCTGGTCACATCCTAGAACTCGACTTGAAATCTCTGGCTTAGAAATTTATAATTTTTACAAGTTTCCCAGGTCACTTTTATACATATTAAATTTGAGAGCCATAACTTCAAGCATTTAAATCACGCTAAAGATTGTCAGCCTCCTACATTTTATCTAAGGCTAAACACTGGAAAATAATTTAAAAATAGTATGCAATTGTAATATTTTTTCAGGTAGAAGAACTAAAGCAATTATCCAAATCGAGTTCCAATTAATTCTTTTCTTTTGATTTAAATTATCCAGGCATCTTTTGCCATATTCTGCCCTTGGAAATTGAACATTAAGTACAGCATTACAGAGCAGATTATATTTTCCCACATGTTATAATAGAGAATTTTGTCCCCAAAGAAGACCTTGACATCAAAAAATCCACATATGAGACAAAGAATATGGCATAAAAGTAAAAAATTATAATGAATATAAACCTCTATAGTAAATGAAAACAGTAAAAATTATGGTTTGGATCCCATAAAATGGACATATATGTCCTCTACACTGATTTAAACAAAGAGCCATTGTTCTTTGTATAATAACAACATAATAGCTTTGGAAAAGTAACTTAAAATATGTGTCCTTTTGATAATGGTTATTATGTTCTCTATAGTTAGAGATATATAATAACACAAAATAGAAGAGTTAGAAAATTAAGAGATTATCACTTAGATTGATCTGTCTTAATAAATGAGGTACATTGAAAGTAAAAATATTTCCTCCTCTTTCGGGTCTTGTCAACTATAACATCCCTATCTGCTTTTATTTGACTTATCATCTTCTCTTCCCCACTTATGGGAGCTGCAGCATCCTGGAGCCTACTGTAAAGTTCCCAACCATCATTGGTACCGCCTTGACTAAATGAGAGTAATTCCCAACTGACCAGACTGTTAACACAGCCCAGTCATTTGATGATCTGTAACCTTCACGAAGTTGGGCAGTTTTATTCATTTTAGGTAATAAATGAAGCAGCAGTTAGTAGAAAAAGGTGCAAAGCAAGAGAGAAAGAACGTTTATTTCTTATTCTATAACTGAACCTGGAAGGGGCCAGAAATTTCATTTCATATTGACTCATTCATCTTGATGAAGTTGTCCTTAATTGCTCTCTTTCTCAACATTAAAACTTTTTCTTCCTACTACACATGCTATTCCCCACCCCACACTTGCTGAATCTTTCTAAGATTAAATTACTTATTCCACAAATATTTATAAATTGCCTATAAGGTCTGGACCCCAGAGATACAATGGAAAACAAGATACAGTTAGAGAAACTTACAGTCAAATATTTTGCCCCCAATACTGTGAGCCTGAGTTTTGTAGCCCAAGTTAACAAGCTCTTTTTAATGGACATTTAAGCTCCATTCTTTCCTGCCTAAAACTAATCTAGATCATCTGACTTTCATAATGATTCAAACAACTGTAGGAGGAAAAATAAAATACAATATTTAGCTTTAAAATATTTGTGTAGGTAGACTTTATATTTAAAAAGTAAAGCACCCAAGGGTAAATTGAAGTCTTTGCTTTCAAGTCTGTGTAAAGAAAACCTACATTACTCCTATGTTTCTCCTTTAATCACATATTACTACACTCATAACACTTCTGATACCAGATATGTGAGGATTTCCCCCACACCAAGCAATTCTGTGACACCAGCTGAGTGTCCTATAATTTAACTAAATTCTGACACTATTTACCTGGTGATAGCATTAGATTCCACAGGCCTGCCCAACCCCTCTCCATACTTGATGTTAATTGAAAGTCCAGGTTGTTATCTTTGTTTCTGACCAATCAACTGTAAATTGAAGGGTCCCAAGACCCACTCCATGGGTTAAATCAGTTTGCTGGAGCAGCTCACAGAACTCAAAAAAACCCCAGTTTATTTACCATATACCAGTTTATATATGAAAAGACAGATAAAAGGGATGAATAGGGCAAGTTATGTGGGAAGGGATCAAGAGCTTCCCTGCCCTTTCCAGGTGCACCATTCCTCCAGCACCTCCATGTGTTCAGAAATTCGGAAGCTCCATGAACCCCATACCTTTGGGATTTTTATAGAGGTTTTATAATGTAGGCACGATGGATCAATTTTCAGTTCTTCTTCTCTTCTTGGAGTATAAAGAATGGGGCTGAAAATTTCAAGCTTCTAATCCCGGCTTGGTCTTTCTGTTAACTAGTCCTCATTCAGGAGCCTACCTCATCAGAACAAAAGATATTGCTTTAACCCAGGAAATTTCAAGGGATTTAGGAATTCTGTATCGGGACGCAGTGTCAAAGATCAAATATTTTACTCTATTTTATTTTTATTTATTTTTTAGGCGAGGCAACCCTAGGTTGATCTCACAGTTTGCAAGGACCTTGTCAGCTTACAATTCCTTTTTTAAAAAAATTTTATGCCTTCGGCACCTGGTCTTCCTTGATAGTCTCCCATCCAAGTACTAACCAGGCCTAACCCTGCTTAGCTTCCGAGATCAGATGGTATTGGACTTGTTCAGGGTGGCATGGCTGTAGCAAAGACCAAATATTTGAACAAAAGATGCTGCTAGTGCTCTTTTAGGAAATTACGAGGGTTTTACGAGCTCTGTGCCAGGAACCAGAGGTGTGGTGGGGCAGAGACCACGATATATATTTTTTCCATTATCTCAGTCTGTCCCTTCCTTTTCCCACTCAATAAAGATTTTTAAAGTTTTGTTTCAGTCTCACCTAAAGGAAACCTATTGTTCTACACTTTAGAAAACTTGAGGCCAGTCATTTCTTTCTGTGCCTCTCTTTCATCTTCTGGAGGCCCAATTTAGATCCTTTCTACTTCTGCAAAAGCAGGGGCTGAGGCTTACTTGTGCATGACTACATCACCAAGTCCACACCAAGCAGAGGTCTGGCATAACATATGAGCCCAATGAACCATCACACTTTGCTCAGTACTTTGTCTGTAAGCTGACTTTTCTCACTGCTATCTTTCCTCTGAACCTCTACCCTGGAGAACTCTCACTTAATTGCACACAAAGTTGGCACTCTACAACCTCAGGGCTTCCACAGAATTCCTTCTGCTGTTCCTCATCTTAACTGACACATGACTTGAGAAGGATTTTGCTTCATAGGAGCTCCATCAAGTAGAGGGCCTGCTCCTTCATATCTTCACATGCCAAGGGACCAGGAGAAGTGAATCAACAATCTCCTGTCCTAATACTGCCATTGCTCTCATTCTCCCCCCAAACTCATAATCTGATCTGGTTATTCTAACTTTGTCTTTTCTTATTACTGTCATCTATTGGCCTCCAGATAATTTCCTAGAACCTGGCTCATGGTCCTTCATTCCCTTGCAACTCTTGCATTCATTCTGAGTGAATCCAAAGTCCATATGTGAGACCCATTTGATTAATCATCTTCTCAGCTCCTTGAACTCTACATTACCAAACCTAACCTCAACTCTGTTTTAGTAAATTTCTCCCATGTCCATCCTCTGGATCTCAGAAATAATTCTCTTCCTGATCATTAGATCTAGAATGTGACCATGGACAGGGAAGGCTAGGAGGGGCCACTTAACAGTCTGACTTCTTAATTTCCTCTCCTTCCATTTCTCTCATTCTTCACACCTGCTATGCATTTTTTCATTTTTTTCTTTAGTAGATTTCCAGTTCTTGGATATATCTACTTTCTTCTAATTTATCAGCTCCTTTCCAGGAATCTCTTTTTTTCACTAACAAGCCTGAGTCTCATCACAAATGAGACTCACCTGTATCCTGAATTTCTTGCCCCTATGATCACCCTCCAGCAATTCCAATCCCAAGCATCCCACAGAATTAACCTGAGCCACTTTGTATATCTCAATTTTATTATCATATTTATAACATTGAATGTTTTTTTTTCTTTTCTAACAACACTTATATTAGTTTTTCGAGGGCTAAGATAATCTCTAAAGTCTTTTTGTGGGGCGGGGGGGGGGGGCGGTGCTTCTCCATAACCCAGTGTGTTGTTCAGTCCACATAATTGGCAGTCAATATCTTTTTGTTACATTTGAAATTCAAATCAGTACTGCAGGTTTAGGCTGAAATACAACTATGGGGTCCAGTGAGTAGGAGCTAAACATTACAAACCATTGGGCTAATACCCTATTGCCATTGGATAAGGTCAGAATTATCCATACATACATAGAAATTAGAGAAAAACTGAGACATACAGTTCTTTGCTATATTTCTAATGGTAGTAGGAGTAACAGTTTATTTTAAAATCTTCTTATACATTTTATATGCTTTCATATAATATTTATTCTCTATCAAATGGTTATTGGTACTGTTGTTGGTTGCTGTTTAGAATCATTTTAAAGACAAAGCTTTAGTGTACCCCAGGCAAAAAGAACTAAGTAATCATTTGACACTGGCCTACCTGATAGGAATCAGTCAAGGCTTCATCTCCCACCTCCTAATCACTCACTTACTTTTATGCTCTCCTCTGGCACCCCCTTTCCTCATCTTTATTCTCATTTGCTTATAGTAGGACAATGATTTCAATTATATTATCATTTGGTGGTATACCTTTTGTGTGTCTGGCATAATTTCTTCAGCCACTCACCTTATTAAAAGTAATTTATTCACTAGATATAAATATATTTACAGAATACTATGAAAACTCATTGGATAAGATATGCTTAGAGAGCCCCATGATACATCGATCACAAATTAATAGTAAAGAACTATTAGATTTATGAACATGTTTGACTTGGCTGAAAATGTTATTTGAAAAAGAATTAATGTCTTTAAACACAGTTGATAGTACTAAGTCAGAATTATAAGGTAGGCTTATAGAATTTTAGAGGTTAAATTACTTCAATTACATGTTTAGATATTTAGATTGTATGCTTTTGAAGAATAGATTATTTGATAAATGTCAAACCTGAAGAGATTTTAATAAGTAACGACATATTTCACAAAGTTGATTAAGAACATTTCTTGGATTTCTCTGCATCTATATAACCTTGCTGTAGTACTCACAATGCCTGGAAAGGAACACAGGCCTGCCATAGTTCCAAGTATAACTCAATCTTACCTTTAGCCAATCAGAAAAATATTTAAAGGCCTAAGGATACTATATTATCTAGCTGATACATTCAGGTCGCCCTTTCATCGGGGTCTACTTCTCCACTTACAGACATTGAGAAGTACTCTTATTGCTGAGTTTCCTCTCTATCCTTCTTTTTACGAAGGTTATATTTCCGCCCTCACTCACCCCACCTATTTGGAGCCCTACTATTATACAAGAAATTCCACAGCTAATATTGATCGTCTCTTAAAGCCTAACTTTCTGCTGAAAGATTTTCATCAACCATTGATAAAGGTAGTAAGGAAGTAAAGAGAGTGAAGCAGATGAAGAAATTCACCATGCCATATCTATTAAAAGTTCAGCACACATTGCAGAAATAAAAATGATAAATGCTTTATATTTTGAAATAAATAAGATCTTATAATCTTTTCTTCTGACAATGAATGCTATGTTATTACTGAAACATGACTCTGACATAAATTTACAAATTTGTAGAATAAAAGCATATTTAACTAGTTGCTCGGCTATTTAAAATAGCTTCTTTTATCCTATAAAATTTTCTTCCTTCTCATTCAGCTTTCATTTCTGACCCGTAGTAGGTTAAAAAATAACTTATACTTTTGCTTTTTTTTCTCCTATTCTTCATAAGTGTTATCCATTGCAAAGAATTTTAATATGACATAATTATTTTAGGGAAATATAAATATAATATTTTAAATATTAGAAGAGAAAATGGTAAACATTTTGCTATAGCTAAGGTAGGATTTAAAAAACATTTTTCTTTTGTTGATAATAAAACCATTTCTTAAAGTTTTTCAAATAAAGTTTGAAGCAACAAATAATTGTAAACTAATCCACAAATTAAAAGGTAGCAAAGTTGCCACAAGTGAAGGTTTTATACCAAACCTCAGTCCTAGATAAAGGTTTAACCAGCTGAAATTTGTCTTTGTGTTTCTCCTGCCTCTATGTTTGGTTACTCTGGGGTAAACTTTTCAGTCATTGAAATGAGGACATCATTGGATCATGTTGAAATATGTGACCCTAATGAAGGTGTGAGTCTAAAGCAGAGAAGACCAGTGTCAGATGATGCCTACTGGGAAACTCATAGCCAGTACCTAGGAAAAGCTATGGCTGATTTTAAAGCCGAATAATCTGATGCTTGGAAAACACACTTTATTGCTGCAAAAATTTAGCTCCATAAGTTATAAAGACAACACAGAAAATATCATTAGTTCTATCTGGGCATATGACAAGGTTAGTTTAAGCTCTGGTTGATATGGATTATTGAAAAAGAAGTGGAACTATGTCTAGATTTTTATTTCCTTAAATATTTGTGGTAGGCTTTATGGATTTAACAAATAATTATTTTTGTTTCTTAGAGGAAATTTTAGAAAACATTTGGTTCTGTTTGGTGCCTCCATTAAATAGGAAAACCATTTGTCCTGTATCCAAGGCATTTACCACACTTGGCAGTTTAGTACCCTAAATTCATTCTTTCCAGGAACTGATATGCTTCCTGAAAGTTAAATATTTTTTAGCGACCTTTAAAAAAAATAAAAACACACAAAGAAACAGATAAAGTTTAGAAGAACTTAAAAGAGATATTATTAAACATACTTGGTTTAATTTGTAGGTAACTCAATACCATGAGGAAGAAAGTCTATATGCCAATCTTCTGAGGCACTTGGATTTCTATGTCATGCCGGTAGTTAATGTGGATGGTTATGACTATACATGGAAAAAGGTAAGTGAAGCCAAATAAAACAAAATATGCTCCCTTTAAGGATACAGGATACACAGGCTGAATTATTCATAGAATCCTGGATCTTGGCACAATGGTTTTATTATAAAAAAAAATGTTTAATTATCATTATGGAAAAGTTCAAACATATATGTGTGGAAATAATTTTAACTCCTATGTACCTGTCAGACAGCTTCAAAAATAATCAATTCATAGCCAATCTTTTTTTATCTACATGCCCCACCTACTTTTACCTTATCCATATTATTTTGAAACACATCTCAGATATTATATTATTTTATCAATAAATATTTTGCTATGCATCTCTACGAATTCTTAAAAAACAACCACAGTACAATTACATATATAAATTAATTAACAATAATTAATATAAAATGTCCAATCACTATTTAAATTTCCAGTGATATCATAACTTTTTAATAAGTTTCTTTCTGTGATTCAGGATCCAAAGAAGGTTAGTATGTTATGATTGATTTACATGTCATTTAATTCTATTTTAATCCATAGATGCTCTCACGCTTACTCTTTTACTCTCATTCTTCCTTGCAGTTTATTCATTGAACTGAATGAAGTGTTTCCCATTGTCTGGATTTGCTATTTGAATTTTGCCACGTTGCAGTTTAAAAGATTCTACTGTCCTCTTAATTTTCTAAAACTTGATATTTGGATCTAGAGGCTTAATTAGATTCAGGATTGACTTTTTTTTGGCAAGACTACTTCATTGTGCAAGTGTGTCCTCCCATCAAGATGTGTATAACGTCTGATTGTGACTCTTTTCGAGATATTTGCTACCATTGATGTGTAATGCCCATTTATTCTTACTAGGAATCCTTTGAATAGCATTTTGATTTGTAAAATCATAAATTGAAAGACCTAAAATAGCTTTCTAACTGAGCTTTTATTCTAGCCGATATGTGAATTTAAACCTTAGTACCTTTTAAATCAATCAATATAAATATAAGTATCCTGGTCAATCTCATCTACATCAGAAACCATTATAAATGTTTTCTCTAGCCCATCATGATTCATGTAAAATTACTCAAACAATATGAAGTACAATCTTTTTCAATTTAATGAGGGGGATATAAAAAGGCAACTAAGTATATATAAGTTCAGAAAAACCTACTTGAATAGCACATGTAAACACTAAGGAGAATGAGAATAATTGCAGTGATTAGAAATATTTGGGATTATACAGAAATTGTTTCACATAGGAGGCAATTTATGCAGAAAAGACAGGAGTGATAGAGATTGATTTTTAAAAAAGTCATCTCAGGTGAGAGGAATACTGTGGATAAGCGTTTACAGGTGCGGGAGGGCAAATCTTGAACTAATGAGAAATACCTACCATATACATAACACAAATTTAGTGTTCAATAAATGGTCACATTTGTAGATCAATACTATAATAAGTTTATGCCTTCACCTGAATCATAGCGGAAATCAGTTATCCTTTAGATGTTCTTACTTTCCAGCTGGCCTTTCTGTTTTAACTCTGTCAATTGTCCCTGCAGTTTGAGAACCTAATTTCTCCAGGGCAATTGTTACTACCCACCAAACCACAAGCCAGGGGTTGGAAGCAGACAGGGAGGCTTGGGCAGAAGGGCTGGTGAGAGTAGGGGAAAAGAGTGCCATATCACCCCAAACTTAGAACTTAAAGTCTATGCAACTGTTTACATGATAAAATTTCCTAGTTTGCCCCAAGAATCCAGTGGGGAATTTGCTTTATGTCTCCAAACCAGAATCGAATCAGTACAATCAAAGGAGCCATCAGGCTAGAGATGTTTTCCTCTTTCTGTCTCCTGTAGCTTTTAGAGTGTTGAATTCAGTCTAAAGAGATCATTGAAACTCATTACTCAACAATACTGTATTATAATCATCAAATGTGCTAAGATACTAAATCTTAATTATGCCCACCATAAAAATGAAATGATAATTATGTGATCTGATAGAGGTTTTTACTGTTGCTACAATGGCTATCCTATTACAATATATAAATGTATCAAATCAACATGTTGTACACCTTAAATTTATGAAATATTAGATGTCAAATATATTTCAATTAAAAAAAGAAACTCCTAACTCAGTTTTAATTTGAGTTGAAACACAAAGTTATTTTACTTTTCTTAGAAAGAACTCAAAATGATGATGCATAAAATTAAGGGAAACAAGACTAAACAAGAAGGCCAATATGCAGTCTAGCAAAACCAAGTGAAAATTTGTCTACATCAAAATTAATCAAATATTGTGATTTTTTTTATTATTCCAACTGAAATAGTTAGAGTGAATGTGATTGAGACCTAGCTAGAAACAGGAGCTGTGTAAAGGAATACTGTGAAGACTGACAGGAAGAAGTGATGGGGTTGACTAAAAGAAACACAACCCTGGTTACTTAGGTTTTAAAAGTTCTGTCTTTCCTTGAACCACAAACATAGCCACCATGGTTATCTGTGTTTTGTTTATTTAGAATCGAATGTGGAGAAAGAACCGTTCTTTTCATGAAAACAATCCTTGTATTGGAACAGACTTGAACAGGAACTTTGCTTCCAAACACTGGTGTGGTAGGTTGTTTGCTTTATTTCTAGCAATGTTACTTCCTTGAAAAGGTGGTACTCATAAAGAAAGAACCATTAATTAAAACTAATTAGAGGGGAAGTCTACCTGAATCAGGAAGTAATTTAAATAATTAATGTTTTGGTTAAAGTAATGCTGTGAATATTATTGACTAGAGTCAGCAAATCACCTGAACCTCTCCCCTCTGCTGTTTCCTCATCTTTTAAAAAAAAGAAGTTGAACCAGTTCTTGAAGGTAACTTCTAGCTTAAAAATTCTAAAATTCAATTTTTCTAGAATAATAAGGAAGTGACTCAAATTTCCTACTTTAATAAACAAATAATTTTCATCCTTAGGATAGCACTGAGAGAGGAGAGGAGGGCTTGCAGAAATGACTAACTCAGCCAGTTAAAGCCCATTCCTAACTGCCCTCTCTCCCTCTTCCAGGACTCTCCAGCTCACATCTGTTGATTCATGGTTGTCCAATCAACTAATGTCCTTTCTTATCTCTGTAGTTGTGTAGGAATAACAAGACTATAAAACTGCTTGTTATGTTATAGTCGGGGCTCACCCTTTGGATAGGAATCCGCTGAGCAGGTGCTGGCATTAATAAGTGTTGTTTCCTACTTAGAGCCTCAATGTCCCATCTCTCTGTTCGAGAATCCTATAACAGTGCTGATAACGCCAAGGTTGCAAAACAAACGACCTGTAAGACCACTGGCCTGGAAATTCCTCCCCGCTTGCAAACCCTGACCCAAAGCTCCCCCTCCCATAGTGAGTCATGAAGCACATGTGAAACCTCAGACAAAGGAATCACGTGCCCCTTGAATGGACACTGCAAGGGTATATACACTGTAAGAAATCTAACCAAGGGGAAATCATGCTTTGGGTCTGTTGAAAGCCCCACGCTCTCCGCTGGCATTAAATTCTCCTTTCTCTAACAAAGTTGTCTGAGTGTCCAATTCCTCCATTGGATGTCGCTTCCTGCAACAGCAGAGACCAGGGTTTGGTGGGTACCTCTGATTTGCATAGGAAAATGTTTACTTCCATAGTGTTTGAAAACATTTTCTTTTATGTTTACTGTTTACTTTCTTATCAAGTTCTTTCTTTCATGAATATCATAAAGATAAACTTATGTCTAGTGGATGGGAGTTTATCATTCTTTGACTTAAGGTACTCAATGAACATTGATTAAAGCATTCTGGAACATTGTCTGCTCTCAGAGAAGTAGGTGTTAGTTCACCTTTCAGTCTCCCATTGTATTTCATAGGCACAACATTTAAGAAACAACTACAAAACTACACTGAACAATAAGCTTCAATCATGTATATTTTTGGAAGTGAGAGCATGTGGCTCCTTGGAGATTACAAGGAGTTTAAGCTCCTGTGCACAGAAATGCCCTCTTCTTTCTAGCCCTTTGCCCCTGTAATATCCTACATATGTACATGATCTTACATATTTTCTTTAAAAAAAGAAGTGGTTATTCGTGATTTTGAACATTTTATCATTATCCCAGAGCACATATGAAAACTCCACAACAAAGTATTTACCTTTTTTATTTCTTTCCCCTTCCAGGTTAGAAATTCCATGAGGGCAATAACCATTATCTATGACCTAATGCAGTGCCTGACATATGGAGGGTTCTCTGAAAATGTTTATTCAATGAACATGTGAATGAATTTAGTTGTTCTAAGAGAGCTAGAGATGTAGTCAGTAAGGAGAAGAAAGAGCAGTTAATCCTGTCTCAGGCTCAAAGGAATCATGTAGTGGTTTATCCATTAGAGCTGTTCTCAAGATTGCCTAATAAAAGTGCCTGCTGAGGCCCAAAGACTGTTGTAGCAATGACAACTGAGCAAGGGAGACAGAGAAGCAGCAGCTAATATAAAATAGGCCTGAATAAATAGAACTGACAGTTATTAAGTGCCAAACAGTTTACATAGTTCATCTCCTACATTTTATTACCTACATATCATAGAAGAATCCCAGAATTTAAAGGGTTAAATCCCTTGCTGGAACACAGTAAGCTACAGAGTGGCAGAACTGGGATATAAAGTCAGGCTGACTGACTCCAAGTTTATTGAGATTCTTCTCTGACAATCACTCATCAGTTATAAATTCCTTTTAGGAACTTTTTATTTTAGTTAAAACTCTTTTGGTGCTCTATTTTACTTAATATTTTTCATGGTGAAGGCATTGTTACCTAATTTGAATAGCCAAGTAGTCAAAATATATTGTTATTGCCAACAAGAAATATCTCAGGCTCTTCCTAGGCATGGCTTTATATTATTACACATCACAAGAGTTAAAAACAGAAGCAGAAGCAGCAAGTACATAGAGAAGAAAGAGTTCCAAATAAAACAAAAAGTAATTGTAAGGACTCTTTTTTTGCCAAATGCCCCAGCATCTTTTCAGTATCACATAAGTAAGCCAATGAGAAAGAATTAAATCTTATCTTTTCCTTGCCCCTACAACTAGAATATGCCTTTGTAATACTTTGTAAAATATCTATTAGAGTACCTCGCTTATTAATAGGAAGTGATGTATCAAGCCTACTTATTCATTTTATGTTCATTTTACCCTTCCTTTGTATTAAAATTGTTTGTGTGTATGTATGTGCATGTGCGCTAGAGATGAGAATGAGGTTGGGAATATCTTAGTTTGCTAGGGCTGGCATAAGGAAATATCACAGACTGGGTGATGTAAACAAGAGAAATTTATTTCTTGCAGTTCTGGAGACTGGAAATCCAAGATCAAGGTGTCAGAAGGGTGGGTTTCTCCAAGGCCTCTCTCTTTGGCTCATAGATGACCACCTTTTCATTGTGTCCTCACATGGCCTTTTCTCTGTGTTTTGATCATCCCTGATATGCCTCTCTTCTTTCAAGGAAACCAGCCATAGTGAATCAAGCTTCCACCTTTGTGACTTTATTAAACCCTAATTAGCTCCTTAAAGGCCCTATCTCTAAATACAGAACATTGCGGATTAGGGCTTAAACAAATGAATTTGGGATGGGGGGCAGAATTCAGTCCATAACAAAGGGCATTTTGGTCTCAAACTTCCTAAGACAGATACACAAATTTTCAAAAATGTTAAGTTAAATTACAAAGTTTTTACAATGGGTATGCAGTGAAAAATTCTTTATTCCTTTTCCTATGAGACAGTAGTATCTTTTAATTATTTTTTATTATAGTAAAATATATATAACATAAATTTGTCATTTTAACCATTTTGACTATACGATTCAGTGGCATTAAGTACATTCACAGTCTAGTACAATCATCACCAATATTTATTCCCCAAACTTGCATCATCCCAAACAGAAACTCTGTAATCATTAAGCAATATCTCTTCATTCCCTATTCGCCAAGGCCTTGTTATTTCTAGTCTATTTTCTGTCTTACCTCTTCTGACATTTCTTGATTCTTTGCCTATAGGTCAAATAATGCTCTAACTTGAAGGGACCTGGTAAACCAAGCACCTCTTGGTCCAAAGTAAGCACTTAGGCTAAGAGAGATGAAGTAGCTTGCCCAGATTAATGTGCCTGCTTAATGGCAAAGCAGAGTCTCAAATTCAAGTTTCCTGACCTCCTATTCTTTTCTCCAAAATGCTTGACATCTCTAGGATGAGAGTCACCGAATGAGAATCTGAAGGTGCATTGTCCAAGACAGTAGCCACTAGCCACATGTGGACATTGAGCCTTTGAAATGTGACTTGTTCGAATGGAGATGCATAGTTATTATAAAATACACACCAGGTTTTGAAGTTTTAGCATGAAAAAGTAACAAAATATCTCATGATAATTTTTATATTGGTTACACTTGAAATGATACTTTGTACATATTGGGTTAAACAAGATGTATTCTTAACATTAGTTTTACCTGTTGTTTTTTTAAAGTGATTACTTGAAAACTTAAATAAGTGACTTACATTATATTTCTATTGAACAGCTCTGGTCTGAAGATTCATATTATGGTACCACCTCTCCCTTCAACTCTTTTATGTCCTCTCCAACTTCTACCCCTAATAGATAATCTTTATTTTCCAGAACTATATGTATATCAGGGTAAAAAAGGCCAGGAGAATTTGAAGTTGACTGAACTATCAAAAATGGTTTGTCCAATCACATTATTGGTTAAAAAGTAAAACAAATAAAATACTTGTAAAGGCCTTGGATGTTCAGTACAAAATTTCCTTGTGGGAAAAAGAACGCTTAACTAACATTAAGGTTGTTTCCTTTGAAAATAACAGGAAGAAAGCAGAGCAAGCTTAAGAAAGGGCAAGCTCTGTAAGGATAATGGAGTGGTCCAAGGAACCCAAGGACAAGAATGCAGCTGGGCCTCAGAAACAGACTGCAACTGGGCTAGAGCAATGTAGGGGGCTCACTGAGTCTTTTCTCTTCTGTCTCATCTCTGTGATGCACACTGGCTTTTGTGAGTTCCATTCCTCATGATAATGGTGACAATGATAACAATGGCGAGAAACAACAGAGAGTGAACACTTAGTATATATGCCAGGCACTGTGCAAAGTGCTTTGTATGCATTAGCTCATTGAAACCTCATTAAATCCTCATTTAATGTGTATTTTTTTCCATTTAGCAGATAAAGAAATCAAGGTATGCATAGGTTGAAAAACAAGGCCATATAGCTATTAAGTGGCAAAGTCAAGATTAGAATCAATTGATTGGGTAATTAACAATATGTTACATAGCCTTTTATTGTAGGATGGTTGACCACCAAGAGTGTCCAATTCGCATCTCTTAAAATAACAGTATTTACTTCAAAGGATTATGTGAGTATTAAACGAAATGTGTGTTAATCTTAGCAGAGTTCCTGATACATACATAAATACATACATACATACATACACACACACACATACATACATACATACATACATACATACATACATACATACATACATATCTCATATGCTCGATGGGTGTCAGCTAGTGGTGTTATTGTTATCTTCTTTGTTCAAGAGAGCAGCTGGACTGAAACTAGAATCTTCAACTTGGCAGAATACGAGTTAAGGATCCAGTTTAGAGCTAATAAACTGTTTCCGGGAGGGAATAATTTTTTGGTTAGAGGTGGCTCTCTGTGAATTAGGGACAGAAATGAGATGTGTTGGGAGGCAGGCTATAATTCAAAGCAGTATATACTATAATCTTTCAAAAGAATGCATAAACATTATTCTGGCACCAAATACCCCCATCTCATTTTATTTACTAAACCACTTGGGCAAGTTAGAAGTAGCACAGAAGGTGAACTTGCATATTCTTTTTTTTTTTTTTTTTTGATGGGGACAGGTCACAATTTTATTTATTTATTTTTATTTTTTTGGTGATGTTGGTTAACAAAGTCCAGTAAGTTTCAGCTGTACAATTTATCAGTAAGGCATCTATATATATATATAGATGCCATATATATATATATATATATATTGCATTCTGTGTTCCCCTCCCTTAGATTTCTTTGTCACCACATAATTGACCCCTTTTACTCCATCTCCTTCCCTCCTCTCTCCGCCCCTCTACCCTCTAGTAACCACTAGTCTATTGTCCATGTCCATGAGTCTCTGTTTGTTTGTCCTGTTTGTTTGTTTGTTGCTTTTAGGTTTATACCCCATATATAAGTGATATCATGTGGTTTTCAACTTTTTCTGTCTGCTTTATTTTGCTTAGCATGATTATCTCTCTGTCCATCCATGTTGTCGCAAATAGCAGTGTTTCATTCCTTCTTATGGCTGAGTAATATTCTGTTGTATATATGTACTACAGCTTCTTTAGGAATCATCTATCGTAGGACACTTCAGTTGCTTCCATGTCCTGGCCACTGTGAATAATTCTGCTATGAACATCGGTGTGCAAATGTCTTTTCAGATATGAGTTTTTAAGTCTTTGGGGTAAATACCTAGCAGAAGAATTATATGGCAGATCAATTCTTAGTTTTTTAAGGAGCGTCCATACTGTTTTCCATAGCTACTGTACAAATTTGCAGTGCCACCAGCAGTGTATGAGAGTTCCTTTTTCTCTGCATCCTCGCCAACATTTGTTATTATTTGTCCTGTTGATTATAGTTACTCTAACAGGTGTGAGATGGTATCTCATTGTGGTTTTAACTTGCATTTCCTTAATAACTAGCGATGTTGAGCATCTTTTCATGTTTGTTGGCCATTGTATATGTTCTTGGGAAAAGTGTCTGTTCAGGTCCTCTGTCCATTTTTTGATTGGATTTTTTTTTTGTTATAAAATTTGCATAGTCTTAGTTCCCAAATGATACTTTTCTTTTATGGGCTATATTGATTAGTAATTTTTAAACTACGTATATCAGAAAAAACAAACTTATAACAGATTAAAGAAAGTGGGGCTTATTTTTCTCATATAACCGGAAGTTTGGAGGCAGGGCTAGCATTTCTGAGACTCTCTTAGCCACTTTCTCAAGGTTGCAAGATGGCTGCCCCCATGCAGCAAATGTTGGAGTGTCTGCTATGAGGACATATAAATATTTGAGTTCACATAAATAACATTTAGTGAACATCAGAAATATGCTCTTTACAGAGCTCTATGTAATCCATTATCTAAAAATGTTATACCATAGATATTAGGAGAATACATTGTGAGGGAAATCACAAATTACTATAGTATGTGAATCCCCTCATAATTCTATCAATTTCACCACAGAGAAAGGTGCATCAAGTTTCTCATGCTCAGAAATCTACTGTGGACTTTACCCTGAATCAGAACCAGAAGTGAAGGCAGTGGCTAATTTCTTAAGAAGAAATATCAACCACATTAAAGCTTACATCACTATGCATTCATATTCCCAGAAGATAGTGTTTCCATATTCCTATAGCAGAAGCAAAAGCAAAGACCACGAGGAACTG
Source organism: Pteropus vampyrus (assembly GCF_000151845.1). Classification (NCBI taxonomy): domain Eukaryota; kingdom Metazoa; phylum Chordata; class Mammalia; order Chiroptera; family Pteropodidae; genus Pteropus; species Pteropus vampyrus. Next base: position 4,929,693 of record NW_011888948.1, read on the forward strand.
GTAAGTACTACTTAATTATTTTTATCATTAGTATTTCAGAGATAAAATAATACTTAGTTCAAGAATCAAAAACTGTGGGAAAAAAATTTCTCCTCTAGAATACAAATGAAAAGATGCTTATATTTTGGTCTAACTCTACTGAGGGTTACCCAGGGTCAGGGTTCACAGAAGGAATGTAAAGAATGTGGCCTTACCCTGAGAACATGAACTTTAGTCCAGCAGATGGGCTAAGGAAAAGTCAGACAAGTTCTTTGAAGGTCAGGAGGGAATTATTCCACCTGGATATACTCCACATACAAGCAAGAACCAGGAAAGAGTCTCTGGAATTATGCAACTTTCTGGTCACTAGCTTTCTACAATAGCTACCACAGATCAAGTCTTAGCACAATACTCATCAATTTGACAGGTGCATCAGGAATTGTTTGCATGATGATCTCCCTAACCCCCAGAGGTCCTATTTAAAGCACTTCCAATTGCAGCATTGAGGCAAGAGCACCCCCCACCCCACTCACTCTCTTTTTTGAAATATAGTTGACAATACAATAAAAGAAAAAGGAATGATAAAGTGCTATTGACATCGAGGTACAGATACAACTTTAGCCAGACAGTAAAAAATAGGATTTCTACAGGTGGACAGGAAGACATGCCAAGCTGAGAAGATGGTATTTCTCATGAGAAGTATATCCAGGGGACTGTGAGGGTACAGAGTGAAGAGTGACACTCTCTGAAAGTAGATGAGGTCAGCTTATGAAGATAAGGTCAACTTGTTTGAATGTCAAAATAATTTGCATTTTATTGTATAGACAATGGGCTTCCATCCAAACTTTTATTTTGAACAAAAGAATGGCACAACATCTTATCCAATGATATTCCTCTGGGTCATTCAAGAGAGTGACAGTGAATACCATTTAACTTCAGAAAGATCTGGGTAAGCTAGAAACAAAAGTAGTAGAATAGGAGACTTAGTTGTTACCCTGCTCCATACCAGGAATAATACCTTTCTTTATTTATGAGTCTTTAGGAGTTATTAGACATTTTACACAAGAATAAAATAGAGTTTGTGAAAAGGATGAGAAGGGAATCAGGCATGCCTTAGGTATAATATTGTTTAGAGATGTTGGATTTAAAGTTTGGTGATAATTTTGTCTAGGAATGAAATAATCCCAAGTTGTTCGCTTTTGAAATAAAATTATACTTCATTTTACAAAATAAATGAATTCCTTAAGAAGGCATGTGAAAGTTATTTTTTTCAAATTAAATAAAAATTTCAATACATTGGAAGAATCTATATTTAAAGACAACCAATTGTGATTTCCATAAAGCAAAAAACATTTTTTAAAGTTAATTTATTCTTCTTGATTTATCTTTTGAATGTAGATTTTTCATATGCATAATTTTTTTCCAACTTTATTGAGAATAATTGACATACACATTGTGTAAGTTTAAGGTATATAGTGTAATGATTTGATACACACATATATTGTGATATAATTACCACAATAAAGTGAGTTAACACATCCATCACCTCACATAATTATAATTTTTTAAGATCTATTCTTTAATTAGCTCTCAAGTATATAATATTGTTAACTGTAGTCATCATGCTGCACATTAGATCTCCAGAACTTATTCAACTTATAACTGGAAGTTAGTGTCCTTTGATCAATATCTCCCCCGCCAGCTCCTGGCGACCACCATTCTACTGTCTGTTTCTTCATATATATAGTCTGAGTCAATTAATATATGATTTTTTTTAGAAACTTCTACATGTCCTGTTTTAAAGCTGTACATTAACCGAAATTCCACATTCTATTAATTTTAGTCTCTAGTGGCCAGTGAAGCAGTCCATGCTATCGAGAGTATTAGTAAAGATACCAAATATACACATGGAAGTGGTTCAGAAAGTTTATGTAAGTATTTCTTAAGATCTTGGAGAACTGTGATGTACTAAAGAAATCTGTTTTGTTTTTCTGTGTTGATTTCAGTTTTCTAAGTGGAATGTTTAAACAAGGTCACATGAAAACAACTGTATTATAACAATTAGAAATGGAAGCATAATAGCTATGACAGCACTTAAGAATATATTAAAGAAGCCAAAATAATACTTAAGAAATTATGCTTATTTATATAAAGTAAGAATTATAGAATTGGCATCACACTAGTTGAGTGAAGCAGAAAAGGTCATAAAGGGTCAAAAAAATGTATAAGCTGTACAGCACCACTACGTAAGGTTGTGCAGGTTGGAAACAAATATAGGGAACACCATTTATATTAGTTGCTTCTTAATGACAGTCTGTGCTCAAAGGTATAGCACATTATAGTTGAATATCTTTTGTTTGTATCACAGTGATGAGAATATGCATGTGGCTAACTCTTAACAAATATTTTAAGTTAATTTCTGCCCAAAGATGTTTATTGAGGGACTTCTTTGTGTCTGCAGTGGGATGATAGACAATTGTTTTGCTCTTTTGAAGCTGGAGGGGTAGATGAGAGAAGAGCAACAGAAAATAAACATATAACCAGATATCAGAAAACTATGACCTGTAAGGCCATGGTTTTCCATTTTTTAAAATGGTTGAAAAAAATTAAAAGAATAAAATTTTGTGACACTTGAAAATTATATGAAATTCAAATTTCATTGTCCACAAATAAAGTTTTATTTGAACACAGCCACACCCATTCATTTGTGTATTGTCTATGATAGTTTTCATGACAGTAGAGTTGAGTAGTTGTGACATAGATTATGTGACACACGAAGCCTAAAAGATTTACTATCCGGTCCTTTATAGAAAAAGTTTTCCAAACTCTAATATTTAAACAACTAAATAGCAAAATATAGTATAATTCCATTGATAAGTTAAGAAAATAAAATAGGCTACGGGTTTGAGAATGACTTCTGGAGAGAGGGGCTACATAGCTAAAGTGGTCTTGTAAGGTCTCTCTCTGTAGGTGACATTTCTGGGAGACCTACCTGGTAAGTAGCTGCCAAACAACGAGGAGGGGAGAGGGAATGGCATGTGAAAAGGCTTTGAGGCAGTATATTCAAAGTCCCAGAGTTTCCTTTAATAGGTATGATCTGCAGGGGTATAAAAACACATTCATATTAATAATCACATTTATATTATATTCAATAAATAGTTTGAGTACCAGATGCCTTATTAGTGGAAAGTCCAGAACCAGAAATTTTCTCTTCCTTCTAAACAATCTCAAATTGTCTCAGAACAAACTGAGGCCAGATTAGTTTACATGGTATCACTGGTTCCTTGGTGTCACTGGTCCACCGCTGCCTTTGTCAACTCAGGTCCTTGCTCTGTCACAGAAAAACCCCACAACTCCCTTTCACAGTTCAGAGCTTTTTTGATTCCTACTCTTTTCTCTACTATTGTTACCCAAAGCATAACCATAGTGTCTGAGAGCTGGAGGAATTTATGGAGCAACTTCCTGTTATGATGAAATGAGTCCATTTCCACACCTTCATTCATTCAGGACACACCCATGTGTATGTGTGTGTAAGCACAGGAAAATGTCTAGAAGAACAAATGTTAAATATTGACAATGGTTGTCAGAAATATTTGCTGAATGAATGAATAACTTAACTAATCTACTCTTGATTGATATTTTTTAATATCATAAACAGTGTTTCAGTAAACATCTTTGTATTAATTCAAGTATAGATATTAGAGAGAAGCAAAAATGATCACTTGCGTATTATATGGTTGTTCACCTGGAAAACAGTAGAAAATCAACCAAAAATATTAGTTAGAATTAAAAAGTTGAGTAAGGTGGCTGACTATGAACTAAATATACATCAATCTATAACTTTCTTATATACCAAAAATAATCAGGTAGAAAATTAAATGGAGAAAAAGATCCTACTTCATCCTTACTTGTGTGTATGTGTGTGTATATATATATACACACATGCACATATATATACATATACATACACATACATGGATTCATTGTCAAATGTGTATATATATATATACACACATGTATATACACGAATTTGTATGATCTACATGAAAAACAGAAAATTTTACTTGTGTATATAAAAGAAGACATGAGAAACCTGTCATGTTTTTGAGTGGGAAAGCAATATAAAAAGTGTCAGTTGTTCTAAATTAATTTGTACATTAATCCCAATAAACACTTAAATGATTTTGAATTTCATTTGAAACAATAAATTTGTTAAAAGAGCTTGTAAAATTATGAAACCTAAGACTAATAAGAGAGAATTTGCTCCAACCAGATATTAAAACACATTAGAAACCTGTAGTAATCAAGACAGTGTGGAACTGAGCCTGGAAGAGATAGATCAATATAAGGGAATAGTGAGTACAGAAAGACACTAATAGATAAGGAGATCTAGTGTCTCATCAAGAAGGCATTTCAAACCACTTAAGAATGTTAGGTTACTAAATTAATGGGGCTGGGAAACCTGACAAGTTACTTAGAAAAAATTTAATTGTATTACTAACATGTCTTTCTCCAAAATAAATTCCAGATAGATAAAATATTCTCATATAAAAATCCTGTTATAAACAAAGTGGAAAGCTAAGTAACCAAATAAGAAGAAAAAATTCTCTACATATTACACAGGACTAATATCACTAATGTTACTTTTATAAACAATCTATACACTGAATCAACTAGGACAATAAGACAATTGATAAAAAATATGTTAATATGTACAACAAATATACCAAACAAAATGTTTAACTGTGTTAATCAAAGAAACATAGATAATTTAATATTATTTTTCACTCATATAATTGCCAGAAATGCAAAATTCCTATGGATAATGTGTGAGGGGGAAGTCCACATATTCATATCTTGCTAGTGGAGATGTAAATTGGTTCAATTCTTTTGGAAGCTATTTGGCAACATGTAGCATAATTGTAAAAAGTACATACCCTTACATTATCAAATCTATCTCTGGGAAGTTCTGTTCTAAAGAAACAAAGAAGCAATTATGATAAACAAGGATGTTCATTGTAAAGTTGTTTATATTAATTAGAAATGAGAATAAAATCTAGAAGTCTCCAAGTAAATATTTAAATTAACTATATCTAGCTTTACAATGCAATGCTATGAGATTGTTAAATATGATAATGTAGATTTGAGCTCATTAGTACATAAAGCTGGTCACGATAAATAAAGCTTAGAAAAGTTATAAAACAGCATGTTCTTATGTTCTTATTTATGCAGGAAAAATTAACTTAGAAAATTTAGAGAATTAAGTTAAAAATTAATTTTTTTTTGGTTAAAAAGCATGCATTGAATAAATAAAGCACTAAAATGTTAATGGTGACTGTCACTTCTCAGTAAAGTTAGGGGGAATTTTTATTTTCCTCCTTGGCCTGTTTTTCTTCAAACTCTATTTCCTACCAGAAACTTAGATTACTTAATAACCAGAAAAAAAGCAAATAAATTTTCGCTTTTAGGATTACAAAAATCCATTTTGTTAACTTAGCTTGAAACATCTATATTTTTAAAAGTAATATCTCTTTCTTCTTGTAGACCTAGCTCCTGGAGGTTCAGATGATTGGATCTATGATTTGGGCATCAAATATTCCTTTACAATTGAACTTCGTGATAAAGGCAAATACGGATTCTTGTTGCCAAAGCATTTCATCAAACCCACTTGTATAGAAGCTCTGGCCGCTGTTTCTAAAATAGCGTGGCATGTCATCAGGAATGTTTAATGCTCTTAATTTTTTTTTTTCGCTCTGCTCTCATATTTTAATTTACTAATTCCAACAAGAGCAAATTATTGTACCAGTTTCTTTCTAAGTTTTATCAATAGTTTTGTTAAAAGGTTTTCTCTTCCTTGGTATTGTCAAAGAACAAAATAAATATTACCCTAAAATTAAGGCAGACGAGGATTCACATTTATTTTCTCTTTTTTCTGTAATTTGTAAGAATCTAGGTAATGATTTTTTCTTTGATTTACTATGGTTGACTAGCCATCTCAAGTAATTTTAACAACTGGTTTCATGCAAATGATTGGAACACAAACAACAAAAAGAAAGGCTATTAGAAGCTCATTAAAGATTTCCTTTCCAAATTTCAACAAATTTCTGCTTGCACCTTTAAAAACAAAACTTTGCAGTCCGTTCGCTCCACAGGAATAGACAATGGCCTAGAAAGCTGAAGGGTGTCAAAAACACGACAAGCACCGCCTGTCGTTCCAGGTTAGTGCTCATTAAACATTGTTGAGAGAATAATGCATGGCTGTACTTACTTTCGACAAAACCTGGGGCACTTAACGCATTTATAACAACCGTTTATTGTAAGAAATTATGTAATAAAAGAAGGAAACTTTTTCTCTTAAATTTACTTTTAATTGGGCACTTTAGCTCTTCCTAGCTCCAGGTTTCCTCTTGTCCAGAGATCTCTCACCAAGGTACCTTGAACATTTCAGCTGCGCACGGGTCGGGTCGGGGTGCTGGGCGTGTCTACAAAGGGGCGGTGCCTGCGCGCTGACGACTAATCCGGAGGCCGGAAGCTGCACCGGTCTGCGGAGGAAAGGGCAAGCCCGTGACTTCCGGCGGCTTTATGAGGCGGTCCTCTCAGCGGCCCGATAGTATTTTCGTTGTCTTTTTTTACTCTGTTGTCGCTCTTCGTTGTTTTTCTTTCTGCGTCCCAGTCGCGTGATTCTGGCAAAGCGGCCGACGGGTTTCGTTCCTTGGCCGCCCCGGGGGACCCCTCGCTAGCCGAGGGCCGGTTCCCGGGGCCGCGCGCGCACCACCTCCTCCCCTTTGTGGTCTTCCCGGGGCCCGGCGCGGGGACAGAGTCCCCTTCCCCGCTCCTCGGGGCAGCGGCGGCGGCAGCGGTGACGCCTCTAGACTGTGCTCACGGAAGGAGTTCGGGAAGGAGGTAAGCGTGAATAGCGCGGATTGGCGTGGGCGTCGGGGAAAGGCGTTGCACGGAAGCGGGATGGGGAGGCCGGTTGTTGTCTTCCCCGTCTGGTACACGCTGGGCTTTTGAGCTCCTGGAGCATCCCGCCCATAACACTGCAATAGCTCCCTGTGCTCAGGCCTCGTGTCTCGCTTTCGTTCTGATTCTGGCGAGTTTGTCCAAGGGGACAGGTGGATTCGAACAAAAGACTGAACCGCTGCCATTGAGGTGGGCTTGTGAACCCTTGCGTGGTATTCGCATTTGTATGCGATGAAAAGGTGTTGGAATATGGTTTTAAATTTAGAGGCTCACTCTTTATGCATTCCACACTTGGTAGGGAAACGTATCTTACTTTTGGTTGTATTTGGTCATGCTTATTTCTTGGCAGTGATAACGACTGAGAGTTGAGGAGTGCTACTTTTTCAACTTCACATTTCCTAAGTAGGTGGTTTTGGCAACTATCAGAAACCGAGGAATGTGGAATGAAAGGAGAGGATCTGTTGTTTGGCATTATCTCTTTCTAAATAGGTTAAAATAATTATGTGGCTAGAAAATTATTCGGAGTTGATAGTACTTCAATGATATTGGTAGGATCTTTTCTATGGAGCATAGTGTCAAGCAATTCGGTTATTCGCGAGGTTTTCAGATAATTTGAACTATTTTGAAAATTATTGGCGTATGCATTCTTTTCAGATGTGGGGATTTTTGAAGAAATAATTTCAAAAGTTTGGAAAAGATCTTCACACCTCAAGTTTTCAAAGTCCATGACACTGTCTCAATAAATCCAAATATGGTTATGCAGTACCGTCCACGCGTATATGCTAATTCTGAAATATTTGAAAATTTTGTCTTTACTACCTAAGCGACAGTATTTTGAGAGTTCTGTGGACATAATCTGTAGATTTCCAAGTAATTTCCAATTTTTTAATGAAATATTTAGATTGTAACATCATAATTTCAACAAGAGACTGAGAATTGAGAATGTTGATGCAGGTAGGTAGCAATTTGTGTCTGTAAGAATAGTTGCACCATGAAACTAAAACTGTCGATCTGATAGGATCCAGTTTTATCAAAATACATGCCTTTTACTGGCTTCCTAATTATCGATGTTTCGAAATGAACATTTTAAGATATGGAAATTCATCAAATTTTCATATCTGTAAATTAAAACTAAAATCTATAAGTGGATGTTGTATTCACTTCTGAACAAGTCATCAGTGGTGTTAATTTGTATTATAATATGCCTTGGTATTTACATAGAGAAAGCAAAGTTGTTTAACTTACATTTATTTGAAGAATTGGTTTTCAGTACCTTAGTCTTCCTCACCTCCCCTAATCCCAGCTCTCTTTGTTATTTAGAGTTGGAGCTGTTTCAGCAGATATTTAGTAGCAGTTGAAATGTAACTGGTGTTGATATATAAAGTGTCTTTTATTCTTTTTATTTTCCTTTGGTAGTTTTGTGTGTTGTTGTTCTCTTTGCTTATAGTAGTTGCTAACATGGCATATTCTATGTGCATAGTCTTTTTAACAAATTATTTTTTCTACACCGTGCCATAATATTACTGCCTTGCTCCTACCTGTGTGTAGTCAGTTTAGTTCGGTCAGTCTTCTTTGGAATTCACTTTGTAATGGTTTTAGTCTATCTACATATAAGCAATCTGTAAGATTGTTTTAGAAAGTTCTTTTTAAAAAAATTCTCCCAGACTGTGCATCAAATAAACTTAACTTCTTTCTTTCAAAAACATGAAATATAAATATGAGGAGATCTTATTTTTAACATAGCCCTTTTCATTTTAGAACCTCGGTGGATAGGGGTTTAATATTATGCTACTACTCATCAGATTAAAGTGGTTTATGCTTTCATTTATGCTGCTGGAAGATGAGACCTCAAAAGTATGTAAACAAAGATTGAAGTGGGCATGCTAGAAATGATACGTTTTATTGACAAGATTTCAGTAATTAGGCTTTAGAAACAGTTGTTTGAAAAGAGGCTCCTGTGTGTTTTTCCTTTTTCAACCATCTTTATAGTATGAATTACAAGCATGATTATTTATAAGTTTGAGGAGGACCGATAGTTCTCACTTATTAAGACCCTCTTTGTTGTGTGTTAATAGATTCAAACTTTGTGCCCCCTGTTTTCTTTTTCAATTGAAAAAATATAATAAAAACTTCTAATCTTTATTTAATCTGCAAATGGATAGGAGAAATAAGAAATAACTCAATAGACTTTCACCAGTGTCACCCTGGCTTTGATAATGATGGCGTTAGGGAAAGATATGATGCAGATGGAAGTGTGATGACAACTTTTAAAACCAGAGTAATTTGAAAATAAAACTGGAGGGAAAATCTTCAAAATCTCTGAGATAGGGAAGACTTTAATATTTGCATTTTAATCTTATTTTTATTGTTTTTAACTTTTCTCATACTTTGAAGCATTCACTTCTTGAAATCTGTTCAGATATTAATTGAAAACTGCCTGCTCCTTCAGTCAAATCTACATTTTATTCTATTATAGTGTTTATCTTTTGTGAGCCCATATTTTTAGATTGGAAATTCTAATTAAATCACATTAGTTGGTAAGAGATTTAAATTGATTAATTACTACATATGAGTAAATGCTTTTCTTTTTCTTTCTTTTTTCTTTTTTTTAGGTGAGGCAACCCTTGGTTGACCTCACAGATTGCAAGGATCTTGTCATTTTACAATCCCTTATTTTTTAAATTTTTTTACAGCTACAACACCTGGTCTTCCTAGGTGGTCTCCTATCCATGTACTAACCAGGCCCAACTCTGCTTAGCTACCGAGATCAGACGAGATCCGGCTTGTTGTTCAGGGTAGCATGGCCGTGGACCTTAAGTGCTTTTCTGGTGTATTTTAGAATATATGTATATACTTAGACAAATAGGATTTAAAGCATATTTTGTATTCTTTGCAAGCGTAAAGGATTTTACTTATGCAAAATAATAATATTTAGATAACTTGTTATTGACTGATGAAAGTTCCTAGACAGATGATCAGAAGAATTCCTGGTTCTTTCAGTTAGAAAACTTTTAATTCCTACTTTTTCTCTTTTGCCTTTTTTTTTTTTTTTTTTTTTTTTTTTAAATCTAAGACCCTTCTGTAACCTAGACCTGGTACTCAAACTCATTGCCATTTTGGGGCAAGATCTGACACTGTTGGACTTTCTGAGAAAAGAGGAAAATACATCTTTACTTCATTACTCCTATTCCCTAAGGTGGTAGACAAATTTACTTCTTATCAAATCCTGCTCAGTTATAAATGGAAAAAAAAAAACACATGGTTTTCTCAGTTAATCAAAGCTCTATATTTTCTAGAAAATCTCAGCTCCACTTATATTGGCTTTTATTAGTTCTTTATGTTCAGTAAATCAAATGGACATACGAAATTTTACCAACTTTTCCTGTGTAAATTCACATTTGTGCTGAGAATGTGCTCAAGAAAAGTGAAATCAATTATAATACTAACTATATAGTATGTAGCGTTGACTGTACAGTTTCTTAGAGAACAGATGATACATAAGTGATTTTATATTGCAGCAAATTCTTGTTCACTTATGTGACACTACACTAATTTTTAAAAATGTGGAATTTAAAGTTCTTTTCTAACTTTGAATCACTAAAAATTAATTGCTATTAATTTTTAATATTTATATTAATTTTCTATTTTATTTACATACTATTTATACTAATTACATTTTATGTTAAAGAATAAGTATACATTTTTCTAATTTAAAATGCCACCTTTTCGTATTTTCATTTCATATTTTCCTCTTGGTTCATTATCTTTGCTCATTTGTCAAACATTGTCTTTGTTCTTTGGATCCTTTAAAAATGTGACCTGAAAATAAATATCTAACTGAACCACACATTATTTATAATTTTTTTCCTTAGTTTTGATTTGGTGCTACTATGATTTAATTTCTTTTTAAATGGTATGCCTTTACTTTGAAACACATTAAAAAGCATTGTGAACTTTATAGGACTAGTTGTCTACCAAATGGAACTTTTACTTTTTTAACTGCCATTATTCATTCTAGTAACTAATTTTGACTACTGATGAAATTTCAACTAATATATAGATTGTATAAAGAGTGATATTGCTCAGTTCTTTTTTCTTAGGCAGTTCCTATTACCCACTTTCCACAGTAGTGTACTGTTTGAGTTAATTTTGGTCTAGAATTTAATATTGTTTTCTAATGTATATTGTACAACCATTATATTTTCATTTCCAGTTGAATTACCTGATTATATATTTGGATTAATTTTCTATTAAGTTTTAGTTTTTAATGTTTCACTTTTTTTGTAAAATATTTTTGCAATTTATCTTTCTTGTTACTAGTAATGGTAAAATGGCCTGTTTATTACTTTTAGCATCTTTGACTTTTATGTCAATGTAGAATAGATTATAGAAACACCTTCATTTTTTCTAGTTCTATAGCCTGTTCTGTTTTGAAAGAAAGTCATCTTATCATCAATTGAGGTTTTTTTTTTTTTTTTTTTTTGGTATTAACAGAAAATAAATATCCTCTATTAGACTGTGTTTGACTTCTATAAGACATAGAAAATATTTAAATAGTATTCATTTTTTTCCCAAGGTGATTTTTGGAACGTAAATAATGTCACTTAAACTGAATAAACATAACTTCTATCAATAAAATTCTAAAAAAAATAAAATTTTCACCTAATTTTATTCTCCTGTTTTTCTTTTGACATGGCTTTATTTTCCAGTTAACCAGTTGATGGAGAATGATAGTACAACTTTTCCGTAAAAGAAGAAAGTTAATAAATTTTTCAATGACCTGCATAAGGAACTTAGCAACTAATCATTTTATAGTGTGTTTTCTGAGAACTTAACTCTGAGTTGAATCTTTTGCTTTCACTCTGCAGAAAAGGTAAAATTCTAGCCAACAGATTCAAAGTGACAAATCGACTAATAAGTTGGTCTTAGAACAGTGGTCTTCAACCTTTTTGGCACGAAGGACCAGTTTTCCTATGAGAATCTAATGCCTGCTGATCTGGGGTGGTGCTAGTGCTGGGAAGCAGCTGCAAATATGGATGAAGCTTCGCTTGCTTGCCACTCACCAGCTGTGCGGCCTGATTCCTAACAGGCCAAGTACTAGTACCAGTCTGCAGCCTGCGGGGCGCGGGGGGGTGGGGTGGGGCGGTCAAGGACCCTTGTCTTAGAAGATAACTTCTGCTTACTTTTGTTTACCTGTGACCTCTCTCATGCCTTTTTTTTTTTTTTTGTCCTGAGGAAAATCTGTAATTTTACGGTGTTATGTACAATTTTATCTGCTTGTAAGTAATGGACTCAGTTATTATAAATTGAAGAATTTTACAGTTTTGCCTCTCTCTTTTTTTGGTTAAAGTAGTACAAAATGTCAAAAATTAGAAGGAAGGTCACCGTGGAAAATACCAAGACCATATCTGATAGCACATCCCGAAGACCCAGTGTATTTGAGAGGCTGGGACCCAGCACTGGCAGTGCAGCAGAGGTGAGCTGTCACTATTACAATCACAGGGTTTCTCTTCCAATCCTGTTCCTGAAATACTGATTCGTATCATAAAGATGAACAGATTGTATTGTAGGAATGTTGGTTTAGTAAATTTTTTGAAATGTGTTTTGTGGAAAAGAGTGAAAAGGGTGATAAGGTCAATGGGTTCTTTTTTTTCTTGATCTCTTTTATTTGGGGAGTAATATATAGCTCAGGTTAGCTGGAATTTTGATATCATTTGTTTTAATTTTATTCTGCTAACATTTTTGTCCAGAAATGAATATGAATATATATGAAATTTACATAGTAATATCTGTCTCTTAGACACAGTGCCGAAACTGGCTGAAGACTGGCAACTGCCTCTATGGAAACACATGTAGATTTGTACATGGCCCTTCACCCCGTGGTAAAGGTTATAGCAGCAATTACAGAAGGTAAATGGAGAACTTTGAATTGTTCCTATACTATTAGAAGATGGCTTTTGTAGTTTACCTAGTGTAAAAGTCTGAATACAACCATATATTTGGTCAGATTTTCTATTTTGATGGTAGTCTTATTGATATCCAGTTAAAGATTGGCAAGATCTTTTTAGTCGTTAAATTCAAGATTAATAAAATGATTGCTTTAAAACTTATTTGCTCAATATTTACTTTTTTTGACAGATCTTTTTATGTGTATGGCTCCCAATTATGTATTAAAGTGCTACTTATGACAGCAAAATTTCATGAATTTAGTTTTAGTGAGGAGAGGTTATTTTCAACTCTTAAAATATTAAAATTTAAGTAGAATATAATTTTTAGCTTTTTAAGATGCTATAAATATAAATCTTAATGACAAAAGATAATCTAATACAGGCTCTGAAGGTTAAAATGCATTTGTAAAAATCCCTTATAATGTATTAATGTAAATGAAAATATGTATTTATATTTATAAGGGTGAATGTACTACCTATTTAGAACATCATTTTGCCTTCAGTAAAGGCAAAGTTAAATTAAACTTTCCTGATAAAGACCTTATTCTTCTTTTGGTTCCCTCATGATTTTGTTGTGGTATAGCATACATAAAAATTGTCAAAAAAGTTTAAACATAATTGATAAACGAATAATTTACCTAGTTCTAAAATTGGGTGTGCTAATTGCTTTGGCTATAGCAACAGCATAAAAATTGAACATTAACATTTGGAGATTTTTTTTAATTGGGTGAATTTTCTTGTGTGTTTAGATTATGAAGTTCAGTAGAATTTAGAATTCAAACCCTTAACATTAGCTGACTTTCTTTTCATGTAAATGTTGTAAATTTTAATATACTTGTGATGCTGAATATTGTTTTATTCGTATTTAGAGTGTCATTTGTCTTGTCTGTTAATGTGGGCAAATTAGTCTTAATTACCAATATAAACACTTACCCAGGAAAACTATTTCAGTAATTTTAATGTTTTATTTATATTATTGCTATACTTTTAATACATGCTTTAATTTATCTTTGAAATTTATTCTTAACGGACTCAAAATTATTATACAAAAGATAGTTTTGAGGAAGATGGGCAGGGAAATTTGTCTCACATGAAAAAACAGTAACATACAGACTTAGAATAAAGGACTTTTTGTTATAATTTTGCTATTTTTTGTGTTTTTTTATCTGATAACTTCTCTTGTATTTGTATATTTTCTCCTTTTTGTAGGAAAGAAAAATATAGTTTATAATGCGATTCAAAGATGGAAATAAAAGCAATGTATTTCAGATATGCTTATTTAGTCACAAGCCAGTTAAGTCACTTATTCGGCATTCACTGTATATATTCTGTTAGGTGCTGTTTAGGATAGAAGCAAGTTTATAATCATATAAGTGAAACCCTGGCACATAAAATTTACATATACATCATGATTATAATTTAAAGGATTTAGGTACTGGTTCATAGTAATATTCATTTTTAAGTTCAGCATTAACTATTAAACATTTAATATAGATCTATAAAATATACATGGAAATGTTAATGTGATCCTTTAAAGTGAATTAATTGAAATTTTTTCTTCATTATGTGATTTGTATTGATTGATAAATTTAAAGGAATTGATTTGATTGATCAGCTGTTACTTGAAATATATGTGAATATGTGATTTGTTTATATCTTTAAAACTATTACAGTATTTTTTAATGGCTAAAGAGGGACATATTTTTAACTTATATTGCCTTCTTTTAAAGGTGCTCTGGGAATATTCTTTAAAGTCAATGTGTTTTCTGTCTCTGCTTTGTTTTTCTCACTTAGTAATGGTGTGAAAATAATTGAATTGCCATCTATCAAATTTCCACTATAAATTATGAAGCCTTACCAGTGTTGACTATAAATATGTGTATTTTTCTTTAATTAAAAAAAGCCCACAGTAGAATGTAAAATCACTGTTTAAAATCTTGCTAAGAACTCTTTATTTTTTATTCTGAAATAATTTTAAAGTTAAGAAAAGTTATAACAAATTCCTATATTTGCTTTGATTCCTAAGATGCATAAAATTAATTTCTCAGTTGTTGATGCTGCATCCAGTCACGTACATATGTAGATGATAATACCATTGCTTCTAGATTAATTTTGCAATGTTGTGGTTTAAAACTGTCTTCCTACTTTTTGTTTTCAAATATAACTATTTATGTGGTTAATACAAAACAAATTAAGTGTTAATTACTAATTGCTTTTTCTCAGCTCATATACATTTTCTTATTCATATTACCAGTACCTGCCACCCCATGGAATTTTAACGTATACGTTTTGATTGGTATTAGGAGAAAACTTGTAAATGATTCTCATATTTCTTTATGTTAATATTTAAGCTATTACATTATTAGTAAATTAATTTTTTACCTGAACTTTAGGAGTTAGAAATTATATTGTGATTTGTGAGATTATTTCTGTAAATATATTTTTATAAAATGTTATATAAATATAGTTTTTTTCTGGCTTGTTTTATTTTTTGGTTCAAAGGTCACCAGAAAGACCTACAGGGGATCTTAGAGAAAGAATGAAGAACAAGCGCCAAGATGTGGACGCTGAGTCTCAGAAACGAAATACAGAGGAGTCATCCTCACCTGTTAGGGTAGGAACGAATTTCCCGAAACAAAGTTAAATTTCAGTAGTGATTTGTTATTTATATTCTATTTAAAATATTCTTATATGCTAAGTATATGATAAATGTGTAATATTGCATTATAATGTTCAGACAGACAATGTAATTTGGAGGAAAGAAGCCCTCTGGCAAAACTCATAATTATCTTGATTGTTTTAGTTTTCAGTGGTAGTTTAAGATAAAGGGAATTTGTTGGCAGAGCTCAAGCTGAACATAGGGTTTCTGTACTTTCGTGGACATCATGAGTATCTAAACATATTCTTAAGTTTTCAGAATTCAGCTAGCCATCATATCCTGCCTGCGTCCAAGAATAATTGAAGTGGCTTAAAGAAGGACAATTTTAAATTAAAATGACAGAAGTAAGACATAGTGGTGACAGAAACAACTAGAAAAGTTAGGTAAAGGAAAGCACATGTGACCACAAAATTTAGTGATAAATTTCTTGGCTGTTAAGCCTAAAGAGAAACAATTTTTGATGTAGTTTATTGAATAAAAGAAAACAGGTATTTGTCAGGAATGGAATCTTTTCCAGAGCTTTTTTCCCCCCAACAAATTTTTCATATCCTTCCATGTGTGTAACAGATTTATTGTGATATATTTCACATATCATACAATTCATTCATTTAAAATGTCCACTTCAGTGATTTTTCGTATATTGAGAGTCAAGCAGTCATCACCACAATCAATTTTAGAACATTTTTATCACCTCCAAAAGAAATTTCGTACCCTTTAGCAGTTGTTCCCTTATCCCTTCAGCTGACCACAAGCCCTAGGCAACCCTTATTCGACTTATTGTCACTTAGATTTACCTATTGTGGATATTTCACATAAATGGAGTCATACAATGTGTTTTTTTTGTGACTAGCTTCTTTCACATAGCATAGTATGTTCAAGGTTCATGAAAGATTATGGTGTAAGAGTATTTTATTTTTTTTTGCCAAATATTCCATTGTATTGATATATGACTTTTTTTTAATTTTTTTATTTCTTTTAATGACATTTTGCTTCCTCATTTACCAGTTGAGCATTTGGATTATTTCTACTTTTTGGCTTTTATGAATAATGCTCTTATGAATATTCATATACAAGGTTTTGCATGGACATATTTTTCATTTCTTTTGGGTTTACATATGGAGTGGAATTGCTGAATCATATGGTTTAATCATTTTAAACCGCTATGTTTAACCTTTGGAGCAACTGCTAGAATGTTTTCCAAAGCAGCTGTACCATTTTACATTCTTGCCAGCAGTGTGTGAGGTTTCCAGTTCTCCATATCCTTGCCAACATTTGTTATTATCTAATTTTTTGATTATAGCTAGCCTAGTGAGTGTGAAATGTTAATCTCATTGTAGTTTTGATTTCCCTGATGACTAATAATGTTGAACATCTTTTCATGTGCTTATTGGCCATTTGTATATCCTCTTTGGAGGATTGTCTATTTAGATAGATCCTTTACCCATTTTTTTAATTGGTTGTCTTTTTATTGTTGATTTATGAGTTCTTTATGTATTTTGGATACATGTTACTTGCATATATGATTTGTAGAAATTTCTTTCATTCTGTGGGTTGTCTTTTCATGTTCTTTTATTTTTCCCCCCTCTTTAATCCCCACACCCCTGCCTCCCCAACCGCCTCCCCCACCACTTCCACCCCTGACCTATGGATGTTGCCGTCCCCTTTAAGAACTGGATCTCTGAAGGCGGGGTGTCTCCTCCCACGCGCTTGTGGCAGGTCCCCGGGGCCTGGTGCCCCTGTGGTATGGTCCCTGGCTCCACCTGGGGCATGAACCCAGGACCTTCTGGGTGTAAAGCAGAGGTGCTAACCACTACACTGTGGAGCCACCCCCATCTTTTCATGTTCTTGATTGTTTCTTTTAAAGCAAAATGTTTTTAATTTGATGAAATCCAATTTATCTAAATTTTTGTTGTTTCTTGTGCTTTCGGTGTCATATTTAAGAAACCACTGTCTAATTCAAGGTTAATAAGATTTATGTTTATGTTTTCTTCAAATAATCTTAGAGCTTTAGCTCTTACATTTAAATCTTTAATCTATTTCGAGTTAATTTTTATTTATGGTTTTAGGTAAGGGTCCAATCTCATCCTTTTACATGTGGATATCTAGTTGTCTCATTGTAGTCTTTTTATGAAAGTTATTGAATTATGTTAGCGGCAACATTTTTGATAATTTAAGATATATAAAAGCTTTCCTATGGCTGTTTTTGATCTTTGATAAAAAAAAAAAACTGCATTGCAGTTTTACATTATAATTTGTAAAGACTTACCTTTGGAGACCTAAAGTAATGCAGTTTTCCATGTATATCTTTCTGCCATCTAATATGATACAAAATATACTGTTTTATTAATCTGAAGTAGGAGTTCTTAGCCTGAGGTATATATCAAAATTGTTTTGGAGGAGAGATGGTCTTTTTCAGAATACACATGCAGCAGATACTCTACCCCTGATCTGCTGAATTAGAATTTCTGGGTAGAGGCTGAACACATATATGTTGCATTTCGAAATAACCTGTTGATTCAGAATAATGAATTCTGTCGTTTGCTGTAAATGTTTAAGGAAACATTTACAAGGAGCCACTCAAGGGAAAAAAAAGCCATGCTTTGTAGGATTTGGCAGTTTCTTTGGTGTAAATACTCCTATCACGGTCAGTTTCAAGGTGATAATCACTGAACACAGAGCTGGGAAGAGATACTCAGTTTTACACCATTGTATAGTATTCTGACACAGATGACCATATATACAATAAATGTCATTAACTACAAGAGTAAAACGTACTAAATATTTAGGAAGTGAATAATTTTTAATTATAGCCTTGACTATGAATGGCTTACATAGTTCTTAAAAATTAAACAGTTGGCTTTTATGATGAACTGGTTCCAGCACACTACTACATGGGCTGTAATTAATGTAAAAAGCAAACATCTGGAATTCATATTCTGAACACATTACTTTAGGAATTATTGTACTTTCAGTTTCTCGATCTTTAAAATGGAGGCGATAGCTATATCAGTGTGTTGCTCTGAAGAAAATATATGTAAAACAAGTAACACGACTGACCATTCCTTAATGACTGCTTAATAAATGGTATGCACTGGCATTAGAGTAGCTTTCTTTTCTCTTTAATATAAATTTGGTTTAGGCTCTTAATAGGAGATGGACCTCAGCAGTGGAGATTTAGGTTGTTAATAGGCATCTAAGTGTGTGTTGTTGATCATAAAGGTTTATATGTTCAGCATATGATTTAGTAGACAGCAGTGCTGGCATTTTGTTAAGAAATTCAAAGACCGATTCTTGCTTTCCCTAGATGAGAACGCCCTGAAAGACACCGAGCTTCATGCATAACTAAGGAATAGAGAGAGTCACAAGATTCAAGAATAGTCAGGTTTCAAGGAATTCATTAATCAAACTTAAAGAAAACTGTTAATAAGCTAATATACTAGGGTATTAATTATTTTGAGTGATATGAGGCTAATATTTATGTCATTGATCATTTAGATTTAGTTTAGGTAGGGGCAACTACAGCATAGATGACAACATAGTTATGACAGTATGTGTGTAATTTTCCACAAACTAATTCCACCCCTTCTGTGCCACTGACCTCAGCTCCGATGTGTCTGAGTTATGAAGTTGATAACTTGATTTGGTGGAGAGAGAAATTCATAAATAGATAAATTGTATTTCTATGGCGTGTGAGAGATGTCATAGAGATAGGAGTAAATGGACAGGATAAATGAGTGCCTGGGGAGCAAGAGAACTTTACAGAGGGGAATGATGTTTTGCACTTAGTGCTGAAAGAACAGTGAAATAAAAGGAGACAGATGAAAGTCCAGGAAGAGGGAGATACCAAAATAGTACCCATAGGAGTTTAAAAGACCTGCTGGTTTGAGAACCTGTGAAGCTGTGTTCCTAGAATTTAGGAATTATAGGATGTGGATGTGAAATGAAGGCTGGAGAGATCTTTCTTGTTCACCAGTTCACCTCCATACCCTGGAACTAGTAAGTCCACTTACTGAATAAATGAAAAGTGATTCCGCTGTGCAGCCAGTATTGAGAACGCCTGGTGGTCTCAGTCTGTATTGTCCAGTGGGGCTGTTGAACACTTGAAATATAGCTAGTCTGAATTGAAATATGCCATAAATGTAAAATACATACTGAATTTCAAAAACTTAGTATGAAAAAAAAGAAAGTCAAATATCTTAATTTTTAATGTTGATATGTTTCATTGGCATTATTTCGGATATATTGGGTTGAATAAAATATACTATCAAAATTTTAATTTTATCTATTTCTTGTTTTTTTTTAATGTGGCAACAAGAAAATCTTAAAAGTACATATTTAGTTTGCATTATATTTATATCGAAAAGGGCTGATCTAATGTTTGGACCAGACTTAACACAATGAAACTGAATTTAACACAACCAGAGGCTTAATTGAGGTAGAGTCAATAGGATTTGATGACCAAAAGGCCTTTAATTAAGATGAAGAGGAGAGAGAGTTGGTTTGTGGCCCCTTTTGTTTACTAGGCTCATATCATCATGAACAACTAATTTTTGCCACTGTTTACAGTACTCGTACTGACAATAATATGCTATTTTGTAACATAATATATTACATTTTTATGGTACTAGATACTTTCAACCATTCTATAGAACTTTTCAAATGCAATAATTGTGAAACCAGACCACTGTCATACACCACATACAAGAATAAACTCAAAATGGATGAAGGACTTAAATGTCAGACCCAAAACCATAAAACTCCTAGAGGAAAGCATAGGCAGTAAACTCTTTGACATTGATTCTAGTAATATTTTATCTCCATGGGCAAGGGGAAGGAAAGAAAAAAAATGAACAACTGGGACTACATCAAACTAAAAAGGTTTTGCACAGCAAAGGAAATTAACAAAACAAAAAAGACAACCGACTAAGTGGGAGAAGGTACTCACCAATGATAAGGGGTTAATATCTAAAAATTATAAATAACTAATATAACTCAACAACAAAAAAATAAACAATCCAATTAAAAAATGGGCAGAGGACATTTCTTTAAAGAGGACATACAGATGACCAATAGACATATGAGAAGATGTTCACCATGACTAATCAGAGAAATACAAATTAAAACCATCATGGAATATCACCTCACACCTGTCAGAATGGCTATCCTCTATAAATCAACAAACAAATCTTGTTGAGGTTGTAGAGAAAAGATAACCCTCTTGCACTGTTGGTGGGATTGCCAGTTGGTACAGCTACTGTGAAAAACAGTATGGAGTTTCCTTAAAATAAAAACAGAACCATTTTGTCACCTACCAATTCCACATCTGGGTATTTATCTGAAGAAGTCCAAAGCACTAATTTGAAAAGATAAATGCATCCCTATGTTCATTGTAGTAGTATTTACTATAGCCAAGATAATCGTAAGTGCTCATCAATAGATCATTACGTAAAGAATAAATGGTACATATATACAATAGAATATTACTTGGCCGTTAAAAAGAGTGCAGTCTTACAATTTGCAATAGCACGGATGGTCCTGGAAAGTATTATTCTAAATGAAATAAGTGAGACAGAGAAAGACAAATACCATATGATTTCACATATATGTAGAATCCAAAAAAACAAACCAGAAACACACTCATCGATATAGAGAAGAAACTGATGCTTGCCACATGGGAGGTGGGGTTAGGGAGCTGGGTGAAAAGGTGAAGGGATTAGGAAGTACAAATTGGCAGTTTCAAAATAGTCACAGGGATATAAGTACAGCATAAGGATTATAGTCAGTAATATTATAATAAATATGTGTGATGCCAGGTGGGTACTAGACGTAATGGGGAATCACTTAAATTTTATAAAAGTTTAACTGCTATATTCTACACCTGAAACTAATACAATATGAATGTCAACTGTAATTTAAAAAAATGTCTATAGCCATGCTACCCTGAACAAGCCCGATTCCGTCTGATCTCGGAAGCTAAGCATGGTCGGGCCTGGTTAGTACTTGGATGGGAGACCACCTAGGAAGACCAGGTGCTGTAGGTGTAAAAAAAAATAATAATAAAGGATTGTAAGCTGACAAGGTCCTTGCAATCTGTGAGATCAACCAAGGATTGCCTTGCCAAAAAAAAAAAAAATTAAAAAAATTTAATTCTAGAGCTGCACAAGAAAAATTATCACGAATTCGCTGATTTTTTGTGTTCTGTGAAACTAAGTGTATTTTTAGAACAATATGATTTGGAATCATTTTTTAAAAAATAAAAGATTGTATAGAAAAGTGAAAATCCTTTGTATAAAACATTGAGTGTTTAAAAATTTGATATTCATTATAATATGGAATTATGAATGATAGCTTTAGGCTAATAATGGACAAATTTATATAGATGTTTTAAAATGAATATAGTAAAAGTGGAGAACTTTGTTGGCATATAAATGAGTCATTCTTTGACTAAGTGTTCTCAAAGTGAATTTTATCATGCAATTTTGGAAAAGTGTAAGGAAATCTATTTTAAGAGGTGAGATTATATAAGATAAATGGAAGCGGTATTTGACGCAGATTTTTATTTTTTCCCATCTTTGTCTCCATCTAATAGATACTAATGCTCCTCCCAGTCATTAACAAAGCCATACCTTTTGTTAGGGATAAGCATAGACTTGATCTTAGTCACAAAATGTCAAGTGGACCAGTATAACATAGAGTCCTGTGACCTGACAGTAGTTGTGAATAAGTCTAAGGGGAAACAAGTGAATTATACTTTAAACAATAGGAAAAGTTTAATATGATTTCTGTAGAAGTGTTAATCTTAACTTCCCTTTTTAACATCATTACTGGCGATATACTCTGAGGATTTTCCCATTTCAATAAAACTAGATCCTGGATAAGAGACAACAAACACATTTTTAATGCATTGCTGCTTTCTCAAGAACTCAAGAACACAGAAACAAAGAAAAACAGTGAATTGAAACCAAGGGTTGAGCAGCAAATATAAAAGCTGGTGGCAACCTTGAGACTTTTACAAGTATTAGAACTGGTCAGAGACTAATTAAGCCTGGGCTCATCTGTGAAGAGAAAATTGGTGAATTGGACAATAGAGCTGAAAAATTTATCCAGAATGCTGCACATAATGACAAGGTTATAGAAAATATTGAAGAAGTTCAAAAATGTGGGGGAAATACTTGGACAATCTAACATACGTCTGTGCGAATTCCCAGGAAAATTAGAATGTAGGAAAATTAGAATGTAGGAAAAGCAACATTGAAAGAAATAGTGGCTGAGAATTTTCCATAATTGATGAGACATAAATCTACAGATACAGAAAGCACAATACATTTCAAGTAGAAAAATATAATGAAACTGCAAAACACCAGAAGCATAGAGAAAATATTAGAATTACCTTAAGAAAAAAAGGCAGATTCTCCTACAAAGGAGCAACAGAATGACAGAACAACAATGGAAACCAAAAGACTGGAATATTTTCAAAGTGCTGAGATAAATCTGTCAGCCCATAGTTCATACCCAGCAAAACAATTTTTTAAGAATGAGGATATAATAAAAAGGTTTTCAGATAAAAAGAGTGTGACTACCAGGAGACCTTTGCTAAATAGAGAATGTCTAAAAGGATATATATCAGGAAGATGGAAAATGACCTTAGATCCTTCTGAAATGTAAAGGTGAAACAGAAAATGTTTACTAGGTTGGAAAAGTCTGTTTTGTTTTGTCCTATGCAGTTGTCCATAATGTGGCATTTATTAAAGGTGTAGCGTAAATTGCTTGAACTCCCGAGAATCCATTCCATCACCTTTTCATTTTGTAGGTGTACTGTGGCTTGGAGAATAGACCCCAGATTAACAGAGGGGCCCTGCCTAGTGTAATCTAGTTGTAATAATCCCATTCTCCATGTTAATTCAGTTGACTCAGAACCAGGCCTTAGTAATTTATTGATTCAGATGAAACCATGTCGGCCTACTCAGACTGAAGGACAGAATTCTTATTTTGTGGTTTGAGAGAAGCACACTGGGGGAACTTAGATTGCTTGTTATTAAGCAATATGCTTCAATGTGAAGTCAACACTAGAATAGCAGAGCTGTGAGAAAGGAAAAAAAATAAGGAAATTGGTCTCTAATTATTTCAGTGTGTTACTGAATTAGCCAGCCCTGATGTTTACCCTATTTTTAGATTTCATTTTATGTGATTGTGGTTTGAATTTACATAGTTATGAGATTATAGTTTGTTGTTTAAACTCCACCAAAACTCCTTCCTTCAAAAAGCAAGTTAGACTTCATTAATACAAGTATAATTTCAGTTCTGCAGTAGGAAATATAGAAGCTATATGCTCTATGCTGCTTTGACAAGACTAATTTTAGTTAATCACATTTTATTGAAGTACAGAGGAGATGACAGTGATGAGTGGTGTGAAAATCATGAAATGTTAATGTATGATCAATATACAGGATATCTTTGGCCTGGAATAAGAAGATATTGAAGAGATTTGGTAATAGCATTCTAATATTTAAAGAGCTATCATGTAGAAGTATTAGATTTGTTTTGCACAATTCCAGTGATCAGAACTAGTCAATCAGTAGAAATTCTGGAGAGGTATAAGAAAGTTGTTACCGATGTAAGAAATAATTTTCTAATAATAAGAAATGCTTGAAAATAGGGGTAAAGGGGTATAACTGTGAAGAGCAATCAGTGGAGACTTGGGAGTAAACTTGTTCCCTAAAATTCTTCTAATGGAGGACTTCTATAATTACACAGTATTTAACAAAGTTTTTCTACATTGGGTAGAAGGTTGGATTATATTAATTACAAAGACCCCTGACATTTTATTCTAGTTGCTAATCCCGTTACTATATTGGTTTTCGACTCTCTTGGCCTCAGCACTTCTTTTCAGATCAAATTCTTGGTAATGCCTCCTTACTATCTAAAAATAAAATTCATAACAACTATAGTCTGCCCATACATATAATATTTAACAAATAAATATGAATGTAATATGAAGCAGAAATAAAATGAAAGTAAAGTCAAACTCCACAATCATTTATTGTATTTCTGAAATGTAAAAAACTTTTAAAACCAGACATTTTTCCTAAGTTAGGCTTAGACTTATTTGGCAACAAAACCTGATATTGACGTAAAGCTAATGATAGGCTTTACCCAATTGGTGAATTCATATGTTTTGCTGCAAAAATATTAGTGTGTTTGGTACTAATTAGTATGCTGCTCCAGAACCTACCAGCAGTATTACTTAATGTATTTTGAAATCCAGATAAATCCTGAATTCTTAGAAAACATCTCTTCCCAAGGGTACTAGCTAAAGTATTGTGGTTCTTGAACAAATATTTCAACAATATTTAACAAGTAATTCAACACATATTTCTAAATTAGAATGACTAATTTAGAACATATGACGAATTATTAAAAGGTTGCACTTCTAATTAATGTTTGCATTTAAGAGAAGTAAAAATGGCAAGCTATTCTATTTAGGAACTACAGGAAGGTGAAGGAGCAGACCACGTTGTATGTACTACATGGGACAATATCACACTTATTTATTTGCATAGAATAAGAGTAAGGGGGAAATAACTTTATTTGACAACAACATGCCTAAACAAGTTTTATATATTGTTGAAGTGGGGAAATGAAGAAATAATAACATTTTTTTAAACTGACCTGAGCCCTCTTAATAAATGTTATCAAAATAATTCCTTGTATTATGATTTGAAATGGACTAGTGATACAGTGTTAAAAAAAAATAAAAAGTATCTCCTAACTTGAAATTCCACCACATATTGAAGCCTGCATTTAGTCTTTAGAAATTTCTGATGGAAGGTACATATGGCCTCTGGGGTTAGTATCAGAGTCATTTTGAAAAACAATGGACAAATCATAAATTACATAATTTCAATACATAAGGTAAATATAAAATATTTAAGTTATAAACATTTTTTTTAAGTATATTGGGGTGACATTGGTTAATATAATTGTATGAGTTTCAAGTATACAATTCTATAATACATCTTCTGTATATTGTTCACCACCCAAAGTCAGGTATCTTTCTGTCACCATATTGTTGTCCCCCTTTACCCTTATCTACCCTCCCACCCCTTCCCTTTGGTAATCACTAAACTATTGTCCATGTCTCTGACTTTTTGTTTGTTTGTTGCTTTCAGTTTTATATCCCAACTCAGTGAATCATATCTCAACTTTTTCTGCCTGACTTATTCCACTTAGCATGATTATCTCAAGATCCATCCATGTTGTCACAAGTGGCAGTATTTCATCTTTTCTTATGGCTGGATAATAATATTCCATTGTATATATGTACCACATCTTTATCCAGTCATCTATCAAAGGACACTTCAGTTGTTTCCATGTCTTGGCCATTGCAAATAGTGCTGCAATGAACATTGGGGTTCATATATTTTATGGATACATGTTTTCAAGTTTTCGGGTAGGTAGATACCTAGAAGAGGGATTGCTGGGCTATATGGTAATTGTTAATTTTTTGAAGAACCTCTATACCATTTTTCA
This sequence comes from Pteropus vampyrus, assembly GCF_000151845.1. Lineage (NCBI taxonomy): Eukaryota > Metazoa > Chordata > Mammalia > Chiroptera > Pteropodidae > Pteropus > Pteropus vampyrus. The sequence continues at coordinate 4,955,772 of NW_011888948.1, forward strand.
TAGTAGTGGTATGAATTTATATTCCCACTAGCAGTGTGTGAGGATTCCTTTTCCCTACAACCTTTCTAACATTTATTATCACTTGTTATGTTGATGATAGCCATTCTTACAGATATGAGGTGGTATCTCATTGTGGTTTTGATTTGCATTTCCCTAGTAGCTAGTGAAGTTGAGCATCTTCTCATATGTCTTTTGGCTATTTTTATGTCTTCTTGGGAGAAGTGTTTTTTCTGGTCCTCTACCCATTTTTGTATTGGATTTTTTGTTGTTGTTGTTGAGTTGTATGAGTTCTTTATACATTTTGGATATTAACCTCTTTTTGGTGGCATTATTTGCAAGTAAGATTATTTTCTGGTTCTAAATCTGTTAAAAATAGTCTGTTACAAATTCACAGAGTGTATTGGTTATTTTGCAGACAAGTATTACTAAGAAACCCTTTTCACCCTTCTCAACTAAATCTGTACTTGGATATTACAGGATATTTCATGTAAACAGAAAGCACACTATATTATTGAATAATTTGGAGATAAGGTTCTATAAACTTTTTTGATATAGTATATACTAATATAAATTATAAATTATAGTGGATTTAATCCAAGTAGGTCATTGAAAAGTTGCATGGGATATAGAGTAATTCTTCATTGATAGTCCATAGAATATATTTTAAGGATAAAAATAAATTATATTCTTTTTCTCCTTTTGTCTTACATATAAATAGGAGCTCTTTTTTTTCTTTTTCTTTTTTTCTTTTTTTGACCTTTTACCATTTTTTCATGTCTGGTTCTACCTTTGTATAATCTTTTAATAATTTATGTCAGTTTCTGTTGTCTTACCAGTAGCCATATACTTAAATACTTAAACATGACTTCATGGCTAAATATGCACAATTTAGGGATGATTTTAATGTATACCAGTTTTTTTTAAAAGAAAACTTCAAGGATAAACTAATTTGTGTTTTAAGCAGCAAAATTTTATGTCTGGTAATGCCCAGAAAGAACTTTCAGCTTGTACTGTTCTTGTGTGTTTGTGTCTTTCATAGTAAAGATTGAGTATTAATGAAAGTGAGACACTGGTGGAAAGATAACAGTTGCATGACACTGGTTACTTTAATTAAATTTTATAAGCTGAATTACTGCTGTCCTATTTTGTCTGTTGGCTGCTGTTGCACCTGGGATAAAGTTTAAAACCTTCTGTTTTTCAGGTGCAATGTAAGCACTAATTTCTAATCATTTTAGCTGCCATTTTGGTTTCATCAAATTAGAGAAAGTCTCTTTTTTTAAAGCATTTGTAAAATTATTAGATGAGTTTGGATTTATCTCTAGATGTGTAGGAAAATGGTGACAAGTCTTAGATCAGCAATTATTTTTGAGAGTTTACTGTGAATGATGTTGCCTTTTTTTAGTAATTTTTAAAATTTAGTCACTTACAAATCTTTTTATATTTTATCAGTTTTAAACTCTTTTCCCTTGTGATTTTCATATAAAACCTAGTATTCAGTATACTGTCAAATGCTTATTAAAGTATTAGATTTGCATTGTATATTTTAAAATCTTAGTTTCTCCTTACATTTACCATGTCCCTGTTTTTATGGTAAAGTATAGTCTTTTCATTGTGGTGCTGCACTACAAGTTGTCATTTCCTCTTCTTAGTGGATAAGTGATTATTTGCAAAAGTGATTCTTCAGTAAAACACAGGAATAAAGTTAGAAGTATTTTCTATTACAATAATTACCATATATAATTTTTTAAAATATAATAATTTATATGTATGTATTTTTAGAAAGAATCTTCAAGAGGGAGACATAGGGAAAAGGAAGACATAAAAATCACTAAGGAGAGAACTCCAGAAAGTGAAGATGAAAACGTAGAATGGGAAACTAATAGAGATGGTGAGTTTCAAAAAAAAAATCTTTGTTTATATAGTCAATTTATTGATTATTCACTTTGTAGACTTTTTGTGGGCTCCCAAACTCTTTTCAGTTGTGATCTCACTATTGGTTTAGAATCATCTTATTGACTGGTTTCTACCTTTTTGAGTTTTAAGGCAGCAAATGACATATGGTAGCAGAACAAAGGCAGAAAAAGCTGTTTGTGATGCGTTTTTCAACTTCTCCATCCTTTTTCCTCCTGGAACTTTATTGTGCAGCATACAGTCCTTTGGAATTTTATTGCATTTATAAATTTTTAAATTCCTCAACATCAAGGTTAAAAAATTTAAATTTATGTTTGTTGTCTTGCATAAGATATTAAAAATAATATTTTAAATATTAAAGACATGGGGAAAATTATTTCCAAGAAATTACTGACTTTTATCTTTAACAAGAAATCCAAATCAGATGATAATTGAGGCCTGGGATTTATTCATGAAAAATTAGCAAAATCATCTTTGAGTCATTGTCTTAACAAATAAGTATTTATTTTCCACACCATAAGTATTTTCTCTCTTCTTCACTTTTATGACCTTCTGGAAGGTGAGCACTATAGCCTCACACTACCAAAAGTAGAGAAAAGGAACTCATATTTTTTGACTCTACTGGCTGTGCTGGGCATTTTAGTATAATTTATAAACTAATTAAGTAGTTTTGCTACTCTACATATACATGACAAAACTAAAGAGTTTAAGAATTCAAGCAACTTCCTCAGCAGTAAGCTGAACACTTAGACCAGGGGGTTATAAAATTATAGCTTGTAGACCAGCCCCCTATTTTTGCAAATAAAGTTTCATTGAAACACAGCCCTGCCCGTTTGTTTACATACTTTCTGTGGCTGCTTTTGAGCCATCATAAATGAGTTGATTACTTGTGACAGCCAAGAGCCTATAAGCCTAAAATATTTGCTACTATGTTTAAGAACAGTCTCTGAAAACTTACAGACTAATACTTAAATTGTACCCTTAAATGCCTCTCCAGTACTTTGAACATCTGTAATTTTTAAGGAAATACATTCTATCTTTGGACAGTGTTGTCTGTTGAAGAGTTGCTTCTAAGAACAAATAACAAAACTTCCCTGTGATTAGTTCATTGGGATTTCATTAGCCAATCTAATACCTCTTACATGATAGCAGTAAAGTTAGCTATAATGCTTCATTGTACTTGATTCTTTTTATTAAATCTATTTATTAGTTTTATCTCTTTTTGAGCTGTGTATACATGGAATCTACAGCATGTACTTTTTCTGTTTAGCTTCTTTTGCTTACAGTATGTTTGTGGTATTAAACCATATAATTTATTGCACATAGTTGTAGTTCATTAATTCTTATTGCTATAGTGTTTCACTGTATTAATATACCGTAATTTATCTATTCTACTGTTGACAAACATTTGAGTAATTTTCAGTTTGGGCTGTTAGTAATAAGGTGCTGTTAACATTCATAATCCTATCTTTTGGTAATCATGTACCTGTTTCTTTTGAGTTTATGCCTGGGAGTAAGATTGTTGGACTATGGAGTTTGCATATGTTCATCTTTAGTAGATATTAATAAATGGTTGTCATTACTCATATACCATTTTTTGCCTTTTTCATCTTAGCCATTCTAGAGGTTTGTAGTGGTATCTTATTGTGGTTTTAAATGCACATTCCCCTAATGACTAATGTGAACTTTTTCATATTTATTGACCATTGTACAACCTGTTTTGTAAACTGTTTCAGACTTTTGTCTATTCTTACGTTGTGTTATCTGTTTTTTTAATTGTGGAGAGTTCTTTATATATTATGGATATAAGATCTTTATCAGATATGTGTGTCTTCTCTCACCGTGAGTTGCAGAGTGAACTTTTGGAAGAATAAATTGGTTCATTTCATTCCCCTGTTAAAAATTATCTGATTTTCCATTGCCTTCAGGAATCAAGTTTTACATTATACCTGTAAAACTTTTCATTATCTGGTTGCTTACTGTATTTCCAACCCCCTACCCCAAAGTCCGTGTTTTTTATCTGGTTCTTTAAACTTCTTTTATTTCTTTACCATAAAGACTAGTGCAGTAAAATTAAAAGCAAAAGTATCATTGCAGTAGCAGAGAAAAATGTATGGATATATTTTGGTACACTTGCATGTGGGTACATCTTCCTAAGATAAGTCATAAAACTCATAGACCATAAAAAATCTGATTATATAAAGATTGAAATTTTCTTTATAACTAAAATATAGAAGTTAAAAATAGATCACTGTAAGATAATACATGACATGTAACATGCATAAGCATATAATAAAAACACTATATAAAAATGTAATGAGCTTTCACAGGTATGTAAGGAATAGATAGCCTAGTTGAAAACGGGCAAAAAACCAAAAATTAGATATGTAATTCATAGAGGCCAAATAAGTGGTCAGGTTTACTGCAGGAAAATGCTGATGAAAATAAAAGAGATGGCATTTTTTATCCATCAGATTAGCAGAAATGAAAAATACTTATGTTAGCAAGTGGGCATTTACATTGCTAAAGCTGTTTTGGAGTACAGTTTTGCATATTAAAAATAAAAATTTTACTTGATTGGCAAATATAGTTTGAGAAATAAAGAAATACCTGCACTTGTGAACCAAGATAGATATCAAAATGTTCATTGAAGTCTTGTTTATAACAGCAAAATACCTGTATTAAAAACAAACAGAATGTATGTCAAAAGGAAACTGGTTAAGTAAATGATATATTTATATCATGAAATACTTTGCAGAGTTTGAAATGAAGGTAGTTGATCTCTATGACATGGGAATATCTTCTGTAGGGCAGTGTTTTTAGTTTTACACCCATAGTTTTGAAGAGTATAAATATAAAGGCTTATTTTTATGCATATAACAGTAAACTATTAACAGTGTTATCATTAGAATAAGGATGGCAGTTGGAAGAGCATGAGGGAAATTTCATATTTTACTCTGTGTACTTAAGACTTTAATAGTGAGAATGTATGAAGACAAAAAGAAGTACTCAAATATATATAGTCTTTAATCCTTATACACATACTTTTTATATATCTATGATTATTTGCATACAGAATTGTTATATAAAAGGGTATGAATATTCTTAAGGCTTTTACTCACATTGCTAAATTATTTTCCAGGTTAGATATACTAGTTTACATTGCTTCCACCAAAGAAAGAACATGCCTTTATCTATGCTAATACTTAATATGTTAATTAGAAAAAATTGGCTGTTTCCAGTCACGATGGTGGAGTAGGTAAATGCTCTGCTTGCCTCCTCTCATGACCATATCAAAATTATAACTAACCTACAGAACAACCATAATTGAGAACCTTCTGAAGATAGAGGAACAGAAGTCCTATAACTAAGGACATACAGAAGAAGCCATGCTGAGACTGGCAGGAGGGGTGGAGACATGGAATGGGCTAGTACCACACCCATTTGTGGTGGTTAAAAATTGGGAGAGATATCTCACTGGTGGAGGTCCACCCTGAGAACCGAGGGGTCCCAGCCCAGGGTTCCAGTGCAGAGAAGAGAAATCCTCCAAATTTGTGACTGTGAAAACCAATGGAGATTGTGGCTGAGTGACACAGGATGGCTAGAGTTCCAGGCACTCCTCGTAAAGGACTGACACACTGACTTATTTACTTGCTCTTTGCTCCATCTCTAGGACAGCAACTCAAAAAGAACCAGGGACATATGGGGAGAAACTGAATTGTCTGGCCTCAGGGCAAGGGCTGGAGGTGCAGCTTTCTCCCAGCCTTAAGTGCTGGTAGAAGCCATTGTTTCTTTGTTGAGTCCTGCGCCAACCAGCGTGCATACTCAGGGAAGTGCCATATCTGAGTCTCCAATGGCAAGAACCATTGGCCCTCTGCTGGTGATTCCCTGAGAACCTGCCCTAACCAACCTGCAGGCCCATCCAAGCCATTTCCAGTGGCTTTTCCATACAAACAGCCTGTCTTGGCTTGTTCTGCAGACCTTTCTAAAATCTCTCAAAGGTTCACAAAGCTCAGACAAACAGCATCTGGCCTTGGCATGCCCTGTACCTCTTGCTCAGCAGCCCTAAACCCAGCATTGGCAACAGCCGGAAGTTTGAGGCTTGGCCTCTTCCAGACATCTCCAAGCCTAGCACAAGTGGCAGCCATCTGCAGATTGCTTTGTGACTCATGCCAGGTGGTCCCAAGCAGGGCACAGGCTGTGGATGAACTTGGCCAGTGGTAGGGTGTTCAATTGGGGTTTTGTAAATGTGGCCTCTCTATTACTATTTAACATGCACTGCTAAAAACTTGATAAATAGCCATCATTATTTGCATACTCACTCTTCATATGACGAAATGATTTATTTTGAAAAATGCCCAGTGACTACCTTTGAACCAAGCCGGAGTACCACCCAACCACTGCAGACTATATACTCACAAGGCAGACTGGGCATGCACCAGAGCCCTGCTAAAGCAAATCCTTCTCTGTAGTCTCAGCCCCTGCACAACAGCTCCTCTACTGTAGTCGCAGCCTGTCCTTACAACAAATCAGCCCGAGGGTCAGTCTCCAGTTGATATGCAGACAGCAACCAAGGCTCAACTACAGCAGGAAGGCACACACCACCCATACAAGAGGCACACCTGGAGCAGAGAGTTGCACCATTGTGCTCCACAGGATACCTACTACATAATGGGATACATGGCAGCTCTACTTAATACATGGAAACAAAAACAGGGAAGCCACCAAAGTGGAGAGGCAAACATGTCCCAAATGAAAGAACAGAAGAAAACTCCAGAAAAAGAACTAAACAAAATGGAGACAAGGAATCTACCAGATGCAGAGTTGAAAACACTGGTTATAAGGATGCTCAGTAATCTCAGTGAGAACTTCAAAGAAATAAGAAACATAAAAATGAGATAGAAACGAAGAATTAGAAACGAATACAATAACAAATGAAGAATACATTAGAGGGAATCAACATAGATGAAGCAGAAGATCAAGGAAGCGATTTGAAATATAAGATAGCAGAAAACACCCAATCAGAACAAAAAGAAAAAAAATCTAAAAAATGAAGATAGTTTAAGGGACCTCTGGGACAACATCAAGAATACCAACATTTGCATCCTAGGGGTACCAGAAGGAGAAGCAAGAGAACAAATAATTGAAAACCTATTTGAAGAAATCATGATGGAAAACTTCCCTAACCTAGTGAAGTAAATAGACATACGAATCTAGGAAGCACAGAAAATCCCAAACAAGATGAACCCAGAGAGGCCCATACCAAGACACATCAGAATTAAAATGCCAGAAATTACAGACAGAGAATCTTAAAAGCTATAAGAGAAAAGCAGTTAGTTAACTCCCACAAGACTTGTCAGCTGATGTTTCAGCAGAAACTTTGCAGGACAGAAGGGATTGTCGGGAAATATTCAAAGTGATAAAAACCAAGGTCCTACAACCAAGATTACCCAGCAAAGCTGTCATTTATCTGAAGAACAGATAAAAGCTTCCTAGACAAGAAGAAGCTTAAAGGAATTCATCACCACAAAACCGGTATTACAAGAAATGATGAGGGGAAGAAGAAGAAAAAAGGATCAAATATATAAATGATAAATGGTAATAACTTCATATCTGTCAACAATTACTTTAAATGTCAATGGATTAAATGCTCAAATCTAAAGATAGAGTGGATAAATGGATAAGAAAACAAGACCCTTACATATGCTGCCTATAAGACACTCACTTCAGATTGAAAGACACAGGCTGAAAATAGAAAGAGGTATTTTAAGAAAATGGAAAAGAAAAAGGGAAAAAAAAGCTGGGGTAGCAATACTTATGCCAGACAAAATAGATTTTAAAACAAAGGCCGTAACAAGAGACAAAGAAGGACTCAGTAATCCGACTTCTAGGTATTTATCCGAAGACACCCAAAACACTACTTCAAAGGGACATATGAATTCATCTGTTCATTGCAGCATTATTTTCAAAAGCTAAGATGTAGAGGCAACCTGGGTGTCCATTAATGGATGAATGGATAAAAAAGAGGTACTACCTATATACCATAGAATATTACTTAGCCTTGAAAAAGAAAGAAATCCTGCCGTCTGCAACAGCATGGACACGGGAGGGTGTTGTACTGAGTGAGTATGTCAGGTAGAGAAAGACAAATGCCATAGGGTTTCATTTACATGTAGGAACCTAAAGAACAAAACAAACAAAACAGAAACAAACTCATAGATAAACAGAAATTTTGATAAACAGATGGAAAGAAGGTTGAGGGGACGAGTGAAAAAGGTGAAAAGATTAAGAAGTACAAGTTGGTAGTTATAGAATAGTCATGGGGATGTAAAGTATAACAAGGAATATAGCCAGTAACATTGTAATAACTATGTATGTTGTCAGATGGGCATTATATTTATTGGATTGAGCACATCTAGCATACCAAAAAAAAAATACAGCTCTTTAATATATGATAAAGGCATACTTATGTATCATTTGCATTTTTCTTGTAAATTGCCTATTTATGTCCTTTGCTCATTCTTTTAATTGGTAACAATTTTTTTGTATATGGATATCAATCTTTTCTTATGTATTACATGTACATTTATTATACTAAAAAATTGTCGCCTTCTTAAATGTGTCAGTTATATTTTTCTGACGACTTAGAATCACAATATTAGTCTTTATAAGGCATTTGTAATGATAACCTCAAACTTTAAGGCATGAGAAACATTTTCTAAATATATTAAATGGTTTCAGACTTTTTTGAGTTCCATCCTATGTTTTGATTTTCTGATTTTTGGGGGGGAGCTCAGGAGACTATCACTTGCAGTGTGACTACTTTGTAGCCCATCTCTTATAGATTAGGAAAACATCTTTCCTTTGATTATAATAGATATGCATAAAATAAGAATAAGTAGTTTCCAAGTAAGGACTTGAGAGCTTTTCCCTCTAAGCATAATGTATTAGCTGTTGTGCATTGGCTTTGACATGTATTTTAATTGTTCAGGCCTGTCCCCTTGGTTGGGTGGTTGGTGATTGTAGCCTGAAAACCAGCTTTTCCTTTCTTACATGTATTCTGTATTGGTGTTATTTCCAGAGAGCAGTTTTTTGATGGTCAGAGCATTTTTGATAATACCTTAAAAAATACTGTAAATCATTTTTACCAATTATTCTTGTATTCTTAGTATTTGGTTATGGAATTTCATCTTTCTCTTAATAACTTATAATCTTTGATCCTTATTATTTATTGATGTAAAGTATCTGAATGGGGTGTGTAATAGGAACTAGAGATAGCCATTATTCCTTTAATAAAATTCCAGTATCCAATTATTTTATCTATTAAAAGTTGTATGCCATTTAATAATTGCTTTCTGTGTGAAAAGCGTGATTTAGTCTATTTTATATATTTGCTGAGAAATTCTCATCTATTCCAATATAAAATGAATAATCAAGTTTAGTAACACAAATAATGTATAGCTACCTTCTCAGTCCCCAAACATGAATGGATAGTTGACATTCTAATATGTTTTACCTATCTATGACAATAATGTCTATTTTCTTGTGCCTTAAGCGTTCAAATAGGACTACTTTCTTGATAGTTTTTAGTTCTTCATTTTCTTTACTCCAGGTTAAGAAATGGTGATCTTAAATGCTAAAAGTATAGTTTGAGAAGGCACCTCAGTTTGTAATTTTGTAAGCCCACCACGGTCATGTGTTAGAATAAAAGTCAGTGAAATTCCCACTTCCAGGCTTCTTGGAGTTTATAACAAATGAAGGTGAGAGGTTGGGTAGCTGTGCTGGTAGTCACCAAAAACTTCTATGTGTTATAATGAAATAGCTCTGCACACTGCTTTTTTTTTTTTCTCCTTAAGCAACTTTTGTTTTCATTGGAAAAGTGTGAAATAGAGACATATTAGATCCACTGAGGAGATGACAATTCTAATCTAAGAAACTAATACAAATTACTTGTAATGAAAATATTACAGATATTTCAGAAAGGAGCTCATATACATATTAGTATTACTTAACTTTATATTTAGATACAAATCAGTTGGATCACTAAGAAACTTATGGAAGCAATGTTGCACACCTAAAGTAAAGTTTATTAGATACTAATGAATCTTTAAGAAAATCGAGGTAATGATACACATTATATGCAGCATGTAATTTTGAAGGGTTTGATATCTTTAATGCTTAGAATTTATAGCTAAGTGTTTTAATGTTATCTTTTAAAAATCCTATCTCCTAACCAAAACCCAGCTCCCGACAACCTAAAATCACTTCCAGAAAACCAAGGTACCTTAAAAATGCTTGGCTATTCATATAGAAATCAGCCGTATTGATTTTAATCTTTTACAGAAACAGTATATATTTCTTTTTTTAAAAAAATCTATTAATTTTTATGATGACGTTGGTTAACAACATCCAGTAAGTTTCAGGTATACAATTTAACAGTAAAGCATATATATTGCACTGTGTGTTCACCTCCCGTAGTTAGATTTCTTTCTATCACAACATATTTCACCCCTTTTACCCCATCTACCTTCCCCTCCCCGTCCCTTCCACTAGTCTATTGTCCATATCCATGAGTCTCTGTAACCACTAGTCTGTTGTCCATGTCCATGAGTTTCTGTTTGTCCTGTTCAGTTGTTGCTTTTAGGTTTATATCCCACATATAAGTAATATCATGTGATTTTCAACGTTTTCTGTCTGGTTTATTTCGCTTAGCATGATTATCTTGAGATCCATCCATGTTGTCACAAATGGCAATATTTCATCTCTTCTTATGGCTGAGTAATATTCCATTGTATATATGTACCACAGCTCCTTTATCCAGCCATCTATCATAGGACACTTTGGTTGCTTTCATGTCCTGGCCACCGTGAATAATGCTGCTGTGAACATCGGTGTGCAAATATCTTTTCAGATATGAGTTTTCAGGTCTTTGGCGTGAATACCCAGTAGAGGGATTGCAGGATCATATGGTAGATCAATTCGTAATTTTTTGAGGAACCTCCATACTGTTTTCCATAGCGGCTGTACCAATTTGCAGTCCCACCAGCAGTATATGAGGGTTCCTTTTTCTCTGCATCCTCTCCAACATTTATTACTTGTCCTGTTGATTATAGCTATTCTAAAAGGTGTGATTTGGTATCTCATTGTGGTTCTGATTTGCATTTCCCTAATAGCTAGTGATATTGAGCATCTTTTCATATATTTGTTGGCCATTTGTATGTCCTCTAGGGAGAAGTGTCTCTTCAGATCCTCTGCCCATTTTTGAATGGATTGTTTGTTTTTTAGTTGTTATTGAGTTGTATGAGTTCTTCGTATATTTTGGATAGTAGGCCCTCATCGGAGGCATTGCAAATATATTCTCCCATTTTGATGGTTGACTTTTTACCTTGTCGATGGTTTCTTTTGCTGTGCAGAAGCTTTTTAGTTTGATTTAGTCCCGTTCATTTATTTTTGCTTTTACTTCCATTGCCTTTGAGGTCAATTCATAAAATTCTTATTAATTCCAAGGTCCTTGAGTTCCTATGTTATCTTCTATGCATTTACTGTTTTAGGTCTTATATTCAGATCCTTAATCCATTTTGAGTTAATTTTGGTATGTGGTGATAGACAACCGTCTAGTTTCATTCTTTCACAGGTGACATTCCAGTTTTCCCAGCACCTTATTGAACAGGCTTTCCTTTGTCCACTGAATGTTTTTTAGCATTTTTGTCAAAAATTATTTGCCCATATAAGTTTATCTCTCGACTCTCAATTCTGTTCCACTGGTCTGTGTGTCTGTTTTTCTGCCAGTTCTGTGCCATTTTGATAATTATTGCTTTGTAGTATAATTTGAAGTCGGGCAAAGTGATGCCTCTAGCCTCATTCTTTTTTCTCAGGATGGCTTTGGTAATTCGGGGTCTTTTGTGCTTCCATACAAATTGATGATTTTTTTTACAATTTCTTTAAATAAATGCCGATAGGATTTTGATGAAGCTTGCATTAAATCTGTATAATGCTCTAAGTAATAAGGTCATATTATCTATGTTGATTTTTCCAATCCAAGAACATGGAATATCTTTCCATTTTTTTGTATCTTCTTCGATTTCCTTTAATAAGGTTTTATAGTTTTCATTATATAGATCCTTCACATGTTTCATTAGATGCATTCCTTGGTATTTTATTCTTTTTGTTACAATTGCAAAAGGAATTATTTTTTCCATTTCCTTTTCTGAGACTTCATTATTAGAGTATAGGAACGCTATGAGTTTCGAACACTGATTTTGTATCCAGGAACTTTGCTGTATTTACTTATTATTTCCAATAGTGTTCTTGTGGAGTCTTTAGGGCTTTCTATGCAGAGAATCATGTCATCTGCAAATAGTGACAGTTTGACTTCTTTGTTTCCTATTTGGATGCCTTTTTACATCTTTCTCTTGCCTGACTGCACTTGCTAGGACTCCCAATGTTATATTGAATAACAGCGGCAATAGTGGACAGCCTTGTCTTGTTCCTGATCTTGAAAGGTTTTTAGTTTTTCACCATTCAGTATACCGTTGGCTGAGAGTTTGTCATATATGGACTTTCTTATGTTAAGGTACTTTCTTTCTATACTGATTTAGTTAAGTGTTTTGATCATAATTGGATGCTGTATCTTGTCAAAGCGTTTTTCTGAATTTATTGATATGATCATATAATTCTTATTTTTTAATTTGTTTATGTAGTATATCACATTAATTGACTTGCGTATGTTGAACCATCCCTGTTCCCCTGGGATGAAGCCCTCTTGATCGTGGCGTTATAATCCTTTTAGTATGTTGCTATATTCGGTTTTCTATTATTTTAGGATTTTTGCATATATCTTCCAAAGAGATATTGGTCTGTAGTTTTCTTTTTTTGTATTTTTACCAGGTTTCGATATTAGGGTAATATTGACCTCATAAAATGAGTTGAGAAGTATTGCCTCTTCTTCGATTTTTTGGAAGAATTTGAGGAGAATAGGTATTAAATCTTCCTTGAATGTTTGTAGAATTCATCTGGTCCTGGACTTTTTACTCTGTGGTAAGTGTTTGACGATTGTTTCAATTTCCATACTGCTGATCGGTCTATTTAGATTTTCCAGTTCTTCTTGGTTCAGTCTAGGAAAGTTGTGTATTTCTAAGTATTTGTCCATTTCTTTGAGGTTATTAAATTTGGTGTTACATACTTTTTCATAGTATTCTTACGTGATCCTTTGTATTTCTGTGATGTCTGTCGTAATCTCTCCTCTTTCATCCCTGATTTTGTTTGTGTCCTTTCTCTTTTTCTTGAGTGAGTCTAGCCAGGGGGTTGCCAATTTTATTAACCTTCTCAAAAACCAGCTCTTAGTTGCATTTATTTTTTCTATTTTTTTTTTTGATTGTCATTTTCAATTTCATTTATTTCTGCTCTAATTTTGATTATTTCATTCCTTCTGCTGAATTTAGACTACATTTATTCTTCTTCTTGTTTTTTAAGATAAAGAGTTAGGTTGTTTATTTGGGCTCTTTCTTGTTGTTGGAGATAGGCCTGTAATGATATGATTTTTCCTCTTATGCCCGCTTTTGCTGTGTCCCAAAAGTTTTTATATGTTGTACCGTCATTCGTTTCTAGGTATCTTTTGATCTCTCCTTTTATTTTTTCTCTGACCCAGTCATTCTTCAGTAGCATGTTGATTAATCTCCAAGTAATTGTGGTTTTTCCTGCTATTTTTTAGAGTCGATCTCCAGCTTTAAAGCATTATAATCAGAGAATATGATTGGTATGATTTCAACCCTCTTATGTTTGTTGGGGCTATATCTGTGTCAATTCTTGAGAATGTTCCATGTGTACTAGAGAAGAATGTATAAGCAGCTGTTTTTGGTTGAAAGGCTGTGCAAATGTCAATTATGTCCAGTTGGTCTACCGTGTCATTTAATGATGTTATTTCCTTATTGATTTTCTGTTCAGATGATCTGTGCATATCCGACAGTGGGTTACTTAGGTCCCCTACTATGATAGTGTTTTGGTCTGTTTCTCCCTTTATTTCTCTTAGTAATTGCTTTTATATTTCGTGGCTCCCTGATTGGGAGCATAGATATTAATAAGTGTTTATCTTCTTGGTGTATGATTCCCTTTATCATTATAAAGTGTCCCTTGGTATTTTTCTTTACCTTGTTTTATTTTAAAGTCTACTTCATCCGATATTAGTACTGCTACTCCCGCTTTTCTCTGAATGCCATTTGCTTGAAATTCGTTTTCCACCCTTTTACTTTGAGCCTATATTTGTCTTTGGTGCTGAGATGACACGTGTCTCCTGGAGGTAGCATATAATTTGGTTTTGTTTTTTGGTGCAATCTTCAACTCTTTGCCTTGTTATTCCTGACTTCAGTCCATTTACATGCAGGGTGATTATTGAAATATGACGATTTCCTGTAACCATTTTATGTTTGCTTTTTGGTATCTCGCTATTTCCAATGCTGCTTTATCCTTGTGTTTGTGTGTGGTTTTTAATTTTGGTTGGGTTTTGTGGGTTTTCTCTCTGGTTCTTGTTTTATGTTATGTATTTCAGTTCTGAATCTTTGGCATTTGGTTACCATTACAAATATGTAGAGGAGTTTTATATACATATCTATATATCTATATCTCACATATCTATGTGTGTGTGTATATGTGTATGTATATATATATATACACACACACACACATACAGATGTCCATTTTCTTTTGCGTGTGCCTTATCTCCATTTTCCTTTGCAAATTTGCATCTTTGAATCTCCCCTTTTTTGTCATTGTTGTCTCAATTCTATTTATGTTAAACATTCATTACTATGTTGCTATAGCAAATCTCTTCTTATTGTTTAAGCCTATAATGTCCAGTTCTTACTAAGGGTTGTACTCCTCTTTTATCTGTCTGCTAGTCACTTTACTCCTAGTCATGTATTTTTTGTTGTCATTTTGTTTTAGGTGAGCTGATCCTTTTCAGTATTTCCTGTAATGCAGGCCTCGTAGTGACAATTTTTGTATATCTGGAAAGGTCTTTATTTCCTCTTCATGTGTAAAGGAGAGCTTTGCTGGATATATTTTTGCTGGATATATTATTCCTGGTTGGTAGTTCCTTTCATTTAATAGTTTGAATATTTGATTCCACTCCTTTCTGGTTTGTAAGGTTTATGCTGATAATCTAATGAGTTTTCGTTTATAGGTTAGGTCTTCTTTTCCCTGGCCACCCTGAGAATTCTTTCTTTGTCATTGAGTTTTGATAATTTTAATACAATGTGTCTTAGAGAAGGCCTTTTTTGGGTTGATATAACTGGACGTTCTGTTGACTTCTTGAATTCCAAGCTCCAGCACATTCTTTAGATTTGGGAATTTCTCATCAGCTATTTGTCTAAAAATGCTTTCTAGTCCTGCTCCTTTTCCTCCCCTTCAAGAATGCCCATTGTTCTTACGTTTCCTCTCCTGATGGTATCAGCTAGTTCTTGTATTTCTCTTTCATTATTTTTCATTCTTTGGTTTTTCTTCTTCCTTCTGATTTATTTCTAGATTTCTGTCTTCCACTGATCCTTTCTTCCATTTGGACGATTCTATTTCCCAAGCTTGCTACTTCATTTTTCAACTCTTGCAGTGTTTTCTTCATCTCCAGAAGTTCTGTTTGGTTCTTTTTGAGGGTTTCAGTCTCCTTTCAATAGAATTTATGCTACTCATCTAGTCGTTTTTTCAGTTCCTGAAATTGTTAATGTGAATTTTTTTGGATCTCATTTAATTTTTTCAGAATTACCATCCTGAATTCTCTGTCATTTAAATCACCTATTTCTATGTCTCTAAGCTTATTTTGTGGAGATTTTTCTATTTCTTTCTGAGATGCCTTGTCACCTTGGTTGTTCATGGTATTTATTTCTATGTCTGGGCATTAATGGATGTGTATTCTGTTTTTTTTTTTTTTCCCCCAGAAGGAAGATTTATTATATAAAGGTCTATTTTTAGCCTGTTGCAAAGGAGTTTTTCTTTTGGTTTCTAGTAGATGGCATCTAATCTTCTTGGATCCTTGCTTTATACAAAGTCTTAATAATGCCTTTTTTTTCCTTATAGATATTCAGTCCCACTCGCTAATTTCAGTCTGAGTCCCTGTCAGTATTAGCGACAGTTTCAGTAGTGTTTGCTCTGATTCCTCTGGGGCCCCGCGGTGTTCGGTCTTAGAGGATATGGGTCATGGGGCTGCAGCTCAGCCTCGCATTTTGCAACCTCTGCAGGTAATAATCAGATGTTGTTTCTCTGCCATCCCTGCTTCTCTGCTGTCTCCACTTCTCTGATTTCTGCCCTGAAACCGGGGCTCTGACGCGGGCTGCTTGGAGCTCACAAGGAACCCGGTGCAGCTTCACCCCTCCCCCTCTATCTGCAGAGAGCTCAGACTATGAAAGGCAACTTCTTTGTTTCTCCCAGTCTGCTGCCGGATTCCCAGGGTTCTGTGTGGTTGCTCTTATGTGCAGATCCCACACTCAGAGTTGGTGGTGTGTAGTTTGGGTGTTTTTTTGTTGAGTTTTATATGTCAAGCTTATTGTTGTTTCAAGGGGAGAGCTCTGGTGACGTCTCTCACTCTGCCATGTTTCTGACATCCAATCCCGAGTGCACCAAACAGTCTCCACAGCTCTCTCCTTCCAAAACTCAGTGCATAGGGAGCCTGTTTTGTCTCTGGGAACAACTTTTCAAGGTGTTTAGGTCCAAAAAAAAAAGGATGCAATTTTGCCTCTTAAATAAATTTTCTTCTCTCTTGGTCCGTGAGACAGGGTGAGAGCCAGCATATATTTCTTTATTTTTTAGAAGTATATTAGTCTAGGAAGACTCCATCATTTTAGTTTACATTAAAAATTAGTTGAAAAGATTCTCTAGATTTTGGTATAGGTAATTATGATAGTTTCTGACAAGCAATGGAATTTTTATTTTTAAGATTCTGACAATGGAGATATTAATTATGATTATGTTCATGAGTTGTCATTGGAAATGAAGCGTCAGAAGATACAGAGGGAATTAATGAAGCTGGAACAAGAAAACATGGAGAAGAGAGAAGAAATTATTATTAAAAAGGAGGTATACTATTTATTGAAATATATGTTAAGTTAACTTCAGTGCGAATATTGTTCAGAGAACTCATTAGCTGCTTGCTACATCTTAAATTAGGATATTGATACATTGGTCAACTTGCTATATATCAGTTACTTCATATATGTTGATCAGTTAATCTTCACATTACTAGATAAATTGGAAATATTTTTCCTATTCAACAGGTGAATAAAACTGAGGTTCTGTTGCCTGGGGTCATCAGCTAATGTGAAACGGGATTTGAATCTATATGCTATTTCTAGAATACTTGTTTCTTTTCTAAATAGTAGAGAGAGATATAATTTATTTGAGAATATAATTTGTAATTTTTTGAAGAGATTTTGAAATTTTATAACTTTATTGGTGTTAGTGTTATTTATGGAAGTTAATTAGAATATTAGTTAAAAGCACAGGTTCAGAAGTCAGACTGATATCAATACATAGTATCATAACAATATTTCATCCGAAGTTTGGTATTTAAAAACACATGTTCACATGCTTTGTTACCTGATTATATAACAGCTATGATTGGAGGGGTTTGTGAATTGACTTACTGAATTCTTTTGAAAGGTTTCACCAGAAGTGGTTAGGTCAAAATTACCTCCATCACCTTCTCTGAGAAAGTCTAGCAAATCTCCAAAGCGAAAATCAAGCCCTAAGTCGTCATCTTCAACTAGCAAGAAGGACAGGAAGACAACTGCAGTATCCTCTCCCTTGTTGGACCAGCAGAGGTCAGTAGTGATAAATAGTGCCAGAAAGAAATAGCTTTTTGTACTTTTTGTAGTGATATTCAAAAGATTGCTTAGTAGATTATAGAAGGGTACTTTTAGTACAGTTAGTATTTATTGTAAGCTATTTTCTTCTAAAAAAAAAGTGAATTGTTTTAATTTGAAAGAAAATTATAGAGAACAATAAAACAAAAGTGTCACATCTACATATGCTTCAGAGCTTTTTATTTTTTAAGAAATAAAACAATAGATAAATTTGCAGTTTTTCCCTCTGGAATTTGGTTTTTATGATACTTGCGCATATCTTTATACTTTCATAATATGTATTATTTTGCAATGTACAGTAGTATTTTCATCTCTGTAATCTTAATACAGATTATAACTTCTGCAACTTGCTTTTTCAGTTAACATTTGTTTACATTTGTCTATTTTGATACATTTAGCATTAGTTCTTTTTAGTATTTATACTATATATTTATATATAGTTTCCAGTTGTTGAACATTTAAGTTGTTTCTGGTTTTTCGCTATTAGAAGTTATATACACTGAATTTAATTCTTGTCCCTTGTGTACATGATCAAGAGATTAAATTCTTTATAGTACATATGTAGCAGTAATAACATATTATTTAAAATTATTGTAGTAGCCAGTTGAAGAAATAAAAATAGAAATAATTAAATATTACCACATCGAGGGACTGAGAAAATATGACAGGAGACACTTTTTCATTTAATGTCACTCTGTACTATTTAAATTTTAATTAAATTATATACACTAATTTTATTTAAGAAAAAAGCTGGGTAAAAATTTCTTCCCAACATTTGACCAATTGGCAAACCCTGTCTATCTTATTAACCCATAATGAAACTCATATTTGACTCCTTCCTTCTAGTTTCTAGAGGCTTTAACCCTATTTTACACTCCAGTTACTTTCTGCCTAAATTATTATATCATCCTGTTAACTGTATTGACTTTATCGAGTGTCTACTCCTCACACGTGTAAACATTTTCATTCATCTACTCCAACCTATTTATGTTATAGATGTAAGAGAAACTTTAAGTGATTAATTCTAATTAATTTATTAAGTCATTGAAAAACTCAGTGATTTTTTCATTCTCTTGAGAGAAATTCAAATTTTAGAGTGAATTTCATACTTTGATCTTTCAGTCTTGCCATATTTTTGTTCAGTCTTCCTCCTGCACTCTTCCAAGTTTGATCCGTCAATGTCTAGCTCAAATTCTCTTTTCTGTTAAGTTTTCTCATTTCTCCTTACTGAACATAATTTCTATTCCCTGTGTGTTTTTCAGATTTTATTTATATCTTTCTCTTAATATTAATTCCTGTTTGCATTATATTTTAGCCATGACATACATGTTTTACAGCCTCTATTAAATTTAAGCTACTTGAAGATTGGTATCTTAATGGTTTATTGTTCTGTCTCCCCACAGCACCTCCTTTGCATAGAGCTTTGCATTTTATTTATTTATTATTTTTTAAAATTTTTCCCCAGCTTTTTTGAAATATAGTAGACAATCGCTCATATTTACATTGTACAATTCAATGAGTTTTTTCAATTATAATTGTTATACAATAATATATTAGTTTCAGTTGTATAACATAGTGATTAGAGCTCAAGTGATCACCCTCTAAATCTAGTACCCTTCTTCCCCTTTACATATTTATTACAACATTGTTGACTATTTTCCTTATGCTACATTTATATCTCCATGACTATTTTGTATCTATCCATTTGTATTTCTTAATCCCTTCGCCCTTTTTCAGCAACCCCTCAACCCTCCTCTTGCCTAGTAGTCCTCAAAATATTCTCTGTATCTATGAGTTTGTTTCTGTTTTTGTTTTTATTGTTGTTTATTTTGTTCTTTAGATTCTGCATGTACGTGAAATCATGTATTTATTTGTCTTTTTCTGACTTCATTTTAGCGCAGTACTCGCTAGGTCCATCAAGGCAATATCTTTTTCCATCCCCTTTCTTCTAGTCTATTTGTGTCTTTTAATCTGAAGTGAATCTCTTGTAGGCAGCATATGTAGGAGTCTTGTTTTCTTATCCATTCAGCTTCTCTTTCTTTTGCTTGGAGCACTCAATTCTTTTCCATTTGAGGTAGTCGTTGATAGATATGTAGTTATTACTGTTTTTTATTCATGTTTTTGATACATGTTTTTTCTTCTTGAAGAAGTCCCTCCAACATTTTCTGTAATAGTGACTTGGTGTTGATGAATTCCTTTAGCTTATTTTTGTCTGGGAAGCTCTTTATCTGTCCTAAGACTCCTAAATGATAGTTTTGCTGGATAAAGTATTCTTGGTTGTAGATCCTGGGTTTTCAACACTTGGAATATTTTTTGCCGAGCCCTTCGGTCCTGCAAAGTTTCTTTTGAGAAATCAACTGCCAGTCTTATGGGAACTCCCTTGTGGGTGACTAACTGCTTTTCTCTTGCTGCTTTTAACAGTCTCTTTTTATATTTAATCTTTGGCGTTTTAATTATGATGTGTCTTGGTGTGGGCCTCTTTGGGTTCCTTTTTTTTGGAACTCTCTGAGCTTCCCAGGGTTATATGTCTATTTCCTTCTCCAGATGAGGGAAGTTTCCCATCATTATTTCTTCAGATAGCTGTTCCACTTCTTGTTCTCCCTCTCCTCCTTCAAGTACCCCTATTACATGGATGTTTTTGCACTTAACTTTGTCCCAAAGATTCTTTAAATTATTTTTATATTCTTGGCTTTTTTCTTTTTTTTGGCCTTTCTGATTTGGTGATCTTGGCTTCCTCATCCTCTTCTGGATCTACTCTGTTAATTCCCTCTAATATACTCTTCATCTCAGATAATGCATTCTTCATTTCTGACTGGTTCCCTTTTATAATTTCCATTTCCATTTTTATGTTTTTTAACTCTTTGTTAAAGTTCTCACTGAGTTCATCTACTCTTCTCCTAAGTTCACTGAGCATCTTCATAACCAGTGTTTGAACTCTGCATCCGTTAGATTGCTTGACTTCATTTTCCCTGGATCTCTGTTCTCTTCTTTCATATGGTTTCAGCTTCTTTGTCTTCCCATTTTGTCTGCCTTTCCTTGTCTGTTTCTATGTACTAAACAAAACTCCTAAGTCTTCCAGTCTTATTAGTGTGTAGTAGGTGTCCAGTGGCATAGTCCTGATGGGGGTTCAGCAGCAGGCCGATTTTAGCCCCAGCCTGTGTGCCTCTGGGGCTACCTGTTAAGATTCAGCAAGCAATCCACAGATGCTGTGCTTATAGTTGCCTCAAGAAACCACACCAGAAACTGAGGTCAGCTGCCACCAGTGTGGGTCTTGGAGCTTGCTCTGAAAGTTGCACAGGACTCGCCAAGAACACAACTAGATGTGGCTTGGGTGGGTCTGCGAGTTGGGGGATTTCAGAGAATCCTCTGGGCAGAGAGACCTCTGTTATCCAGTCTGATGATGTCTCAGCTATGGTGGTGCAGTGTCTGCATACTGGGATGGGGGAGGGCTCAACAGAGGAACAATGGATAGCACCAGCACTTCTGCCTGGGAGAAAGCCTCGCCTACGGCCCTCGCGGTAACAACTCAGTGTCCCTCTGTAAGTCTCTGGTGTCCCTCAAGCAGCCGACCAGGAGCTGGTGCTCAAAGCGAGCACGTCCATCACTGTGAAAGTGCTCGTGGACATGGTCCCTTTAAGAGGCATCTGCAGCTGCTGGTTGCTGTATCCTTTGTCCCACCCAGTCACTAGGGACCGGGAAGCCTCGTGTCCTCGCTCTGTCCTACCCCCTACTGTAGTAGGGTGATTTCTTATTTCTCCTCCTAGTTGTAGGCCTTGTTCATCTAGACCCTGGGTGACTCTGCTTACTGTTTGCTCCCTGTTACCATCACAACTGTGATGTGGTCGTAAGAGTGGATGAACAAAGCCTCTATCATCTATGCCATTTTGACTTCTCGAGCTTTGCATTTTTATGAGGCACTCTGTGAAGTTGACTTGATCCTCTCTTTTGCTCCTGGGATTGAGTAAATTAGCAAGGGATATGGGAGTAGAGTGATGTGACTCACTCCCACTTGATCTATGTCTACTTGGCTAACCAGTTGTTAACTTTCCCTCTATTTTATTTATTTCTTCCAGAAAAGCAGCATACCAGAAATGCCCTTTTTTCATCTTATTAACCTTTCTATTTATAAAATCTTTGAAGTTTAGTCTCTTCATAGAAAGTTTTGATAACTATTTAGATGAGGGGTAGTTTCATTCTGTTATTTTTCACATAGTCTTTTCTTACTGCTTGATTAGTAATCACTTATCTTTTGATGAATATTTAGCATGAACAATTACATTGATTTAACTACGATATTACCTGTATTTTATGGTGTTATTGACTAAGATGCATTGTTAATTTAATGATAGAAGCAGAAGGACCTGGAAATCAGTACATTAAAGTTACATAGAAAATATTGAATTGAGTGTAGCCTTTCTTTGGCCATGCAGTTTACATTACCTAGAATGTGTTAGATCATCAACTTTTAGTTTGATTTCTGGATCGTACTATAAACTATTTGAAGACATATTAAGCAACAAGTAAAGATTAGAATTTCAGTTAAAATTCCGTGCAGTGTTTCAACCAATGCCAGTAAGTCAGCTGAGGTGAAAATCAGGTAAACTTCTTGATGTTAACATGGTTATCATATTGAGAAGGCAGAGAAAATTTCAGATAAGTTAAAGCTCATAGTTCTTTCTGAGAGCTGGTAGTTTTCTTTGACATTCATTGTGAGATTAGCCTGATAGTAAGCTTTATACTGATATATGAGATTAGGTGGCTTAGAATCAGCAAATGTATTATCTGTTCTGGCCACGTACATTGTTTCTTAGTTTTTATGAAGTAAATTTTTCTTTATAGCTCTTTGTACAAAGATGTGTGAAGTATGTCAAAAGCTGTTCAAAATAAGTAGTTTTGGGAAGAGAGTAATGATCTAAAAATGATAGAAGTAGATAATTGAGCTCTATGCCACAAATAGGAAGTGGGCTCTGTGCCACTGAAGAATAATTGAATGACTTAAAAAGTGTTGAAAGGTCTTGTTGACTTCTGAATTCGCAAAAACAATTTTGGCGCATTCGGTTGGAAGATACTTGAAAGCCCTTTATCTGTAACATAGTTATGTTTTACAGCCACCTCTTTTTTATGGTAGTATGAAGAACTACTGTACTTTAGTGAGTGTATTGGGATACTCCCGGTTGTTATAATAGTTTAATCCCCAAATGTGAGTGTAACACACAGAAGTTTATTTCTCACTCAAGTGAAATCAAATGTATGTTTCTGATTAATAGGTAGCTCTCCTGTATTTGGAAATTCAGTAACCTAGGCTCCTTCTGACCATGACTCTACTTTCTTGGGCTTTCGAGGACACCAGTAAATGGAATGTGCAAAAAAAAAAAGTAATTGGTGTTTACATTTATATCTATATAGTTTACAACTGACTGGAATATAGAATCTTTTATTAGTTATGTGTAGAGTGGTGTACATCACTTCTACTTACATGCTTTTGGCCAGAATGTGGTCATTTGGTCATATCTGATTTAAAAAAGTTTGGACAGTAAGGTTCAACATTGTGCCCAAGACAAAATTTAGTAAACACTTGTCGTAGGCAGCAATGTAATTCAATTTGTATCGATTATTTTATTTTCAAAATGGTTTTTATAATAAGTTTTGTTGTAGATACCAACTATTGATTAGTTTTTATCTTTTAAGTGGAAAAATATTGAGAAATGCAGACATTTCATCACTTTTAGATACATAAAATATTTGAGTCATCTCATAAATATGCAATGAGATTGTGACTGATATAGTTCATGGCAGAAGACAAAGATGAAAAATAGATTTGGTCATAAATTAGTAATTTCTTACTTGTTAGGTGGTTGTAATCCTATTTATGATAACGAAATAGGGTTAAAGGACTAAGAACTAAATTTTCTGAATGGCTACCACAAGTCAGTCGCTTTTGTACTGTTATCTTTATAAAAAAATTTTATCAGCAACTTGAGAAAGATACTATCTGTTACCTTTTTATAGCTAAGAAATCTTGGGATTAGAGACCTCAAGGTCACAGGAAGTAAATTCTAGAATTTAGTTTTAGGGCCATCATTTATAAAAATCAATACAGAGTGAAATGAGTACCTAGTGAAAACTTACCAGATACATGAAAAGAAAGGGCTACTTAAAACTTAGTACTCAACTGAACACTCATTGTTGCAGAAAATAGAAACAAATTTAAATACTTCATAATTTTAGACAATTTGAAAAGATATTGCATTGATATGAGAGCAGTTGATGATAAAAATATAAGCCATCTGTGAACAAAGATATTTTGGAAGAATAATAATTTTTAAACTGAATATAGCAGAATAATGAGATTCCCAAATTTAGAATTAGTAGAATGAGTGTTGCTTAGAAGAAAAATTACCAAATTTAAAAACATATTTAGGATATTGGAAAGCAAAAGAGATGGAAATAACAAAACTAAGATATGGAGGAGAGTTCTAGGAGATGCATTATTGTAATAATAATAAAGGACACCAGAGAGGTTTGGGTCATATGGAGAACTAGTGAAATTAATTAAACAGTCCTTGAGGCTTCAGATTGAAATATCTTACTGAGTGCTAGAAAAGGTTAAAAACAGAAAACCTTGATTTATCTTGGTGAAATTTTTTTATTTATAAGGAATAATGTATTATAAGGATCCCAACAGAAAATCTAGGTAACCTGTATAGGAAACAAATCGACTCTTTCGACTTTTCATTCATAACACTAAATAAATACTTACAAGATATTTTGATAATATTTATAGAGCTCTGAGGGAGAAGAATATTCACACCAAAATGCTGCATTCAGTCAAACTGTTCAGGTATGCAATAAAAACAGATAATTTTGGAGATATAAGGGCTCAAAAGTATACCACTTAGATAAAATTATTTAAAGCACCAAATGAAAGAGAATAATCTGTACCCCAAAATCAATTCTAGGTAGATTAAATGTGAAAGACAAAATTCTAAAATTTTAGGAGACTATCTTTATAATCTAAAAGTTGGGAAAGACTTCTTTAACAAGTCTCAGAAATTTAAATGAATACTTACTAACAGTGCTTAAGATTTCATTTATAATTGATATAATTCTGTGTTCTTTGTAATGATAAAAAATAAATATGAAATATTTACAGAAGTTATAGAACATATTGATACAGGGAAATCCTATATAATTTAATAATCATCTAAATCTACAATTTGTTGTAGAAAGATACCCATACTATATTTAGTACAAAAAATTTACAAAACCTAATAGGATTTTGTGTGGCAGGGGAAGGAGGGAAAGAGAGAGGAAGAGAAAGAGACATTGTGAACATACGTCCATAGTGTTAACAGTGGTTATCCTTGGGCATTGGAATTATAGATGATTTTTACTTTCTTAATCTACTTTTCTACATAAGCTAAAAAAAAATTTAGTTCATACAATTGTTTTACTTTACATTACTTTTTTTCTGAAAGAATCTATTCCTACTCCTCTTCTGTCTTTAATATTATTTAATAAGTAGTGTTAATGAAATAAGTAGCAAGTAAATTATTTCTTTGCTCATTTCTGTTTTTTCTAGATATTGATTACTAGCATACAAAATACTAAAAGGCATGTTATTGAAAGGATTGCTGCCATTTAAAAAATGTGCTTTGTTAAAATAAAAAAATAGCCATTTGATCTTACGAAAGTATTTAGACTTTTAATAATAACTTTGTGTTACCTTCAGGAATTCAAAAAGCAGCCAAAGTAAAAAGAAAGGACCTCGTACTCCTAGTCCACCCCCTCCTATACAGGAAGATATTGCTTTGGGGAAAAAAAATAAAGAAAAATATAAAGTAAAAGACAGGATAGAAGAAAAATCAAAAGATGGAAAAGACAGAGGACGAGATTTTGAAAGACAAAGAGAAAAAAGAGACAAGCCCAGGTAAGTAGGATTCTATATTTTTAATAATATTACTTTTGTAGAATCTAAAATACTTTTCAGAATCTTTTAGGCATTACTGTAATGGATTTTTTGGTGTTTTTAACCATGTGTTTTATATTTAATAATTCTCATATTGAGATATGGCTAATTACATAAACTTTAACTTAAAGTTTTTTATCGTGATTAAAAAACAGAAAATTTCCAGTCTTAATCATTTTCAAGTATACAGTTCAGTAGTGTTAAGTATATCACATTGTTATGAAACAGATCTCCACAACTTTTTCATTTTGCAAATCTGAAACTCTGTACCCATTAAACAACTCCCTTTCTCTCTCCCCTCACCACCAGCTCTCCAGCCCCTAGTAACCACCATTCTACTTTCTGTTTCTGTGAATCTGACTACTTTTAGATACATCATTTAATGGGATTGTTTTGTCTTTTCGTTACTGGTTTATTTTGCTTAGCATAATGTCTTCAGGGTTCATCCATGTTGTAGTGTGACAGGATTGCCTGCCTTTTTAAGGCTGAATGATATTCCATTGTCTGTATATGCCACATTTTGTTTATCCATTCTTAACGTCGATGGACATGTGGGTTGCTTCCACTTTTTGGCTATTGTGAATAGTGCTGTTATGAAAATGGATATGCAGATATCTCTTCAAGACCCCTCTTTCAGTTTTTTTGGATATGTACTCAAGTAGAATTGCTGGATCATATGGTAGTTATTTTTTGCTTTTTGGATAGTAGCAATTTTAATGGATATGAGGTGATAGCTCATTGTGGTTTTAATTTGCATTTCATCAGTAATTAAAGATATTGAGCATCTTTTCACATGCTTGTTGGCCATTTGTGTATTATCTTTGGAATAAGGTCTGTATAACTCTGTTCCCATTTTTTTAATCGAGTAATTTGATTTTTGTTGTTGAGTGTTAGGAATCCATTATATATTCTGGATATTAACACTTTATCACATACACACTTAGCAAATGTTTTCTCTCTTTTTATAGGTTGCCTTTTTACTCTGTTGGTAGTATCTTTTGCCCAAAAGTTTTTTAGTTAGTTATAGTCCCACTTGTCTATTTTTGTTTTGTTGCCTGTGCTTTCGTTATCATATCTGAGAAATCGTTGCCAACTCCAATATCATGAGGATTTTCACCTATGTTTTTTGTAGATGTTTTATAGTTTTAGATATTATGTTCAGGTCTTTAATTCCTTTTAAATTAATTTTTGTTTATGATACAAGATAAGGGTCCAACTTCATTGTTTTTGCATGTGAATAACTAGTTTTCTCAGCGCTAATTTTTGAAAAGACCATCCTTTCCCCATTGAGTGGTCTTGGCATCCTTGTTGAAGATCATTTAGCTCTATATGTAAGGATTTATTTCTAGGCTCTCTGTTCTACTCATTTGGTTTTGGTCTGTTTGTCTGTCTGTATTCTATCTAGTACCACACTTTTGATTACTTAGGCTTTGTAATACATTTCAAAATCAGGGTGAGTTTTCTCACTTTATTCATTCTTTTAAAAATTATTTTGGCTAATCAGGGTCCCTTGAAATTCCAAATAAATTTTAGGATGAACTTTTATATTTCAGCAAAAAAAAAAAAAATGCAATTGGAACTTTGATAGCAATTGTGTCTAATCTGTAGATCACTTTGGATAGTATGTACATCTTAATATTAAGTCATATAATCCATGAGCACAGAATGTCTTCCCATTTATTTGTGTCTTTAATTTTTCTTGGCAATATTTCACAGTTTTCACTATACAAGTATTTGAATTCATTAGTTAGGTTTATTTCAAAGTAATATATTTTTTATGCTGTTATAAATGGAATCGCTTTTTTAATTTCCTTTTCTGACTGTTTATTGTTAGTATATAGATACACAACTGGTTTTTGCATGTTGATTTTGTATCCTGCCACTGTGCTAAATTTATTGTAACAGATTTTTGTTTTGTTTTATTTGTGGAATCTGTAGAGTTTTCTACATATAAGATCATGCTACCTCTGAACAAAAATAATTTTACTTCTTTCTTTTTTTTTACTTCTTAATTTTACTTCTTTCTTTCTTTTTCTTGCCTAATTGCTCTGGCTAGAACTTCCAATACTATGTTGAATATAAGTGAGAGTGTCTATCCTTACCTTGTTCCTGATCTTAGAGAAAAAGTTTTCAGTCTTTCACCAATTGAATTTGTTGTTCCCTGTGGGTTTTTCATAAATGGCTTTTGTTATGTTGAAATAGTATCTTTGCGTTCTTAGTTTGTTGAGTTGTTTTTATCATGAAAATGTTTTGAACGTTATCAGATATTTTCCTGCGTCTATTAAGATAATCATGTTTTTTTTCTTCATTCTGTTAATGTGGTGTAGTACATTAATTTTCTTATGTTGAACCATCTTTGCATTCTAGGAATAAATTCTATTTTGTCTTGGTATATAATCTTTTTAATGTGGTTTGCTAGTACTTTGTCAAGGATTTTTGTATCAGTATTTATCAGGAATATTGGTATGTAATTTTCTTTGCCTGTAGTATTTTTGTCTGGTTTGGTACCAGGGTAATATGGCCTCATAGAATGAGCTGGGAAGTATTCCTTCCTTTTTGGAAATTTTTTGGAAAAGTTTCAGAGGATTAGTATTAATCCTTTAAATGTTTGATAGAATTCCCAAGTGAATCCATCTGGTCTTGGGCTTTTCTTGGGAGGTTTTTAATTACTACATCAATCTCTTTACTCATTGTTGGTCTGTTTGAATTTTCTGTTGCTTAATGATTCAGTCTAGGGCAGTTGTGTGTTTCTAGGAATTTATCCAGTTCTAAGTCAGCCAATTAGTTGGTATACAGTTGTTCATAGTATTCTCCTTTTTATTTCTGTGGCATCAGTTTTATCGGACGCTCTTTCCTCATTTTAGTTATTTGAGTCTTCTTTTTTTTTCTTAATCTAGTTTAGGAATTTGTCATTTTGTTAATCTTTTCAAAAATCCAACTTAGTTTTATTGATTATTTTTATTTTTTTAAATTTCAGTCTCTGCTCCAATCTGTTATTTTTTTCCTTCTGCTAGCTTTGGATTTAGTTTGTTCTTTTTCTTTTTATTGTAATTTCTTGAAGTGTAAAGTTAGGTTGTTGATTTGAGATCTTATTTCTGTGTATGTATTTGTAGCTGTAGAGTTCTCTCTTAATTTCAGTATGTTGTTTTTTATTTTCATTTGTCTCGAGGTTGTTTCTAATTTCCTTTGTGACATCTTTTTTTGACTCATTGATTACGAGTGTGTTGTTTAATTCTCCTTATATTTGTGTATTTTTCAGGTTTCCTTGTGCTGTTTATTTTGAGTTTTATTCTATTGTGATCAAAAAAGATACTTTATGATTTTAGTTTTCTTGAATTTGTTAAGACTTGTTTGCGGCATAAAATGTGGTCTATCCTGGAGAATGTTTCATGTGTACTTGAGGAGAATATATATTCTGCTGTGCTTGAGTGAAGTGTTCCTATGTGTATTTTAGATTCAGTTGATCTGTAATATTGTTCAGATCCACTTTCCTTACTGAACTTTTTTTTGTTGATAAACATTAACTTTTTGATGTAAATATAAGAAATCTGACCATTGAAAGAGATGAGAACCTTCTGAAAATGTTTTTATTTTGAAATTTAATAATTGTATCAAATTTTAGAATTTAGGACACTGCATTGATTTTGATTCTGTGTATTTTAATAAATTCTCATTAACCAGTTTTTGTCTACTCTAAAGATAGTACTTCTTAAAGGTCTGTATTCAAAACTGACAAATTATAAATTCTTGATTTTTAAAATTTATTTAAATCTACTTAAGAACAAATTCCTTTTTGTAAAAATCAACTTTGAGGTAATATTTTTATGGTTCACAAGATTTTTGAAATGCTTACAAATCTGATAGGGATGATTTTCCATTGTTAATTTTTCAATTTATTTCATGAAATGAGTATTTCCTCCAGGAAAAAAATTCAGCTCTTTAGAGGGCTCTCAGTGTATTTTCTTCCTGAGTTATAGTGTAATGTAAAATGTACCTGCCTTGAATTTTACACAAATACGAACTTGTTTCTTGGCACTGCCAGTTACTTGATGTGAGACCGTGAATAAGTTATTTTCTTTGAGCCTCTATTTACTCAACTAAAATATGCAGGAAACTACCTCATAGGTTGAGGTGAGAGTTAAATGAGATAAAGCTTAAAAAAGCGAGCACAGTGCTCAATAAATATACTCTTTATTTTTCTGTTTTAACAATTACAGTGTAGTAATATTTTTAAGTGCCTTTCCATTTATAGGTTTCATTTAAACTACAAATGTAGCCATAAAATTATTTAGTTTTTTTTTCTGATTTTTGCACTTTTTTCCTAACTGATACTTAACACAGTATCAGTTAGATTTAGAATCAGGTATTAGAAATAAGGACTCAGTTTGGGAGGCTTAAGTACATAAGACAGTAGTGCCGAAGCTTAGCTGCACATTGGAATCAACTGAGTCTTTAAAATGTATTGATACCTGATTCCATTTCCCAGATATTCTGATTTATTTAGTATGAGGAGCCTCCTCGGTGTCCAGATTTTTAAAAACTCACTGAGTGAATCGAATGTTCAGGGACCATAAAGTTGGGAACCATAAATGGTTTTATTCTCTCATTTAAAGAAACTTGGCGGGAGGTGATCCAAGACTGATACACTGTTCTACAAAGTCATTAATGATCTAGGTACTGTCTTTCTTCCTTGTGCATGCTTCCTTTTTCAGGATTTTCTCACGGTTAAATATTATTGCTTAGTCTTTGCATACATCTTCCAGGCAGCAGAAAAAAATGAAGGGAAGAAAGCCTTAATCTTCCTGAAAGTCTCACACACTATTTCAACTTATATCTGATTGGCCAGAATTTAGTCATATGGCTACATCTAGCTATGAATGAGTCTTGGAAGTGTAATCCTTTAGCTGGTGTATAGCTCATTCGAGTAAAATTGGGGTTACTAAATAGCAAGGAGAGAATAGATGTTGGGATAGGTCATTGCAGTCTCTGCTACTCTTGTGAGATGCCATTTCTGCTCATGTTTTTAAGTGACAAGATCATTAAAGTAAAAGGAGTGTTGTCTGGCCCTTTATCTGGAAAGTTCTGTGAACTGATATTTGTAATATTATTCAGGATAAAGTATCTACCCAGTAAGCAGTTACTACCTCTAGAATTTGAATTACTTTCCTTCTAAACTTTCATTAGCCACAGTAACTCTGTTAAGAATATACTGTATTCCTAGAATATTTGTTCATTTGAGTAACACTAAATTATATCTCATAATTGCTTTTGAAGTGAATAATTTGGAGGCCACAGTTATAGGAATGTTTTTATCAGTGTCTTTCAGTTTGACTAGTAGACTTTACTCAGGTATGATTTATTTATCTAATATTGATCAAAACCTGAATACCACTTGTTTACTTTTTTAAAAGCCTTATGGATTTATTTTATTTCTCTGTTCTTAGGAAATGTAGCATTTTCCAATAATATTTTTTAAAAATAAACTTTTCATGACCTACTCTGTACAGAAAATAGTAGAATCTTGATTAGTTGGAACTGAACTAAATCATTTTTATTCTGTAATTTGTTTGAGATGTAACTCACAGGAAAGCTCAAATTGAATATTTAGTCAGAAAATCACTTGTGATGGGTATATTTCATATCAATATTCCTAACATAACCTATTATATTTAGATAATCCTAAAGTGGATGTTTACAGTGATGTTTCAATGGACCTGTAATATCTTCTTTTTCCGTGAAAATCTGTATCCTTTATTCTTGCTGAATCAGGAAAGTTAACCTATATTATATCAGTGGATTAAACAGACAAAAACATTATGGATAGCAGTTAGCCAGAGAAATTAGCTAACAATTGCATATAGCTTGTTCTGCTGGATATTTGGTTAAATGTGGTTTCACTGATGAGTAATATGTTTTAATCAAAATGCTAGGTTGCAGAATGTTGTGGTTAAATGAGAAGATAGTATTAAGAACATAGATCGTTTTTTTTAAAAATCACTTTTTTATCATTACTAGAATTTGGAAGAAATCTGTTTTACTTCTTGGATAGGAGTATAAATGCCTGCATGAATCTTTCCTAGATTTGAAAAACAGATGTGGTCATCTAAAGCTTGTTGGCTTTGACTTCAACTTAGTAAAATAAGCAAATTACCAAATTGATAGTCCTGTTTCCTTTCAGTGATCACACCCATTTATCAAAATAATTAAAATCAGAATGTTTCAGATCTTTGACAAAGAATATCATCTATTGGATTTATTCTTTGATTTATTAGTATTTAACATTTATGTTCAAAGACCATGCATAGTCTGGACTGGTGAATCTCATCCTGTGGCCATTAACTATAGGACAGGGAAGAATCCATGTGTGTGCCAAGCATTTTATATACATAGACTGAATTGATAGATTCTTGAGTAAGTAATGTACTAATGTTGCTTAATTGTATACAGAGGATGGAAAAAATGTTACGTTATTTCACACAAATAAAAATAGAATAGTATGAAGATCCTTTTATATCCATCTTGTTTCATCCACACCCCTGTCTACCTCCCCCCTCCAGTATTATTTTGAAGTATGTCCTGGACATTTTATCATTTTATTCATATATATTTAAGCATATCTCTCCAAGAAAAGACACTTACAGTATCACATGTAAAATAAAAAAAGGAAAATAATGTAATTTTAAAATATAAATTTTAAAAGCATTGATGAATCTGTAGTATCTTTTATCATATTTTCCCAATTAACGGATATCGACACATACATCATGAAGGTATGCAAACATTTTAATATTAAAATGGAACCTTTGTATTCAGTTTGAGAATTGCTTGTCTGAGGCATCGTCTTTTTTCTGCATTTAATTGAGCCCTGTCTATAGACCTAAAAGGTGTTTTCATGTGAATGGTAATTTAGGCTAGGAATATAAAATTAAGGCACTTAAAGAAATGTGATATAACTGAACATAATTATATAATACACTAAATTTATAGTAGACGTGTTAAAAATGAATTTTATAAATATCAAAATAACTCAGTTGTGTTGGAAATTTTTAAAAAAGCCTTCCACATTTAGTCCAATAGATCAAGGCTAGGACTCTCATTTGTAAGTGTGATATTGGGACGATTTATTGAGCCAGAATCTAGAGTGGCATTTATGTCCTTAAAAGTTGTACTTTTACCCTTTTCCAACATGCTTGGTGGAATTAAGACTTGAAGTTGTTCTTCAGCAGTGTCAGAGGCTTTCAGTATCAGAAAGTGATTGAGAAGTTAGTCCTGTTCCAATAATTGGTCTAATTAGAAATACATAAGATAGTAAATGGAGGCCAAAATTCACTTAGATAAAAATGTGGGGTTGTGTTATATGTGGTGAGATTAATTAAATAACGGACTCCTAGCTGCATCATCAAAATCCATCTCAATTTGGGTGTAGGTTTGGTGCCGTCTGGTGGTAATTTTTACACTGACAGTTAAATGACTAAGTAGGACTTGTAGGACAGTGGCAGGGATTTCAGGAATCCTTCTTTGACACCCATTTCATTGGCCTGAGCTGAGGAAATGTCGAATCTGGGAAATTGGACCAGGGCTTGAGAACCGTTCTTAATTTCCCTCTTTCCCAAGACTGGATTGTGTATTTCTTGGCGTGGTCTGGTCTTCTCCTTCATCTCTTACTACCCCAGCCTATCCTAGGAGTAAGTAAGAACTTTAACTTGCTCCACAAAGCAGAGGACAGGAGCCAGTTGCAGTTGTCTTAATTCATGTTATGCTGGTGTGTGTTGTTTCTGGGTTTTACTGCATTTGGAATACTGAGTCCCTTATTCCTAGAGTTTAAAAACAATTTCCTCATGTGCCAGGGATACTAGGTACTTGTCTCCTCTGACTCTCGATCACAGTGGTAGGTATAGTTTTTATAAGTCATTTGATTGAATAAGTCTACGTAAGGCTCCTGAACCAGATCCTGAAAAATATATTATTTAAATAGTAAATAGTTCTGGCTTCGAATAGCACTGAAGGATGTGTTGATTTAGGGATTATCTTAACATTCTTTTTTCCTACATAAATGCAAAAATAAAATCTAACCAAAATTATTAGTACTTGGCTTAAATTTCCTTGTATTATCTAGAACTTCTTATTCTTTTGCTTGAATCGAAAGTATCATTATGTATATTTACGGAGGAGATATCTTTCACAAGATTCCTATAGACAAAAGTATTCTCCTATTTCTGTAGATTATTCAGTTAGAAATGATTCTCCTTCCAGGGAGTATTTATCATGCTCCAAAGGAACAGCAAGCTACTCGGTCTGAAATAAATCACACAGAAGTGTTTTCTTTTTCCATCTTCATATTTATTTAGGCAAGTAAGATCTTGTTAGATTTTGAATGACATGTTCCTGCCTAAAACTCTGTAGTGATTTCCTTCATCCTTAGAATAAAACCAGACTTTTACGTGACCTAGAAGAATTCATATCATCCGACCCCTGGCTACTCTCTGACCCTCTCTCATGAATTGTACTTGTCTTCTGCTCAGACAGTTCTTCTCTCAGATTTTCAGCTTTTGGCTCAACTATCATCTCAGTAAAGGCCCTTTTCGTAATAAGCGATCTGAAGTAGTTCCCCTGACAAACTTTTTTTTGGACCTAACATTTTCTATTTCTTTTGGACCTAACAGTTTCTATTTCATTACCCTGCTTTATAGACTTTTTGCTGCATTAGTTAGCTGAAATTGCCTTGCTTTATTGTTTGTGGGCTACTCCTAGACCCCGTAGTTAAGA
Organism: Pteropus vampyrus; assembly: GCF_000151845.1. Classification (NCBI taxonomy): domain Eukaryota; kingdom Metazoa; phylum Chordata; class Mammalia; order Chiroptera; family Pteropodidae; genus Pteropus; species Pteropus vampyrus. The sequence goes on from NW_011888948.1 coordinate 4,990,263, forward strand.
CAAACTGGTTTTCAGGCCTCTACCTCAGTTACCTTGTAGGATTGTTGTCCTAAAGATGAAATGAGTTAATATACATAAAGCACTTAAAGCATCGTACATAGTGGCAATGTGTGTGTTACCTGCTACTGTTAGCATTATTGGCATGATTATGTCAGTGGTTTTGTCTGCCATCTTCACTTCTCTGCTTGGAACAGAGAAAGTATTCACTTAATATTTGTTCAGTGAATTAAAATGACTTATTTTACATAAGGATAAATTTCTTATGTAAAATAATAAAGCCTAAATATTTCTGTGTGTAATGTGTATCCTGTTGTGCTATATTTTACCACTTAAAAGAGTTGATTTTGATTTTGTGCATAGTCCATTTGTTTCTTGTTTTAAAGTATTCTTTGCATGATGATTTTAACAGTTGAATAATGAATGTTAGTTACATTATATATGTTCATATTTGAGAAATAAAAATTATTGACAGAAAAGATGGTGTTTCTAATTTTAAGAAAGTCTAGGGTAAACATTGGTTTGTAGGTGAAATTACTTGGATCTTGAATAAGAGGAATTTTTAATTTCTTAACCTTTCACATTTTTCCCTCAAATGAAATAGACCCCGAATATTCTCATTTCACATCATGTCCTAATTATAGAAGCATTAAAAAGCTTTTGATAGGAACCAAGTCAGGCTAAAGATCGTCTTTCCCTTTGTGCTATAAATCACATTGCTCTTGCCGACAGTTCAAATTTCTGTTTTAAGGTCTTGAGCTTCTCTTGGGGCACTAAACTTTCCTTTTTCCTTTATTCGAATTTCAAATGTCATTTCTCTTTTCCCCCTCAGATGAGAAACCAGCCAATTCTAGAGCATAAGACTAATTCATTTGAAACTACTGGTATTCTAAGTGGAAATGTATTTTAATACTGTATATCTCTGCAATAGTCTAGAATCCAAAGCACTAATAATTTTGGTTAGATTTCAAGGTGGTTTTATTAATAAGTCACACTTTATATATATGCAGAATGAATATAATTCTTGTTCCAATCAGGCTCACATCCATAATTTGATCCATCTTGTTTTGGTAACAGATCCTTTCTTTTCACTGTTCAGTCATCAGACTTCAAAGAATGATAACAAGAGAATGTAAAATACTATCTTAGCCAACTTGGGATACTGTTATTACAAAATTCCATGGACTGGGTGGGTCAAACAACAGACATTTATTTCTCACAGGTGTGGAGGCTGGGAAGTCCAGGGTCAAGGTACCAGGCAGATTTGCTTCCCGGTGAGGGCCCACTTCAAGATTCATAGACAGCTGTCTTCTCACTGTATCCTCACATGGAAATGGGATGGAGAAAGGGAGAGGGAGCTTGCTCTCTAGCTGTCTGGTCTCTTCCTTTTCAAATAGAATGCTAATCCCATCATGGGAGCCCCACCCTCAGGACCTCATCTAAACCTAATTACTCCCAAAGGCCCCACCTCCAGATACCATCACCTTGAGGGTTGGGGTTTCAGCATAAAAATTTGGGGAGACATAGACATTCAGTCCATAACAGATGCTTAAATCAACAGGTTTCTTAAACTTTTTTTTTCCCCGAAGAATGGGTAAGAAGAAAAATATGGTTAAAAATGATGAAACCATAACTTGACAACACAGTGGTGCTCTGATCTTACTTAATACGATAACTCGATTATCCGAAGCTTGAACTGAAGTTTTTTTTTCTTCCATAGACACTATATTTGAATAGAAATGTGATTGGGCTATGTGTTTTTTAAAGAGAGCATTATGAACTATTTTATTTTTTAAGTATGTGAACTAATCACCAAAGGATATTATAGACATTCTTGAAACAATTTTGAGTATACCTCAGAAATAAACTAAAAATTAATCAAAATGTCACAGAATGTGGAGAGCCAGATTCTTTATTTTATCAATTTAAATATTTCCAAGTTGACTAGAACCTGATGAAATTAAAATTGGAAAGCACCAAACAGTAGTCATTCTAATACTGTCTTGCATTGAATTTTTGTTCAGCAGGATACATTTAAATGGCCATTGATCATAAATGGTTTTCCAAATTAGGATAAGGCCCATGGAGTATTTTTACTAGTATGTTTAAGTACCTATTTAGAATCAATTAAATTATTGTAGCTAATGGCTTAATTTTTTTACATGAGAAAGTAATAACAATTTTTATTTCTATTTAAAAGGGTTTAGTGAAATCACAGATAACTATAATGTTTAGGTAAATATGTTCTAGTCAGCTGTTATCTAGAAGGTGTTTTTGTTTATTTGCTTAAATCCATGTTCTGCAAAATTCTTTCAAATATATTGGATTATTTTTGACCCAGTAACACATATTTTATAGCTATAAACCATATATTGGAGCAGTGGTTCTCAACTGGGGGTGGTTTTACCTCTCTGGGACATTTGCAGATATCTGGAGCCATTTCTTATTGTCATAAATGGGGTCGTGGGAGCGGGGGAGATGTACTGGCTTCTAGTATATAGACGCCAGAGTTGCTGCCATACATGCACAGCCACCACAAAAAATTACTGAATACAAAATTTCAGTAGTGTCAAGATTGAGAAATCCCAATTTAGGATTAATAATGATTTTGCCACCATCGATATTAAGAAGTATTTATTGTAGGCATATAAGGTAATTCTAAAATACTTTGACTAGAACTGCAGAATGTTTTCGAACAACCATATACCCTTCAAAATGATTGCTTTGACAAATATGATATTTGGGTATGTGATATCTAGAATGTTATTTTTTAAACATTAGCCCTGTTTTCGGATATTGCACAAATGTGTGTATTCCAGCTCTCCATCGTGCACACATTTTGCATATTTATTGTAGGCAGGGCCCTGGACATAACAGATTATAGGAGTGATTGAGATGTGTTTTGTGAGGTTACATGTTATTTCTCTAGCATCAATGAAAAAAGATAATTTGAAGGGATAATTTGAAGGGAAATCAAGATTTATGAACTATATCTTTGTGCTGCCCAAGGGTGAAGGCACATAATTTAAGATAAAAACTATATAGATAATACCTTCTTTCCTTAACCATAGCATTCTTTCCCCATTCTAAGTGTCAACCCAGGCAGTGCAGACTTTAGATTTTGCTTAGCTCATGACATCTTTTCCCTTTTCCCATAGCTCTGAAATACAAGCATTCTCATAGCTGCTTTCTGTCTAGATTTACGAGCATGTTTTCTCTTTTGCTCTTCGTGGGTTCCCCCTCTCCAAGCACCTATTCACACTGTCAGATATTATCTCTGGTAAGAGCAAATTCTATACTTTAAGTAGACCATCTGTGCTGAAGGGGAATGTTGCCTGAAAAAGGTACTGTGCTTAAAGCCAAAGCTTGGGACAAAGGCAGTGAAAATCTCATCTAGAAGTGTTGCCTCAAGCTGACTTAAAAATCAGTTGGATCTTTAAAAAAATCAACTTATTATTTTATAGCATTTTGAATTAAAATTTATCCTGGAATTACACTTTTAGTTTAATATTTGCATTCATTTTTTTTTTTTTTTCATTTGTTTTTAGAAAAGATTTTCCTTTGGCTAGAAATGAAGGTTCTTTTTAATTTTTTTTTCAAGTACAGTTGGCATACAATATTATATTAGTATCAAGTGTACAACATGGTGATTAGACATTTATATAATTTACAAAGTGATTACCCTAATAGGTCTAGTACTCATCTGACACCATACATAGTTATTACAATATTATTGACTCTATTTCTATGCTGTACTTTACATTCCCATGACTATTTTGTGACTACCAATTTGTACTTCTTAATCCTTTCCCCTTTTTCACCTGTCCCCCAACCCTCCTCCTCCCATCTGACCACCATTAAAATGTTCTCTGTATCAATGAGTTTGTTTTTGTTTTGTTTTGCTCATTTGTTTTTGTTTCGTTTTGTTCATTTATTTTGTTCTTTAGATTCCACAAGTAAGTGAAATCCTGTGGCACTAGTCTTTCTTTGCCTGACTCCACACAACACAATACCCTCTAGGTTTATCTGTGTTGTTGCAAATGGCAAGATTTCATTCCTTTTTTATGACTGAGTAATGTTCCAATTTATATATGTAGCACTTCTTTATCCGTTCCTTCATTAATGAATACCCAGGTTGCCTCCGTGTTTTGGCTGCTATAAATAATGCTGCAATGAACATATGGATCCACATGTCCCTTCAAAGTAGTGTTTTGATTTTCTTTGGATAATAAATACACAGAAGTGGGATTACTGGGTCCTTCATCTCTTGTTACAGCTTTTGTTTTAAAGTCTGTTTTATTTGGTATAAGTATTGCAATCCTAGCTTTTCTTGTTTCCATTTTTATGAAATACCACTTTCTGTCTCTTTATTTTCAGTCTTCATGTCTTTCAATCTGAAGTGAGTGTCTTGTAGGCAGCATATGTAAGGATCTTTGTTTCCTATCCATTTATTCACCCTATATTTTGATTTGAACATTTAATTTATTTACATTTAAAGTAATTGTTGATAAATATAAAGTTATTGCCGTTATATTTTTGATATTTTTTTAAAATTCTTCTCCATGAAGTCCCTTTACCATTTCTTGTAATACTGCTTTGGTGGTGATGAACTCCTTTAGCTTTTGCTTGTCTAAGAAGTTTTATCTGTCCTTTAATTCTTAATAGCCTTACTGGTTAGAATAATCTTGGTTGTAGGTCCTTGCTTTTCATTACCTTGAATATTTTCTGCCAATCCCTTCTGGCCTGCAAAGTTTCTATTGAAACATCAGCTGACAGTCTTATGGGAGCTCCCTTGTATGTAACTAACTGTTTTTTTCTCTTGATGCTTTTAAGAATCTCTCTTTATCTTTAACCTTTGGCATTTTAATTATGATGTATCTTGGTGTGAGCTGCTTTGGGATCATCATGTTTGAGACTCTGTGCTTTTTGGACTTATATGGCTATTTTCTTCACTAGGTTAGGGAAGTTTTTCATCATTATTTCTTCAAATAGATTTTCAGTTCTTTGCTCTCTGTCTTCTCCATCTGGTATCCCTATAATGTGAATGTTGGTACACTTGATGGTATCCCAGAGGCCCCTTAAACTGTCCTCAGTTTTTTGGATTCTTTATTCTTACTGCTGTTTCGATGGGGTGTTTTTTGCTACCTATTTTCTAAATCACGGATTTGATGCTTTGCTTCATCTAATCTATTTGATTCTAAGATATTCTTTCAGTTATTGTTCTTAATTTCTGACTAGTTATTGATGTTGTTTTTCCTTATAGGTCTACTTCCCCTGCAGGACAGCATCATTCTCCTATATCTTCTAGACATCACTCATCTTCCTCACAATCAGGATCATCTATTCAAAGACATTCTCCTTCTCCTCGTCGAAAAAGAACTCCTTCACCATCTTATCAGAGGACAATAACTCCACCTTTACGACGCTCTCCTTCTCCTTATCCTTCACATTCTCTCTCTTCTCCTCAGAGAAAGCAAAGTCCCCCAAGACATCGCTCTCCAATGCGGGAAAAAGTGAGGCATGATCATGAGCGAATTTCACAGTCTCATGATCGACGTCATGAAAGGAGGGAAGGTATGCACTGTACTTTATCTTGATTTTTTTAAAAGTTATTTTACTTAAGTAGCTGTGTTCTTTATTTAAAACTTGGACATTCAGGTTTATTGTTATCATAGGGAATAAAAGAGAACTGTGTTATATAAATTCTTTTGTAACACAAGAAAGTTCTTGAGGGCTATAGGAGGTGCTTAATAACTCAGGAATGTAGGCTCTTAAAATATGTATAAGTATGCATTTATTCTAACTTGATGCTGTCTTTAAGATGTTTTACTTGACTACCTTCCAGAAATTTGGGGGTTTCTTATTCTTAGAGTACCCTTCTAATTGCTTAGTTATTTCTTTTAAAAAAGAAAAAAAGAGGTGAAAGAAAAGGAGCAAGCCAGGTCCAGAGTTTGAAAACATACGTGTTTTGGTAAAGATGTGAGGGCTGGGGGAACATTTAGAATGTCAGTACAAACTAAGTGATCAGTTTTTCAGGTGTAGCTCAAGAAAGAAGTAAGCAAAGCAATTTTCCTTTCTAGATTCCTGAAAATTAAGTTAACTTTGGGTATGCTACTTCCTTTTTCAATCTGAAATGCTATTATTACTTGGCAGTACAGTGTAATGTCTCACATCTCTTTCTGCACTTTTTGTCTAAGCTTCTTGTCCTTGTTTATTTACCTTTACAAGTCCCCCCTGCCCCAAACTTTTTCTTAGTTTTCGAATATAACAAACACTCAGGAAATACTTGCTTATTTGCAACAACGTGTCTGTTTATACGTGTTTTCAAAGCTTGTCTGTGAGTATAGTATAACAATCTCCTACAAAACATGTTGAACTTAGTTATTCTCTTCTTATCAACACTGTAAGCGATAACTAATCAAGTTCTTTTATTCAAGAAAATGATGGTTGCATAGGTAGGGACTGGAGAGAACACCTATTTTATAGAATTATCTCTTGTATCCATGATTTTGGAACCAGATTAGCACAACAGTATTTATGGAACATTGATAAGATGAGAAAATTCTTTTATACTTGTCTATTAATTTTAATAAGATTTAGCATTAGAGTTGACTAAGAATATAATATTCATTTAGCGACTATTTACTGAATGAAAACTCTTTTATTATTTTAAAACATAAGTTTTAAACATGCTAATGAAGGGAAATAATACACAGTTAAGTCTTCTGGGATTGCTTTTTTGTGGCAGGAGTAGCTTGTGTTACAGGAGGAATCCTTTTAATAATAAACCATATGTTTTTTCAAGGAGGTTCTTTCAAAGGGGAAGAGATATAGCACATTTGTTCCTCTCTATTTGTCACTTTTTGAAATAAGAATAATTTTAATGGAAAAATGGGGAGCTGGGTAAAGAACAAAATATAATAGCTAGATATATTTGTAAAGACAGATGAGGGCATTGCAAAAAAGGGATCTGGTATTAAGTTAACATATTTTTAGGCACAGTTGATATTGAAGGACTAGAAGTCATAGGTTTCACAAGAAGGGATGGAGACATATCAAATCCTTGCCTAATTCTGTACTTAAATGGCATTTATGGGTATAGGCATATGGACAAAGTGATTGGCAGGACAGATAATTTATTATTGTAAGAATCTACGGCGTTTGTGGATGCTGGGTGTTTGGGTACTTGAGAAAGTCTGTGGTCCTAGCCACTGGAGACAAAGTGAAAAGGAGTAAAATTTACAATGTCTTAGGCATAAAGGTTTTGTAGTTGCTAAAATAGCCTTAGATCTTGAGGCAATTTCAGAGTGTGAGAGCAATTTATAAAGGAATCTGATTTAAAAAAAAAAAAAAAAAGGCAGTGTTCTTTGAGGGTCTTTAATTAATTCTTTGACTTCATATTATATTTGTGCTGTAATCAGTATATGCTTATTCTTTGACTTCATATCATCTTTGTGCTGTAATCAGTATATGCTTATTTCAGGCATATCCAAAGAATGGTTTCTAATCTTTGTAAAATCTCATGAGGTATGGGATTAACTAACCCTGGGCCTCTATTTTATTTATACAATGACAAGTTTGAATTAAGTAAACAATGAGGTTCATTCCAGTTTTTTTTTTAAAGAGCGTTTAAAATTTTTATTATAGTTGATCTGTTTACTTTTTTTCTTTATTTTTACTTTTATTTTTATTTTTTTTATCTTAAGTTTATTGGGGTAGCATGGGTTAATACAATTATATGATTTTCAGGTGTACATTATCATTTGACATCTGTATATTCTGTTGTGTGTTTACCATCCAAAGTCCAGTTTCCTTCAGCTACCGTATATTTGATCCCCTTTACCCACTTCACCCTCCCCCTAACCCCCTATATTGACCTCATTTACCCTGTCTACTTCTCCCTTCCTGCCTCACCCCCTAACCTCTGGTAAACACTAGTCCATTGTCCATGTCCCTGAGTCTCTGTTTGTTTGTCCTGTTCATTTGTTGCTTTAAGGTTTATATCCCACATATAAGTGATATCATGTGGTTTTCAAGTTTTTCTGCCTCGCTTATTTTGCTTAGCATGATTATCTCAAGGTCTATCCATGTTGTCGCACATGGCAGTATTTCATCTCTTCTTATGTCTGAGTAATATTCCATTGTACATATATGTACCACAGCTTCTTTAGCCAGTCATCTATTGTAGGACACTTTGGTTGCTTCCATATCCTGACCACTGTGAATAATGCTGCTATGAATGTCAGTGTGCAAATATCTTTTTGGATATGAGTTTTCAAGTCTTTGGGGTAAATACCCAGTAGAGGGATTGCTGATCATATGGTAGGTCAATTCTCAGATTTTTGAGGAACCTCCGTACTGTTTTCCATACTGGCTGTACCAATTTGCAGTCCAGCCAGCAGTGTATGAGGGATCCTTTTTCTCCACATCCTCTCCAACATTTGTTATTACTTGTCCCATTGATTATAGCTATTCTAACAGGTGTGAGATGGTATCTCATAGTGGTTTAGATTTGTATTTCCCTAATAGCCAGCGATGTTGAGCATCTTTTCATATTTGTTGGCCATTTGTATGTCCTCTAGGGAGAAGTGTTTGTTCAGGTCCTCTGCCTATTTTTTGATTGGATCATTTGTTTTTTAGTTCTTATTGAGTCATATGAGTTCTTTGTGTATTTTGGATATTAGGCCCTCATCAGAGGCGTTGCTTGCAAATATATTTTCCCATTCAATGGTTGTCTCTTTCCCTTGTTGGCGGTTTCTTTTGCTGAGCAGAAGCTTTTTAGTTTGATGTAATCCCATTCATTTATTTTAGCTTTTACTTCCCTTACTTTTAAGATCAAATTCATAAAATCCTCCTTAAGTCGAAGGTCCTTGAATTTAGTTCCTATGTTTTTTTCTATGCATTTTATTGTTTCAGGTCTTATATTCAGGCCTTTAATCCATTTTGAGTTAATTTACGTGTGTGGTGATAGACAACAGTCTAGTTTCATTCTTTTGCAGGTGGCCTTCCAGTTTTCCCAGCACCATTTATTGAAGAGGCTTTCCTTTGTCCACTGTATGTTTTTGGCTTTTTTTGTCAAAAATTATTTGCCCATATAAATATGGGTTTACTTCTGGACTCGATTCTGTTCCACTGGTTTGTGTGTCTGTTTTGCTGCCAATCCCGTGCCGTTTTGATTTCTGTTGCTTTCTAGTGTAATTTGAAGTCATGCAGAGAGATGCCTCCAGCCTCATTCTTTTTTCTCAGGATGGCTTTGGCAATTCGAGGTGCTTTCATACAAATCTTATGATTTTTTGTTGTATTTCCTTAAAAAATGCCAATAGGATTTCGATAGGGATTGCATTAAATCTGTATAATGCTTTAGGTAATAAGGTTATATTAACTATGTTGATTCTTCCAATCCAAGAACACTGAATATCTTTCCATTTCTTTGTATCTTCTTCAATTTCTTTTAATAGGGTCGTATAGTTTTCATTATATAGGTCCTTCACTTGTTTCGTTAAATTTATTCCTAAGTATTATATTCTTTTTGTTGCAATTGCAAAAGGAATTATTTTTTCCACTTCTTTTTCTGACACTTCATTATTAGAATATAGGAACGCTATGGATTTTTGAACATTGATTTTGTATCCAGAGACTTTACTGTATTTACTTATTGTTTCTAGTGGTGGTCTTTAGGGTTTTCTATATGAAGAATCATGTCATCCGCAAATATAAAATGCTTTTATATCTTTCTCTTACCCGATTGTACTTGCTGGGACTCCCAATGTTATATTGAATAACAGTGGCAATAGTGGACAACTTTGCCTTGTTCCTGATCTTAGAGGGAAGGTTTTAGCTTTTCACCATTCAGTATAATGTTGGCTGAGGGCTTGTCATGTATGACCTTTATTATGTTCAGGTACTTTCCTTCTATACCAATTTATTTAAGTGTTTTGATCATAAATGGATGCTGTATCTTGTCAAAGGGTTTTTCCACATCTGTTGACATGATCATATGATTCTTATTTTTTAATTTGTTTATGTGATATATCACATTAGTCGATTTACGTATGTTGAACCATCCCTGTACCCCTGGGATGAAGCCCACTTGATCGCGATGTATAATCTTTTTACTATATTGCTGTATTCAGTTCACTAGTATCTTATTTAGGATTTTTGCATCTGTATTCATGAGAGATATTGGTCTGTAGTTTTCTTTTTTTGTGTTATCATTACCAGATTTTCGTATCAGAGTGATAAAATGAGTTGGGAAGTATTGCCTCCTGTTTGATTTTTTGGAAGAGTTTGAGGAAAATAGGTATTAAATCTTCTTTGAATGTTTGGTAGAATTCACTGGTGAAGCCGTCTGGCCCTGGACTTTTACTTTTTGGTGTGTTTTTGATGATCGTTTCCATTTCCATACTGCTGATCAGTCTAGATTTTCCATATCTTCTTGATTCAGTCTAGGAAGGTTATATTTTTCTAAGTACTGGTTCATTTCTTCTAGGTTATTAAATTTGTTATTATATACTTTTTCATAGTATTCTTATGTGGTCCTTTGTATTTCTGCGATGTCAGTCGTACTTTCCCCTCTTTCATCCCTGTTTTGTTTATTTGTGTCCTTTCTCTTTTTTCTTGAGTGAGTCTAGCCAGAGGTTTGTCAATTTTATTAACCTTCTCAAAGAACCCGGTCTTTGTTGTATTTATTTTTTGTATTGTTTTTTGTTTTGTTTTGTTTTCAATTTCATTCATTTATTTTGTAATTTTGATTCTTTCCTTCTGTTAACTTTAGGCCTTTTCTAGTTTTTTAAGATGAAGCATTAGGTTGTTTATTTGGGCTCATTCTTGTTTTTGGAGGTAGGTCTCTAATGATATGAACTTTCCTCTTATGACCGCTTTTGCCGTGTCCCAAAAGTTTTGATATGTTGTACTCTCATTATCATTCATTTCTATATTATATATCTCTTGATCTCTCTTTTTATTTCTTCTGTGACCCAGTTATTCTTCAGTAGCATGTTGTTTAATCTTCATGTATTTGCGGTTCTTCCTTATTTCTCTCTGCAGTTGATCTCTAGTTTCACAGCATTATGATAAGAGAATATGGTTGGTATGATTTCAATGCTCTTATATTTGTTGAGGCTATCTCTGTGTCCCAGTATGTGGTCAGTCCTTGAGAATGTTCTATGTGCACTAGAGAAGAATGTGTATAAGTAGCTGTTTTGGGATGGAAGGCTCTGTAAGTGTCAATTATGTCCAGTTGGTCTAATGTGTCATTTAAGGATGTTATTTCCTTAGTGATTTTCTGTTTGGATGATCTGTCCATATCCAACAGTGGGGTGTTTAGATCCCTTACTACGATAGTGTTTTGGTCTGTTTCTCCCTTTAGTTCTGTTAGTAATTGCTTTACATATTTTGGGGCTTCCTGATTGGGAGCATAGATATTAATAAGTATTATGTCTTCTTGGTGTATGATTCCCTTTATCATTGTGAAATGTCCCTCAGTATCTTTCTTTACCTTTTTTAGTTTGAAGTCTATTTTGTCTGATACTAGTACCGCTACTCTCACTTTTCTCTGAATGCCATTTAATTGAAATAATCATTTTCCAACCTTTCACTTTGAGTCTATATTTGTCTTTGGAGCTGAGATGTTTCTCCTGGAGGCAGCATATGGTTGGGTTTTGTTTTTTGATCCATTCTGTAACTCTATGCCTTTTTATTGGTGAGTTCAATCCATTTACATTTAGGGTGATTATTGAAATATGACGTCTTTCTATAGCCATTTTTCTTTTGCTTTCTGGTAGCTCGGTGTTTCCATTACTTTCTTGTCCTTGTGTTTGTTTTCTTTATTTTGGTTGGGTTTTGTGGATTTTGCCTCTGGTTCTTCTTGTTTTATGTTATATACTTCGGTTCTGAATCTTCGGTGTGTGGTTACCATTACAAATATGTGAAGGATAGTTATACAGATATACAGTCGCCCATTTTCTTCAATGCGTGTGTTATCTCCATTCCCCTTTGCGAATTTGGATCTTTGACTCCTCCCCTTTTCAGTCATTGTTGTATCAGTTCGTCCCTATGGATGCTGAACGTTCATTACTCTCTTGCTATAAACATTCTTTTCTTATTGTTTAAGCTTATAATGCCCTGTTCTTAGTAAAGGTTGCCCTCCTCTGCTTCTATTTGTCTGATATTCACTTTATTCCGGATTATGTGTCTTTTTTTTTTTTTGTCATTTTGTTTTAGGTTAGCTGACCCCTTTCAGTATTTGTTGTAGTGCAGGCCTCTTAGCGGAGAATTCCCTCAATTTTTGTATGTCCTGAAAGATCTTAATTTCTCTTTAATATCTAAAGGAGAGTTTATAGCTGGATACATTATTCTAGGTTGATAGAATACTTAATACTTACTTAATAGTTTAAATATTTGATTCCACTCTTTTCTGGCTTGTAAGATCTGTGCTGTTAAGTCTGATGATAATCTAATGGGTATTCCTTTATAAGTTTCCGTTTTCTTCTCCCGGGCTGCCCTGAAAATTCTTTCTTTGTCATTGATTTTTAATAACTTTAATATAATGTGTCTTGGTGAAGGCCTTTTTGGGTTGAGATGCTTGAGTGTTCTGTTGACTTCTTGAATTCCAAGCTCCAGGTCATTCCTTAGATTTGGGAAATTCTTGTCCACTATCTGTCTGACAGTACTTTCTAGTCCTGCTCCTTTTCCTCACTTTCGATAATGCCCATTATTCTTATGTTTCCTCTCTTGATACTATCAGCTAGTTCTTGTATTTCTCTTCATTATTTTTCATTCTTCAGTTTCTCTCTTCTTCCTTCTGATTTATTCTAGGTTTCTGTCTTTGCTATCACTGATCCTTTCCTCCATTTGGTCGACTCCATTTCCCAAGCTTGCTGTTTCATTTTTCAACTCTCACAGTATGTTTTTTTTTTATCTCCAGAGTATCTATTTTCTTCTTCTTGAGAGTTTCAGTCTCCTTGTTCTGCTCATCTAGTTGTTTTTTCAGTTCCTGAAATTGTTGATATGACTCATTTCGGATCATATCAGAAGTACCATCCTGAAGTCTCTGTCATTTAAGTTGCATATTTCTATGTCTGTAAGCTTATTTTCTGGAGTTTTTTCTCTTTCTTTCTGAGATACCTTGTCACCTTCGTTGTTCACAGTGTTTAACTGACTATTTATCTGCCTGGGCATTAATGGAAGTGTATTCTGTTGTTTTTCCAGAAAGAATATATATAAAGGTTTCTCTTTAGCCTGCTGCAAAGAATTTCTTTTGGTTTCCAGTAGGGAGCGTCTAAGCCTTTTGGATCCCTGCTTTCTATAAAGCCTAAATAATTTTGTTTTTTTTAATTTTCTTGTAGAAATTTAACCATACTTGCTACTCCCAGTTTCAGTCACTGTCAGTGTTAGCAACAGTTTCAGTAGCATTGCTCAGATTCCCCTGAGGCTTTGCAGTGATTGGTTTTGTTGGGTATGGGGGAAGGGGCTCTCTGGGTTTGGAGTTGGGGGCTGCGGCTCAGCCTCAGTTTTGCAACTAGGGGCTAAAAATCAACTGTCATTTCTCTGTGGTCCCATCTCGCTTCTCTGCTTTCTGCCCTGATGACTGGGCCCTGCTGCCAGCTGTGAAGAAGTCATGGCACTTCCGGGCAGGGTTGTTTAGGGAAGTCGCCACACCTTCACCCCTCTCTCTTCACCTGCAGAGAATTCTGGTGGCTTTGAGAGGCAGCTTCTTTGTTTCTCCCAGACCGCTACCCGACAGACACTGGTCGGACACCCGGGGTTTCTGACCTGTTGTAATTCTTATGCGCAGATCTCACACTCTGACGTGCTGGTGTGCAATTTGGGTGTTTCTTTGTTCAGTTTTAGATGATCAGCTTATTGTTTCAAGAGGAGAGATCTGGGGACGTCTCTCACTCCTCTGTTTCCCAGAATCCCTCCATTTAGTTTTTTAATAACTAAAATATTTCTTTATTTTCTAATGAATCTTACAAAATGCTTTAGGTAGAGGAAGCTTTAGAGACAGGAGTGTAATTCTATTAAATAGTTTAAGAAAAGAAAATAGCTATATCTCTTTGCCAGCCTGCTTACTAACTGTAGGCCACTCCCAAGTGCTTAACTCCATTTGAGGTAGTCAAGTGTGGTCTAGTCTGGCCTAATGTTTTGTTGAGATGATTAAAATCACTATGTGCCTCTAGATCTAGAAGTTGTTTCTAAAAAGTAAGCCATCAGTGGTATGAGATCAGCTTGTTTCAGTTGTTTAAGATAATAAGTATGGGTAACTTGAAGTGGGGGGAGATCATATTCAAAGTTTATCCAATAAAAACATAATAATTCATGTGTTAATGAAATTACCTTTGGATGTCTAGCTTTTGAATAGACTTAATTTTCTTATTTTAGCATTTTGTCTCCTTTTATTCTCTGCAAAGAACATGAATTATTATAATAAAATTTTAAAAGCTCCATATCAAATATATTGACTAGTTGCCCAAAATTTTGTGAAAGGAATTACAGTTGATTTCCAAAATTGCATTACAGAGAATAGAGGCAAAAGAGAGAGAGAAAAGGACACAAGAGAAGAACGAGAGTATGAACAGGATCAGAGCTCTTCTAGAGACCACAGAGAAGACAGAGAACCTAGAGATGGTCGGGATCGGAGAGATACCAGAGATACTAGAGACCGAAAGGAACTAAGAGACTCCAGAGACATTCGGGACTCCAGGGAGATGAGAGATTATAGCAGAGATAACAAGGAGTGCCGAGACCCCAGAGATTCTCGTTCTACTCGTGATGCCCATGACTACAGAGATCGTGAAAGTCGAGATGCTCATAGAAAGGAGGATTCATATCAGGAGGAATCCCGAAGTTACGGCAGAAACCACTTGAGAGAAGAAAGTTCTCGTACTGAAATAAGGAATGATTCCAGAAGTGACTCTCGAAGTGATATGAGGAATGACCGGATGGGCAGAAGTAGGGGGAGAGGTCCAGAGTTACCTGAAAAGGGTAAGATTTTTGACTTGTCAGTGAACCATATCTTGTATCTTCATATAGAAATTATTAAATCTCCTAAGATTTCTTTTTTAAATAATATTATTTCTATATTGATTATTATTATTTTGTCAAAGCAATTTTCAATTTATTGAATTTGTGATCTTCCCTATAAATTTTGAATAGGAATTATAAGCTAGAGTAGCAGAAGTGGGGCCTGACCTAGACCCCCTGGTTGAATTATATCCAGTCATGCCTACAATCTTGATTAATGTGGAATACTAAGGAAATTGCTATCATGCAAAAAGTAGGACAAAAAGTAGTAGTTTCTAATAGACAGATGTATGTGCCTGTGTGTGTGTCTGTGTGTATAAACCATATATGTATATCATGTGATTATTAAAGTGGAATTAAAATGGTGGGCTTTCAAAATTGATGGTGTCAGAGATGACTGATTTGTATATTCAGTATTTGTGCTTGCTTCAAACTACCTCAAATCATCACATATTAGGATCTTGAGCCATTTTTCTTATCTTCCCCTGAAAAGGCATTTGCCATACTCAGTAACTACCTACCTAAATGTATTGGACTATCTCCAAAATGCTTGGGCTAAATCAGTTTTGACCTGTCTCTTCCTCCATCCCCTTCTTTCTCTTCCCCGCAAACATTGCTGCACAATCTGACCACTCTTATTCTTTCCATTGGTCTGTTGGTCTATTTTGGTCAATATTACAGGTTCACATTAAGCTGAAGTCCCCTCACCTCCTCCTCCTTGGTTGTCTTGGCTTATCATGGCCCTTTAATTTTTCATATACATTTTATGAAAAACTGTTGAATTTTTATTTTAAATGAATTACATTGATCATTTTGTAACTTTTCCGGTTAAGGTCCTGAGCATATGTATTCCTTGGTCCCATTTTTGTTGTTATCGTAAATGGTACTTTAAAAAATTCTCTTTAATGCATTCACATGGTTCAGAATTTCAAAGGTACCAGAGAGGTGTGTGTGTGTGTGTGTGGCGCGCGCGCGTGTGTGTGTGTGTGTAAAAGCCTCCCCTCTACACCTGAACTGGTTCCTTCTTTTGCCAGTTTTGTTTGTATCCTTCTCAGAAATATTCTACATAAGCAGATATGCATGTCTATTTTATCCTTTAGTTTTACAAATGTAATTAAAATTATAAAAAAGAAAAACTTGTTTATAAAAGGAACAACTACATACTGCTCCATACCATGCTCTTTTTCACTTAAAAATATTTTGGAGATTATTCCTTATTAGGTAAAGAGCTACTTCTTTCTTCTGGTGCACAGTGTCTATTATGGTGCACAGTGTCTATTATAGGATATACCATAAAATCATAAGTCTTAAATTGATGGATACTTAGGTGTTCCAGTCTTTTTTTTTTTTTGAACAGTGTTTCAGTGAATAACTATGTACTAGTGTCACTAAATGGTATGTTTAAAACATTTTCTTAGGCTTATTGCTGGCATATGGAAATGGTAATTGATATTTGTATGTCAATCTTACATTGTGATTTTTTTTTGTAGATCGAATTAGATTCTCTTAAACATTTATGTCTGGGAACAGACAGATTTGGCTCTTCCTTTGTGGTTTTTATTTACTATCGATAGCCTGCTTAGTAGCTCTTTCAAATAGTGTTGAATATAATGATGTAATGGCTTCTTTGCTTTGTTTCGGATTTTAAAGGCTGGCATTTCACCACTAAGCATGGTATTTATAGATGCTTTTATATTGTGTTAACTTAGCTAACAGCTTTTATCATGACTTTTCCTCTGTCTTGAGATCATATAGTTTGTGTCTTACCTTCTCACATGTTAATATACTTTTTTAAATTTAGAACTATCCTTGCATTACTAAGATAAATGCAATTTTTCATTTTTTACAGTTCTGAAATAGGTTTGTTAAAATTTAATTTTTATTTAAGCACCCATGTTTTTGATTGAAATTGGCATATAATTACTGGTATTATGGTAAATATTTAACAACTAACTCTTAAGAAAAAAGCCTTCACTTGTAGCTTTTGCCAATTTCTGTAATATAAATACTCCTGCCCTAGCACATTTCAAGCTACTAACTTGTCACTCAGTGTTGAGTTGGGAAGAAATGTGCACAGTTGGCTCTGTCAAGCCATTGTGGATCAGTTCTAGCATACCACACTGCACAGTTCATTCTTTATGTTCTTGTTTGGTTTGGGGATCAGAGCTATACTAGTCACATAAAATATGTCAGAAAGTGTTGCTTCTTTTTTTCTCTCCTCTGGCACAATTTAAATATGATCAGTTATCTGTTCTTTGACAGTTTAATAACATTTGTCTGTTAAGCCTTGTTTCTCATTTTTCTGATGCTTAGAGCTTTTACTATCAATTGACTTTCAGAGTTACAGATTTAGATCATTGTAATAATTATAGATTTCTGTTTTTTCTTGAAGCAGTGTAGTATGTTACATTTTTTTTAGGGATGGTTTTCAAATTTTTGACACATAAATGTTCCTCAAATTTCTGTTATTTTTATTTATATTTCTTTTTTTTTATTTCTTGCTCAATCTTGCCAGAAGTTTGTCTGTTTTGAGTCTTTTTAAAGAATTAATCTTTTGTTTATTTTCTTTTGTATCTTTCATTCTTTTTCATTAATTTCCATTCTTATGTTTTACTTTGTTGTGAAATATGTGGTATTTATATTAATAACCATTCTAAACACTTTCTGAGTTTTAATATATCTTCTTGGACTCATGAGTTATGTAGAATATGTAGAATTGGGATTTTAAATTTCCAGTCATGCTTTTTAAGATAAATCCCCTCCCCCAATTTTAACTGTTGTTGTAAGAGGATTCTTTGAAGTCAGTTCTTTGGCAGTTGTATTTGCTAAGGCTTATTTTGTGACAGCAGTCTTTATAAATGTTCTACATCTGCTTTTAATGATTGAATGCAAAGTGTGTCTCTAAGATCAGGTTTGTTAACTATGCTTTCAAATCTACATTTAATTTTTTTTAATCTGCTTTTTCTAACATTACAGAAATGTGAGTTAAATCTTCCACTGTCATTGTGAATTTGTTAATTTTGTATAATTTGATCCAGTTTTGCTTTGAATATTTTGAGGCTTTGCTGTTAGGTACACTCGTATAAGACAGATTATTCTTTTATCATTGTATAATGAATGACCCTATTTATCCTTCATAGTGCCTTTTGTCTTGAAGGTTGTTTTACTCACAGATTTCTTTTGGTTAGTATTTGTTTGATGTCTTTTCCCATCCTTCCAACCTTTACATATCTTTATGTTTTAAATATAACTCTAAATAGTATGTAGTTAGATACGTTAGACATATGTTGAATCTTCTCGTTGTACCTTCCTTAATTCTTAACTCTCCTTTTAAATTTTTCACTTTTTTTTTTATCTCTTTCACTTTCTAGGTCATATCCTCATAATATCTTTTTTTTAATTAATTTTCTCTTAGCATCTAATTCAACATTTAACCTTTTCATTCCTAGATGTTATATGTAGCCTTTTAAAAAATGTTTTAAATTTCTTCTTTTTGGTCCTTAATTATTGAAATATTCTTTATAGATATTTTGTTTATTAAAATACCCTATTACAGTATTTAGAATTACGCTGTAATTCTTTCAGAGCTCAAAGCTTGTTATGTGTAAGGGGTGCGTGCGTGCGTGTGTGTGCATAACTCTACGCATTTTTTAAAACGTTTTCTCAAGATAAGATTGACATACAAAAAGCTTCACACATTTAATGTATATAACTTGATGAGCTTGGAGATAAGTATATATTATAGTCTATGCCATAAAAATATCTGTCACCTGCAAAAAAAGTTTTCTCCTCTCGTGTTTTTGTATGAGTAATGAGAATACTTAATATAATATCTACCCTCTTACCAAAATTTGAGTTTCTAACTATAGGCACTGTGCTGTATAGTAGATATCTAGGCTTCATTCATTTTGTACAACTGCAACTTTGAACCCTTTGACTTAATACCTCCCTGTTTCCCTCTCCCTCCAGCCCGTGGCAACCACCATTCTACTCTCTGCTTCTATGAGTTTGACTATTTTAGATTTCACAAATACTACATGTTATCATGTAGTATTTATTCTTTTGTGTCTGACTTATTTCACTAAGCATAATGCCCTCCAGGTTCATCCATGTTGTCCCAAATGGCAGGATTTCCTTATTTTTTAAGACTGAATAATATTCCATTGTATGTATATACCGCGCTTTCTTTATCTATTCATCCATCAGTGGACATTTAGGTTGATTCCATGTCTTGCCTATTGTGAATAATCCGGTAATGAATATGGGAGCGCAGATATCTCCTCCAGATCCTGATTTCAGTTCCTTTGGATATATACCTAGAGTGGAATTGCTAGATCAGTGGTAGTTCTAATTTTAATTTTTTTAGGAACTTCCACACTGTTTTCCTTGGTGGCTGCATAGTCTTCCATTACCATCACCACAATCAAGATACTCAACTGTACAGTCATAAGATTCCCTCTGTTACCCCTTTATAGCCACAACCTAAATCCCTTCCTCTGTCCCTGACCTCTGGCAGCCACTAATATGTCCTCCATCTTATAATTGTTATTTCACAAATGTTACATAAGTGGAATCATGCTGTATACATCCTGTTGAAATTGGCTTTTTCATTCAGCATAATTTCCTTGAGGTTCATCCAAGTTATTACATGTCTCAATAGTTTGTCCCTTGTTTTTAGTATTCCGTGGTTTGAATGTACCACAGTTTGTTTAACCATTCATCCATTAAAAGACATTTTTAGGTCCTTTTCAGTTTTTGGCTATTACAAATAAAGCTACTATGAACATTAGTTTCCCACATTTTTTAATGAAATTTCAGGTACCACTTAATGTCGATAAAGTGCCTTGGTTCTGTATTGGAATGTTTTCACTGTAAGCTGTAATTAAAGCAATAATATATATCCATATTTTTCATTTTCATGATATTTCTGTGAATTAGATATGAATCACTAGTTTTTGTTTTTGGTTTATTTATTTATTTTTTGTTAATTGAAATGAATCTTCTTTATGATTTTATTATATGACTTTTTTTTATAGATAAGGGTAACTGGGACTTAACTTACCCAAGTCAGTCATTATACAGCTTAGGTGTTTTGATCTAACACTTAATATTCTTTTCAACAATGATTAATGTACTTTGGAATTTAAAAAAAAATAGCTTATTTTTTGAGGGGAGAAGAAAGATTGTGACTGATGAAACTTGTTGAATAAATTGTATATGTTTAAACATTTGTGTGAATATCCTTTGTTTAGGAAGCCGAGGCACAAGAGGTTCTCAAATTGATAGTCACAATAGTAGTAACAACTATCATGACAACTGGGAAACAAGAAGTAGCTATCCTGAAAGAGATAGATATCCTGAAAGAGACAACAGAGATCAAACAAGGGATTCTTCCTTTGAGAGACGACATGGAGAGAGAGACCATCGTGACAACAGAGAGAGAGGTTTGTCAAATGGAATATTATTAAATAGTGACCAACATTGATTGGGAGAATTGTTTTTTTTAAAGTTATCAATTTACTTTTTAATATAAAATGTCTTTTAAGACTTGTTTATTGACACATTTTAAACTTATATTTACTCATATAATTTTGTTTACTTAGGGGAGAGTATGTAAATAGCTGGCTACGAGTACCTATTTGTCAACAGAGTACTAAGGAATAGGTACTTGCACACTGCGAGAACTGAGGTGCCCTATTGTATGTTTCTCAACCAGATAGCTCACAACCCTTTAAAAAATGTAGATGCTTGGGTGCCATTCCAGGCATTTCTGATTTGAGAGATACTTAAACTTTCTCATCTGAGGATCCTGGCCACTCACTAGTTGCGATAAACAGAGTTTTAAATAAGGACTGCCAAAGAGGAACGAGAAAAAAACGATGATAGTGCCAGGGGTTGTTTGGAGAAAGAGTTGTAGTCCTTCCTGGGAATATGTAATGCTTGCTTTAGCTAATTTTATATTATTTTATATATCTTAAGCTAAATATTTTCTGTTACTCTGTTAGATGATCTCTTAAATCAATTTTGAAGCAAGGTTACTAGAAGGCATTTAAGAAGGGTGATAATTACTTTTTTAACAGGCTCGTATTGCCTGTACATATTAAGACCTTAAACATTTAAGATTTTATGAAGGTCTTACTAATCTTGGCTGGTTACTAAAGTCAGATTTGCTATAATGCTGAGATTAATATTGTATGAAACTTGATGAAGTAGAGAATTGAATATTCATGCTTCATGGTGAGCTGAATCAAAAAGGTAATAGTGTATCTTGATATGGGCAGTACTGAGAGCAGAATGAAGTTTCTAAGACACAATGTACTTTGGGGAGTATATATGAGATAAAAGATGAAATCAGAGTTGGTTAGGTTGAGTTTGAGGGTAAGCCTAATGCATTTGAGTTAAAAGATGTTTATGATTTCTTTAGTTACACGTGAGGCTGGAGTTTATACGTTCTATGTTCATAAATTATTTTTTCCTTAACAATTCACCTCTCTTAACTCTCTTTAACACCATGTCCTGGTAATGCTTTTTTAATATCTCTCTTTTTTTTTTTTCCTAGTTTCATATCCTAGCTCAGATTTTTCTCATGTCATACCTGAATTTAGTAGTAGCATTTGGTTTCAGTCTTATATTTGGTTCAGCTACACATGCATTGAGTTACCAAGAACTTTGATAGTTGCTTTATATATATACTCTGACTTAATATCCTTTACAATATTAAGTCAGAGAATATATATTTTAAAAATAAAACCTTTTTGGCTTTACAATGTCCCTGTGAGTGTAGATGTAGATATAAGAAAATCCATGTTTCATGTTTAGGAGATTTGAGCTAAGAGAAGGGTAGTGATTTTTCCAGTATTACAGAGAAGTAAGTTTCAAAGCCTGCCCCCTCCCCAAGAAATAATTATTGAGTACTGTCAAGGGAACATACAAGAGACCCAGATAGAAATAAAGTGTAAAAGGGGGACCCTGTTTATCTGGATAAAATTTGAGGAAATGACATTTATGCAGAGGCATAAATACAAGAGAATTTAGCATTGCAAAGATTGAAGTTAAAATTTTTTCTGCAGAGGGAAGAGTATGTGCCCATTACCTGAGATGAAAAATAGCTTAGTATGTCCTAGAATTTGAAAGAAGACTGATGTGACTAGAGTGTGGTTACCAATAGGGAGTTTAATCGAGGCTGAGGGTAGAGATATGCTCAGGCACCTTGTTCTGTCCTCAAGAATTTAAATATTCTCTTTAGTTCTTCACAGGCTAATTAGGGTACAAATAGACAATTGAGATGTGATAAATGCTACTACTATATAAAGTTCTGTGTGAAGACAAAGAGGCAGAAAGAATTCTGGGAAATTCAAAAAAGGTTCCTGAAGAGGGGACATCTGATTAGGGCCTGAAGGATAAGAGTTTGCCGGAAGAACAATGAAAGAAACACCTTGCAGTGAGCAGGTGCAGCATGTGCAGACACATAGGACTAAAAGAAATATGTTTGGAACTAGTAAAGAATTAGGAGATTGGGGTAGAAGGTGTGCTATAATTGGTAGAAAAGGAAAGAAGCTAGGAAAAACGGTTGATGAGAGTTGATAGGCCAAGTTGTCAGGCCTATAAGTCAAGCTGAAATTTTTGGACTTAATTGCCTTTTCACTATAAGATAACTGCTTTTATGCAGTTGGAAAAACAGTTTTCATCAAAAAAAGAAAAAATGAGAGTCTGGGGAAAGACTAAAGACAAGGATAGCAACTAGTTAGACTATTGATGACATAGACATCTAAGAGATTATCAAACTGAGTTAATAATATTAACTATAGAGAACGAGAGAGGAAGTGGAAGAAAGAAATATTTTGAGAGTGAGAGTGATGGTACTTGAATATGATGAGACTTGGATAACTCAGATTTCCAGCTTTTGTGAATGGGTATGTTATTCATTAAGAAAATATATAAAGAAAAGCACATCTTCGAAGAACACATTTGAGGGAAAAGATAGAGAAGATAGTTTAGATATATTAAAGAAGTGTTCTTATATTCTTTCCATTTTCTTTGAAGTAAGGAACATTGTCATTTTGGTTGGGAAAATAGAGTTTTTATATGTCAAAAAAGAATGTCTTGCATTAAATAGTCTGTTCCCTGACATTGCTATAATCAGAAATTTCAAGTAGGAATTACTATGAGTTGCAGTATTTTATTTGTTTCAGCGTGTTTTGTAGTCATTGTTACATTGGTATGACCCCCAAACCAGGAATTCAGTCATATAGCAGTCTGGTAATTGAAAGTGCAGTACAGTACAACCATTTTAAATTTAAGTTGCTTTCAGCAAAAGTAAAGTGTTTAAGAGAACTGACTCCCAGTCCTGTTTACCATCTCTCTGATTTTGGCACATTTCTGGACCATAATTTCTCTGTTTTTAAGAAGAAAAGGGGGAAAGGGGCTGAACAAGATTTTGTTTTGTTTTAGCTTTAAAATTCTATGAATTTTTCTATCAATCTATAACCTCTGAAGAGTAAATATGAATAATTTAAATGACTGTATTGAACTCTTCCCTAGAAATATCCTAAAATTATTCTGCCTAATAAGTTGATGTTTAATATGCCACTTGCAAACCTGTTGGCCATATTGTAGTATGACCTTTATAATTAACTGATAAACATTACTATATAATTTGAAAGTAGAAGCATCACAGTGGCCTAGATTCTACCATAGTGAACAACTTTCAAAAGTGGCTCTCTCCATGGAAGAGTTCATGCCATTTTCTTGTACATTTTTTGACCTCAGACTAATGTCCTGCTCAACTGGGCATTTGGGCTTCATGCATTTATTTTCTCTGTGTTTATATGACCCATATATTGAATATATACGTATACACACACACACTCACACGCATATATGATGAGATTATGAGTTAATACTTTAAGAAAACAGTTCTTCACCTGAGTAATCAGTTATACGATTAAATAAAACTTTTAATTTGTTAGTAGTTATTAATTATAAATTTTTATCACATGAAACTTTTTACATTTGGTTATTTCGACTGCTAAGCATCAGTACCCTTAATTTTCTAGTTTACGATAAATTGATACTGCAGCAACAAATATTTGTTTTGTTCTACTATATTTTCCTCACATAATAGCTGCACTTTGATGTATATATATATATATTTTGCCTGAAATTAGAGGTGTAACTTACGAGGGAAATTTTTTTTTTCCTTCAGCTCCTATGTTCTACACCTCCTGCTGCCCCTATCTTTTGCCACCAGTGTTCTCAGGTCCTGCTGGGGGGACAGAGAAGATCAGAGGTGAAGGGTAGAGATGGCAGAAAGTGGGGTTGGAGCAGTGGGCTGGAGGTAGGGTAGGGAGCATGCAGAGAAAGATCAAAGGTGGATCAGTGGGAGGTGGTGGGGGTTGATGGGAAGCAGAAAACATGTTAGAGGGCAAATAAAAATACCTTTAAGAAAAAAATATTTTTAAACATCTAGGGGTGATTATTTAGATGATTAAGTTAAAGATGCTTTATATTTATTGCCACCATGACCCTATACACAGATTAAGATTTGCCATGCTGTCTTATCAATAGGTTATCTGTAGAATTAATCACTGACAAAACTTGATTTTCATTGTAGATCAAAGACCAAGCTCACCAGTTCGACATCAGGGAAGGAATGACGAGCTTGAGCGTGATGAAAGAAGAGAGGAACGAAGAGTAGACAGAGTGGATGATAGAAGAGATGAAAGGGCTAGAGAAAGAGATCGGGAACGAGAACGAGACAGAGAGCGGGAACGTGAGCGGGAACGTGAGCGGGATCGGGAAAGAGAGAAGGAAAGAGAATTGGAAAGAGAGCGTGCTAGGGAACGGGAGAGGGAAAGAGAAAAAGAGAGAGACCGGGAAAGAGAGCGAGATCGTGACCATGATCGAGAAAGAGAAAGAGAGAGGGAGCGAGATAGGGAAAAAGAACGGGAGCGGGAGCGAGAGAGAGAAGAAAGAGAGAGGGAGAGAGAGAGAGAAAGAGAGAGGGAAAGAGAGCGAGAGCGGGAACGAGAAAGAGCAAGAGAAAGGGATAAAGAAAGAGAGCGTCAAAGGGATTGGGAAGACAAAGGACGAGAAGACCGCAGAGAAAAGCGAGAAGATATCCGAGAAGACAGGAGTCTGAGAGATGGACATGATGAGAGAAAATCAAAGTAAGAATGACTGTGAATCATTTTTTTAAAATTACATTTCAGTAAAGAATTAAAAAAGTTCCATTCAGTGCTTTTCATTGTGCCCCTAATGTCTTGTTAATTCTTTTTTTCCCCTGTATATTTTTCTGTATTTCTATTTTATTATATATGTTTGTTGTTAGAATCTTTTGAATAGTCTGGGGAAAAAATGATAGTTTTCCCATTCTACTATTTCTATATCCAGGGGATATAATCAATCAGTCTTATTACATTACGTTTTTGATGGCACATTGGCCTGTTCAACTTCTGTAGACTTGTTTTTAACAGGAAACCAACATAAAAGTGATTGAATCATTGAACCTTGTATCCCGTTACATCCACTTTATAACTAGTTAATGGAATTGACTAGTCACCAAGAGATGTTGCCTGTGCTATTTCTAATAATCTTTCATGAGTTTTGTGTACTTAAAAATCTGGAGTCACTATCCTCAGGCTACTGAAGCATTTACGGTGTCTTAGAACTGAGGGAATTACTATAACCAGTGCATGGCTAGAAGAAGATGAGAGATAGGAAAGTATCCTCTCTTGGGCTATGGAGTTATAGTAGATTACTAGGGACGAAAATGTGTTATTTCGGATAATATACCTGAGGGCATTTTCTTGTTTTTTTCTTTGCTTCTCCCCTTCCTTTTTTTTTAAACCAAAAAGAATTTATTTTCTCATCTATTTGGGAAGTCCAGGGTAACCTTTCATTTGTTCTGATGTGACTGTGTCCACATTCTCAAACAAAGCATCAGGAATGGTATCTCGTCATCTCTCCAATGTTTTCTCTTGTGTTAGTTCCAGTCTCAGAAAGGTTTTCTCCAAATGATAGCTAAGGAAGCCCCAGGGTTATACCTGTCAGCCTAGCAACCTTCAGTGTTGGACCTCTCATTAGGTGAGGACAAGGGAGCCAAGCCAATCACCGTGGCCATGAGGATTCTGGACTCTGGTCATTTTTGAGGTTTTACAGGCACCAAACCAAACTTATTGGAGTTAACTTCTTTTTTGAAAATAGCAACTGGGATAAAGTATAGTTAAGTTTGCTGAAACAAACTGGAAATATTTTATATATCTTCAATTTCTTTACTCCTACCTCCTCATTTGCCTCATGATAAATACAGACTCCCTGCTTTAGGCTTTTTTTCAGCATTACTATTAATGGATTATGGTTATGGACAGACAACATAGCACAGAAGTGGAGGCTTCTTCCATTAAGTCCTGGCTTCCCTTCAATCTGCAGTCAAGATTTTCTGTAGTTCACCCTCATTAAAAAAAAAAAAAAATCGTAGATTAACAAATTCAGGTACTACCTTTAACACATGTAGGCAGACAATACATATTATCTCTCTTATCTCCTCTGATCTCTAGCTTTCTCTTCTAAGGTTAAAATTCTGAAATTTGTTTTTTATCCTGTGCTATGCTTTAACATTTTTCCATGTGTCTGATCTGTTTATAATAGCAAAAGTTACTTCTGATTTTTTTTTTTTTTTTTTGTGACTAGACAATCCAAGTGTTGATAAAGACCCCAGAAGCTTAGGAGTCAAACAGCTCTATGACAGTAACTGCTTATATAAGATTAATATCTTGATGTCTTCATCAGTTGTATTGTCATCTTAGTAGTTGGAAGTTATCCAGCACTTTTTTTGACCAGTGTTATGTAGAAGGTTTGCAGAATTGCCATAGTATTTATTTTACTCTAATTCTAATTTTCTTTCTGTAGATATTGCCTTGAAATTAAAGGGGATTTTTTATTGCATGTTTAAATTTTTCACTTTATTCTAGTGTTATCAGTTATCTTTTGCTGTTTATTAAATCACCCCAGAAGTTAGTTGTTTAAAACAACAGTTTTTTGGTTCACGATTCTGTGGATTAGCAATTTTGGCTGGGCTTAGCAACACAGTTCTTCTGTTGGTCTCACTTGGGAACAGTCATGTTTCTACAGTCAGTCTGGCAGTTCAGCTGGGTCTGAATGACCCAAAATGGCCTCGTTTACCCTGCGTCTATGAATTACTGCTGGCTGTTGGTTAGGGCATCTCATTTCTCCTTCGCATGACCTCTCATCCTCCAGTAGTCTAAACTCTGTTTTTGCATATGATGGTAGAAACACGCAAGGCCTCTTGAGTTCTAATATAGTGTCACTTTCACCACATTCCGTTACTTTAGTAAGTCACTGGGCCAGCCCAGATTCAAAGAATGGGAAAGTATACTGCCTAAAGATGGGAAGTCCTTCAGAAAATAAATTGCACAAGCTTGGGTTTTTGAATTGTCATACTGTATACGAGGCTTCCTTCTTTTCCACCTGGCTGCACATTTATGTAAATGAGCTATCAAGGAAATAATATGTGCTGTAGTGTGTTTCTTAACTTTTGACCATGATATTTACTAACAATGTTAATAACAAGTTAGGTGGTCAAAATTTAATTAAAATATAGGAAAACACTAGAATAGCTTAAGTACTCAGAGTTATAAATCACTACTCATTTAAAGTTCAACTAAAGAACAAAAAGTATAATGAACTTATGAATTATTTTATTAATATGTCACCAAGCAAGTAATTGAGTTCTAAGAAGAAAGAAGGAACTAATTTTTACAGTATACACACAGCATGCCTACCACTGGGCTTATGACATAACTAATTTATTTCTCATTGCAATATCGTAAATTTGGACCCGTTCCCCCCCCCCCCATTTTAAGATGAGAAATCTAAAGTTCAGTAATTTCAAGGAATTTACGTAAGGTTATAAGTAAGGTTACATTGGCTATAAGTTGAACTCATCTTTTTGACCTTAAAACTAATATTTTTTTCATTTAGCTTCCCTGCATAAGGTATTTTTGTATCATAAAAATGTAAAATTAATGAATACATTTTAGTAGAGGGTTTATTAATATATCATCAATTCCTCTGATGTATGTTATCACCTTGCAGTATTTAAATGAAGTAATTTTCAGTTGAGTGATTCTACATGTATAATGAAAGGAAGATATGTTGCCATTTATTTTAAGTTCACAATTGTAAGTCTTAACATGAAGTGAAGAATTTTATTAAAAATGTTGAATATCCTTTGTATGATATAGCTCTGACAATATTGCTATCTTACAATTATATATTCTAGTTATAGTGAAGAAATAATAGTAAAAAACATTGTAAAGAAATCTCTTCACCTCTTGGAATTTTATAAATTACACTTGTTTGTCCTATTTAGGAAGCGCTATAGAAATGAAGGGAGTCCTAGCCCTCGTCAGTCACCTAAGCGCCGACGAGAACATTCTCCTGACAGTGACACCTACAACAGCGGAGATGATAAAAGTAAGCAGAATTTGTTTTGTGTCTCTGTATTCATATTCATTTGTAACCACGAAACCATTCTCTGACATTAGTAGGAAGTGATGAATTAAGATTTAAAATTTTTATTTGCTTTGCTGCCTCTGAAAATCTTCTGTGTGACTAAAGTATGTGTTAGAAATCGTCATTTTATCATAATGGAACTGTCATTTTCTACTATTTGTAGTAAAGTCATTTTTATTTTTACTGAAATTGCCATTTTTCAAGTTAAAATGAAAATAAGAGATTGGTTTGTTATTACTTATATATAACATGCAGTGTTTATTAACTTGGTGAAAGTGTGATTACATTTATCTTTTTGTATAGATGAACGACACAGACTTTTGAGCCAGGTTGTACGACCTCAAGAATTTCATTGTCTCAGTCCATCACAACTTCCAGAAGACAGGCAGGGTAGATGGAAAGAAGAAGATCGTAAACCAGAAAGAAGGGAGAGTTCAAGGCGCTATGAAGAGCAAGAGCTTAAAGAGAAAGTTTCTTCTGTAGATAAACAGAGAGAACAGACGGAAATCTTAGAAAGCTCAAGAACTCGGGCACAGGAAATGATAGGACACCACTCATCTGAAGACCGAGATACATCTGATGGAGCTCATGATGAAAACAAGAAAAAAGTAAAAATTCAAAAGAAACCTATTAAGAAAAAGAAAGAAGATGATGTTGGAATAGAGAGGAGTAGCACAGAGATAGCATCTGAAGATGGTCAACTATTTTCACCGAAAAAAGGACAGAAGAAGAAAAGTGTTGAAAAAAAACATAAAAGATCCAGAGGTGATTCTGATATTTCTGATGAAGAAGCAACCCAGCAGAGTAAGAAGAAAAGAGGCCCCCGGACTCCACCTATAACAACCAAAGAGGAATTCGTTGAAATTTCCAATGATAAGGATGTGACCGTAGACGATCCCCAGAGAAAAGAAGATACAGCATTCAGTGACTGGTCTGATGAGGATGTGCCTGACCGTGCAGAGGTGACAGAACCAGAGCATGCCGCCACAGCTGCTATTTCTGGAAGGATTCCTCCATCTTCCCTTCCTCCTCCTCTTCCTCTGGCTACTGCTGCTATTACAACTGCTCCTGCTACTCTTGCCACTACTGCTTCTGCTACCAGTACCTTCAACACATCTGCCACCACTATTTCCACCTGTGCCACCCCCACCAACACTACCAATACAGCTTTTACCAGTGAAGACTCATATAGAAAGTGCCATAAAACACGAGCAGAAAAAGTAGAGGTACCTCATGTTACTATGGAAGATGCACCACATCGCAAGCCAGTGGATCAAAAGAGAAGTAGCAGCCTTGGGAGCAATCGTAGTAATCGTAGTCATACATCAGGTCGTCTACGCTCCCCGTCCAATGATTCTGCCCATCGAAGTGGAGATGACCAAAGTTGTCGAAAGAGAGTTCTGCATAGTGCTTCAAGAGACAGAGAAAAAACAAAAAGTCTGGAATTCACAGGAGAGAGAAAATCTAGGATTGATCAGTTAAAGCGTGGAGAACCCAGTCGAAGTACTTCTTCAGGTAATAAAATTGAATTGTAATCTAGCCAGCATTTCTTATGTTAGTATATTTTATACAAATTATAATTTTAAAGTAAATGCTAAATTGATTACCTTATACGCTGCCTTAAATTTCAGGGAACTTAAAATAGAAGCTTAACCATCCCCCCCAAAATGTTACCTGTTATTTCATTAATACCAATATTATAATAAAGGTACATTCAGTGATGTCAATCTACTTAATATCTAGATTTTAGTAGTATATCTTTGCAGAAGGACTATGCAATCAAATCCTTTACTGATGCCTAAATTTTAACCTTTCTGCTCTTCCAGCAGCCAATTCATTCTCTTTTGACCACAGAAAATTGAGTAGGGGGATAGGAAGAGATCAGATAATGAAGTGATCAGTTCTGTTAATGCTTAACCATTTTATGTATTTATTTCTTTGAAGAGATTTACAGTTATAATGGAAATAGACAAATACGTTTTTTTACATATTTTAATTAGTACTTTGAGAGGTCAGTTTTTCCTTAAAATGAGTTCTTTGGCTCATTGGGAATAAATATAGAAAAATATAAATTGCAAGCTTTAAAAGACCCTAAAATGCAGCATTTTATTTCTGTTTTATCACATGTTAACTTTTTGGATATGATATATTCATTTTAGATCGCCAGGATTCGAGAAGCCATAGTTCAAGAAGAAGTTCTCCTGAATCAGATCGTCAAGTTCATTCGAGATCTGGATCATTTGATAGCAGAGAGAGGCTTCAAGAGCGTGACCGATATGAGCACGACAGAGAGCGGGAGAGAGAGAGGAGAGACACAAGACAGAGAGAATGGGAGCGAGATGCCGACAAAGACTGGTCGCGAAGCAGGGACCGAGATAGGTTACGAGAAAGAGAGCGAGAACGAGATAAAAGGAGAGACTTGGACAGGGAAAGAGAGAGATTAATTTCTGATTCCATGGAAAGGGACAGGGACAGGGACAGAACTTTTGAGAGTTCTTCTCAAATGGAGTCCGTAAAACGCAATGAAGCAAAACTGGAGAGTGAACATGAAAGAGACCTAGAAGGCACTTCCCGAGACTCTGTGGCTTTGGATAAAGAAAGACTGGATAAAGATCTAGCGTCTGTACAGGGATTTGAAGATACAAATAAAGCTGAGGGACCTGAGAGTGTGGAAGGTGAGTATCACACCTTTTTGTCTCTTATACTACTACATTCCTTTTCAGATTTTATAGGAAACATTTTCTTTTAAGGTAATCTAATGATATGCATATCGACTCCATTGTTGTTTAGGGAAAGCAGATATAAGAAAACGTCATATCATATTTTAAAAATGTGTTCTCCTCATTAGTACTATCAAGACAGACTTGGTTCATATATCTAAATGAAATAAAAGATTACCTAGATTCATTATCTATAGATGTTAAAAAATAGTCATCACTTCTTTTTCTTCGATGTTTAAAAATATAAAAATTGAAGTGACTTCTTGGTTCAGAGAGAGATTCAGAAAACTATTAGGGGAGTTGAGAACAAATATATGAAATAGTAACACTACCTAAAACTGCATTTAATGACTATAGATCCTACTGACACCCCCAGCTCCTAGAATGAGGAACCTGAGAAGTCCACATTACTTTGGCTCATTCAGAGCCAACCTCAGCTGTGTGGAGCATCACTCTCCGTCCGTCAACCCTTATCTACTATACAAATAACTCATGCCTCTGCATTCCCTTAATGGGCTGCATTCTCTAGCCATTTTTGTACCTGCTTCTCCCATTGCCTAATAGATCCTTCCCCTTCTTTGTTCTTTTTTACTCAAACTGCAAGTCCCAGTTTATGCATTATTATCTCTAAGAAGCCTTCTCTGCTAAAGGTGCTTACTCTTTAAAAATGAAGTAGCACCTTGTTTATACATCTTTTAGAGCATCCCTCCACTGTATTAAAATTATTTTCCCATGGTTTTATCTCCACTAAACTACTCCTTCATAAAGGACCATAGCTTTTTATTTCTTTTATCATCAAGACTATAGCAAAGACAGAATAAATGGCTCATAAATGAAAATATGTTTTGCCTATATGTACATGCCCTACATTTTATTCTTTGGTGAATTATACCCTAAGATAATAGTAATGGCTCCCCTGAGCTTTCTCCTGGAACTTTTGCCTCTATAGGACTGTCTTGTTCTGATACCAGTGCTTACACCGTTATTCTGACATCACCTCTCTACTTTAAGCCCCCATAACACTTCTAGAATACTTAATATATAAGCAGTAATATTTTATTACTCTTTTATTTGCCATATTGTAGCACTGAGACCAGAGTAAAAGTCACATCATTTTAAAACTATAAACATCCTTATATCCTTTGGTTATCTGATTAAATATTCCAATATGCCACCTGTTATGTATTTTTTCTACTTGACAAAAACCTCAACATTCTTTACATTACATTTTCATCTTAATTTTGAGTTTAAGTAGCATCAATTCGTGAGGTACAACCTTGGGTATAATTGAATATATAATTGAACTCATGATTATAATAGTTCTCTTGTGGTTGGAGTCTGTTCCCTTTATCTCTAAAATATTTTGTTCATTGGTTATGGTCATAGATAACAGCATAGAAATTTATAAGTGAATTACTTGCTGTGAAATGAAACTTTTTTTTTTCACTTATAGTAGGAAAATGAATTGGATAAACTTGAAAAATTAAAAATTCTATTATTTGCCTTTATGTTTAGATGCATATTTGTATAATGATAAGTTATTAAAATTGGTCACCTTACTAGTGAATTGGCGAGAGTATGGGGGCATTGTACAGTTTAATAGAATAGAAAATTATTAAAATGATTAGAAACATATCATAGTTTATTTGCTGCAAATTTTTATCTATAAAACATACTGTTGCATTTGAAAACTAGTGTTGTAAACTCAATAAAGTGTATGGATAACTAGTGATTAGAAGTATTAAACGTGGAGTTCTGGTCAAGATGGTGGATTAGGTAAACACTGCATGCATCCTCCCATGACCTCATTAAAATTGCAACTAAATTATGAAACAATCAACCTGGAGAGCGATCTGAAGACTAATTGGACAGAGAACTCCTGTAACTGTGTTTATAAAGAGGAGGCCACATTGAGACTCATAGGAGGGGCGGAGACATGAAAGAAATGGGCTGGTCCCACACCCATATGGGGTAGTTGAGCATCAGATGGTAGTTGACCATCTAGCTGCAGAGGTCCCCCTGGAGGAGCAAGGGGCCCCAGCCTACACAGGGGCTCCCCAGCCCAGGATTCCAGTGCTGAGAAGAAGAATTCCCACAAAATCTGGCTGTGAAAATCAATGGGAAATCTGAATGTCCAGGCAAGATGGAATGAAACTGGAAACACAAAAGTCCCCTTAAAGGGCCTGCATACAGACTCACTCACTCACAGAAGCTTGGGGAGTACCAGAGACATAAAGGGAAAGACAAAGTCGTGTGGGCTTCCGGGCAAGATTTGGAGGGACAGCTGCCATTGTTCATTTGTTAAGCTCTCCTCCTGTGCATCCTGCAGCCAGGCACTATCTTGCCTTTATTGAGCTCGATCTTACATGGATAAATATGAATCTGCAGTGCCCTGGTGAGGTCCGTTTGCTCCACCATGGTAATTCCCTGAGACTCCACCCTACCCAGCTCACAAATTGCCAGTGGAAATATCCTTGCTGGTAGCCCCACCCCACACTATCAGCAGAAGGCTCCTTTGGTATTAATCAACAGACCTCGACTTCCACACCTCAGGAGACACTTTAAGTGGTGGGCAACCAGCCGCAGCCCTAGTTACAGTATTTCTTGCACAAATCTCGGGTCTGCAGGCCCAAGACGGACAGTGGCAATTCCCGATGTGAGCCGAAACTCTTGCAAGTGGCCACAGGCTCACCATGGGCAACAATGCTAACCTGGAGAACACTACTTACCCTGCCCCGGTGACTCCCAGCGACAGTGCCTCATCCAACTACTGTACCACCCGAGGCTCATTCACCTGCTGAGCCTTACGGGCAGTGGGCAGACAGCCTCAGGACTTGGGGTACCCTAGGCCTTTTGCCGAGCTGCCTCAGGCCTGGTACCGATGGGAGCCAACCTCCGTTCACAGCGTGGCCTCCCTTATGTTCTTCCATGTGCATTACAGGCAACAACCAACCAAGGATAGCTTAGTAGCTCTTACCAGGTACCAGGTAGCCCCAGGCTGTTCACAGACAGTTGCTGATCTTGGCCTCCATGGGAGCCCCTACCAAGGGGCCGTAAAGCCAACACACTTAGAGGCTGGCATCACCTGAACAGACCACCATCTGATTAGCTCCACAGGTGGCACACACAAAGGATGGTCTCAATAGGCACATAAGTTCATGGGTCAAATCCCACTTTGTGGGGTCAACCCCACACAGCAGTTCATACTCTGTGGGCATGGCCAATATTCACAACCAGTCAGCCTGTCCCTCCCCAACCACCCGATGTGCCAGCAGCAATCAAGGATCAACTACAACAGGAGAACACAGACAGTCTACATAGGGATACTCCTGGAACACCTGGTGTGGGTTACCAGGGAGACTGCGTCACTGGGTCACTCAGGGTACCTACTACATGAGGACATTCAACCAAGACTGGGAAACATAACAGATCTACCTAGTACATAGAAACAAACACAGAGAGGCAAATGAGAAAACAAACATATTTCAAATAAAAGAACAGGAGAAAAATCTAGAAAAATAATTAAATTTAGGCAAGCAACCTACCAGATACAGAATTCAAAACACTGATTTAAGGATGCTCAATGAACATAGGGGAAGAATAGATGATATCAGTGAGATAGTAAGCATAAAAAAGGACATAGAAATAATTAAAAAAAGACCAGCCAGAAATGAAAATACAACTGAAATGAATGTATTAGAGGGAATCAACAGATTAGTGAAGCAGAGGATCACATCAGCAGTTTGGAAGATACGGTAGCAGAAAACATCCAATCAGAACAATAATAAGAAAAAATCCAAAAAAAATGAGGACAGTTTAAGGGGCCTCTTAGATAACATCAGGCACACCAACATTCCCATCATAGGGATACCAGAAGGAAAAGAGAACAAGGGATTGAAAACCTATTTGAAGAAATAACTAAAAACTTCCCTAACCTGGTAAAATAAATAGAAATACAAGTCCAGGAAGTACATAGAGTCCCAAACAAGATGAACCCAAACAGACCCACACCAAGACACATCATCATTAAAATGGCAAAGGTTAAAGACAGAGAATTCTAAAAGCAAGAAGAAGGAAGCTAGTTACTTACAAGGAACTCTCATTAAGACTGTTAGCTGATTTATCAACAGAAACTGCAGGCCAGAGGGGACTGATAGGAAATACTCAAAGAGATAAAAAGCAGCTACCTACAATCACAGCTACTCTACCCAGCAAAGCTATCAATTAAAATGGAAGATGAGGTTAAGAGCTTCCACAACAAGAAAAAGCTAAAGGAATTTCATCCCCACCAAGCTAGTTTTACAAGACTGTTAAAGGGACTTCTTTTAGAATAAGAAGAGGGTGAAAAACATAAATATGAATAATGGCAATCATTACATGCCTATCAGTAATCATTTCAAATGTAAATGGATTGAATGCTCCAATCAAAAGACATAGGGTAGCTGAATGGATAAGAAAACAAGACCCATACATATGCTATTTACAACACCCACTTCAGATAGAAAAACAAAGAGACTGAAAGTAAAGAGATGGAAAAAGATAATTCATTCAAATGGAAATGAAAACGAAGCTGAGGTAGCAATACTTACATCAGACAAAATAGACTTTAAAACAAACAGGTGATAAGAGGCAAGACAATCACATAATGATAAATGAATCAATCCAATAAGGATATAACCCTTGTAAACATTTATGCACCCAGTAGAGGGGCATCTAAATATATAAAGCATATATTGACTGATATAAAGGGCGAGTTCGACAGTAATACAGTAATAGTAGGGGACCATAACACCCCATTAACCAAT
This sequence comes from Pteropus vampyrus, assembly GCF_000151845.1. Lineage (NCBI taxonomy): Eukaryota > Metazoa > Chordata > Mammalia > Chiroptera > Pteropodidae > Pteropus > Pteropus vampyrus. The sequence goes on from NW_011888948.1 coordinate 5,026,345, forward strand.
GGATAGATCTTCCAGACATAAAATCCACAAGCAAACAGTGATCTTAAATGGCACACTAAACCAGATAGATTTAATTGATATTTTTAGAGCTTTTGACCTCAAAACAGCAGAATGTACATTCTTCTCAAGTGCACATGGAACATTTTCCAAGATAGGCCACAAACAAATCTCAATAAATTTAAGAGGACTGAAATCATATCAAGTGTATCCTCCAACTACAGTGGTATAGCACTAGAAATCAAAAACAAGAAAAAAACTGAAAAATACACAAACACATGGAGACTAAATAACATGCTACTAAACAATGAATGGGTTAGGTATAAGGTGAAGGAAGATGTCAAAAGATAGAGACTAATGAAAATGAAAACGAAAACACAACAAACTAAAATATTTGAGACACAGCGAAAATAGTCCTAACAGGGAAATTCATAGCAGTACAGGCAGGCCTACCTTAAGAAACAAGAAAAATCTCAATCTAACCTTACACTGAAAGATACTAGGAAAAGAACAGTAAACAAAACCCAAAGTGAGAAGAAAAAGGGAAATGATAAAGATTGAAGCGGAAATAAGTGAGAGTCTAAAAAAAAAAAAAATTCAAAAGATCAATAGTTCTTTGAAAAGATAAACAAAATTGATAAACCTTTAACCAGACTCATCTAGAAAAAAAGAGGAGGGGACCCAATAAATAAAATGAGAAATGGAAAAGGAGAAGTGACAGCTGACTCCACAGAAATAGCGAAGGGTTATAAGAAAATACTATGAGCAATTAAATGCCAACAAATTGGACATTCTGGAAGAAATGGATACATTCCTAGAAACATACAGTCTTCCAAGACTGAGTCAAGAAGAAACAAAATCTGAACCAACCGATTGCTATTAAAAATTGAATCAGTAATCCCAGAACTCTCAACAAACAAAAGTCCTGGACTAGATAGCTTTGCAGGTGACTTTTCTACCAAACACTCAAAGATGAATCAAAACCTATTCTTCTAAAACTATTCCAAAACTTCAAGAGGAGGGAAGGCTTCCAAGCTCATTCTACAAGGCCACCATTACCCTGATTTCAAAACCAAAGACCAAAAAAAAAAAGAAAATTATAGTTTAATATGCTTGATGAACATAGATGCAAAAATCCTCAAAATATTAGCAAACCGAATTCAGCACTACATTAAAAAGATCACACACCACGATTAAGAGAGATTTATTCCTGGGATACAAAGTTGGTTCGATATCTACAAATCAATTTATGTGATACACCACATTAACAAATAACAAATTAAAAGATAAAAGTCATATGATGATATTGGCAGACTAGGCAAAATGGTGTAGATGATAGAAGCTTTGCTCATCCCCTCTCGCGACCACAGCAAAGTTGAGATGGAAACACAGAGCAGACAGCAAGCAGAGTCGCCTAGGGTCTAGATGAACAGAAGACATACAACTATAAGAAATCACCCTGTGACAGAAGGAGGTAGGAGGGGGCAAACACGCAAGACTGCCCAGTCCCGAGCAGCTGAATGGGACAGAGGCAATGGCAGCTGCAGTTGACAGCTGCGGACATTCCTCTTAAAGGGGCCATGTCCGTGTCTGGACTTTTGCAGTGACGGACTCCTTGCTCTGAGCACCAGCACCGGGCTTGCAGCTTGGGGGACACCAGAGACTTACAGGGGACATTGAGTTGTTGGAGCAAGAGCTGGAAGTGAGGCTTTCTACTGAGTAGAAGTGCTGGGAGTATCCATTGTTCCTCTGTTAAACCCTCCTCTCCTTGAGTGCAGATGCAGTGCTGACATAGCTGAGATGTCATCAAATTAGATAACAGAGGTCACTCCACCTAGAGAATTCCCTGAAACTTCGCTTCCCCCAAATTGTGCCTCCCCCCAAAGCCGCATTCAGTTGTGTCCTCTTGAGTCCCATGCCACTCGCTGAGCAACACCAAGACCCACACTGTTGGCAGCTGACCTCAGTTTCTGGTGTGGTTTCTTGAGGCAACTGTAAGCACAGTATCTTTGGATTGCTTACTGAATCTTAACACATAGCCTCAGAGGGGCACAGGCTGGGGCTAAAATTGGCCTGCAGCTGAACCCCTCTCAGAACTATTTTGTTGGACACCTACTGCACAAAGCCATGCCAGTAAGACCGGATGCCTTAGGAGCTTTGATTAGTATATAGAAACAGACACAGAAGGGCAGCCAAAATGAGAAGACAAAGAATCAGAAAACATATGAAAGAACAGAATAGAGATCAAGGAAAAATGGAGTCAAGCAGTCTCACAGATGCAGAATTGAAAACACTGGTTATGAAGATGCTCAATGAAATTAAGAGAAATGTAAATAAATTCTGTGAGAACTTTAAGAAAGAGTTAAACAAGAATGGAAATGGAAATTATAAAAGGGAACCAGTTAGAAATGAGGACTACATTATCTGAGATGAAGAGTGTATTAGAGGGAATCAACAGAGTGGAGGAAGATGAGAATCAAAACACTGATATAGAGGATGGAGAAACCAAAGACACCCAATAGAACTCTAAACATTCCACCAAAGAAACTGTTAGAACTGATAAATGAATTTAGTAAAGTAATAGGATACAAAATTAATGTTCAGAAATTGTTTGCATTTTTATACACAAATAATGAACTATCAGAAAGAAATTAAGAAAACAGTCTTATTTACAATTTTATCAAAAGATAAAATACCGAGGAATAAGTTTAACCAAGGAGCTAGAAGACCTGTAATCAGAAAATTATGTCATTTAAGAAAGAAAATTAAAGAAGATACAAATAAAAGGAAACATATACCATATTCATGGATAGGAAAAATTAACATCATTAATTTTAACCCAAAGGAATCTGTAGATTCAACAAAATCCCTATCAAAATGTCAATGGCTTTTCTCACAGAACTAGAACAAATAATCCTAAAATTTATATGGAACCATTAAAGACTCTGAATAGCCACAGCAATCTTGAGAAAGAAGAACAAATTTGGAGTTACTATGCAACCTGATACCAAACTGTATTACAAGACTATAATAGTAATCAAAACAGTGGCATAAAAACAAACACATAGGTCAATGGAACAGATAACCCAGAAACAAATCCACACCTAAATATTCATTTAATCTATTAACAAAGGAGGCAAGAGTATACAATGAAGCAAAGACAATTCAATAAGTGGTTTTGGGAAAACAGAGATACATGCAAAAAAATTGAAATTGACCACCTTTTACACCACATACAAGAATAAACTCAAAATGAATTAAAGACTTATAAATGTAAGACCCCAAACCATAAAAATTGCGGAAGAAAACTTAGGCAGTAAATTCTCTGACTTGATATACCTCCTTGAGCAAGGGAAAGAAAACTAAAACAAATGGGACTACATCAAACTAAAAAGTTTTTACACAGCAACGGAAACCATCAACAAAATGAAAAGACAGCCTACTAGTGGGAGAAGATATTCACCAGTGATACATCAAAGAACTCATAAAACTTAGCACCAAAAAAACAAACAAACAAAAATAAGCCAATTTAAAAATGGTCAGAGGACCTGATTAGACATTTCTCCAAAGAGGACATACAGATGGCCAGTAGCCATAGGAAAAGATGCTCAACATCACTAATCATCAAGGAAATGCAATTAAGACCACAATGAGATATCACTTCACACCTGTCAGAATGGCTATCAATAAATCAACAAACAACAAGTGTTGGCGAGGTTGTGGAGAAATGGGAACCCTCATGCACTCTTGGTGAGATTGACAGTTGGTACAGCCACTATGAAAAACAGTATGGAAGTTCCTCAAAAAATTAAAAATAGAACTATCTTATGATCCACCAGTTCCACTTCTGGGTATTTATGTGAAGAAATCCAAAGCACTAATTTGAAAAGATACATACATCCCTATGTTCATTGCAGCACTATTTGCCATAGCCAAGATATGGAAGCAGCCTAAGTTCCCATCAGTAGACAGATTAGATAAAATGTAAGTGGTACATATATCCAATGGAGTATTACTTGGCCATAAAAAGAATTAAATCTTAACATTTGCAATGTGACATGGATAGAACTAGAGGGCATTATGCTAAGTGAAATAAATCGGACAGAAAAAGACAAATCCATATGATTTCACTTAATTAGATGACTCTAAGGAACAAAATAAATGAACAAAGCGAAAACAGACTCATAGATACAGAGAACAAATTGATGGTTTCCAGATGAGAGAGAGATTTGGGACTGGGTAAAAAAAGTGAAGGGATTAAGAGTTACAGATTGATAGTTACAAAATAGTCATGGGGATGTGAAATACGCATAGAGACAATAATAATGTAATTATGTGTGGTGTCAGGTGGATACTAGCGTAATCATGAGGATCACTTCTTCGTAAATCATATAAATGTCTAACCACTAAGCTGTACACCTGAAACTAATGTAAAATAATATTGAATGCCAACTCTATTTGAAAAATGAATAATAAAAATAAGTAAAAAAAAAAAAAAAAAAGAAAATGCTTCATTTAAAAAAAGTTAAATATACTCTGTAATTTTAGGAAATTTTAAGTTCACAACTAACCCAGTATGAGACAAAGCTTAGCCTACCTAGGTGGTTGAGAAAAGTTGGTAAAATAAATAGAATATACACCAGTGGTACTAACAAAAAATGTTTTTAAATTGTATTATAGAATTTTTAAAAAATTACATTCATTAATTAAATGATAATATTGGGGTAGAGAATATGAATTGGGAGCTAGGGGGAGAATTAATGGCATTTTTACATTTTTACCTCACTGCTATAAAGTCCTTTATATGAGCTAAATATTATGAACTAAGATTAAAGTTTCAAATAAATTTTATTAATGAGTTTGCAAGTATAAAAATTAATGAGTTTAGGTAGAGAAATTTATGCATCATTTTTAAGTTACTAGATTTGTCTGGATATACTTCAAGTTTTACGATGAAAAATTATCACCACATAATCAACATTAATATGTTAATGGTAGCTTTTATTTCTCATTTTAATTGTAATCTGACCTATTTCAATATTGCTACCCATATTGAGTTCTTGTCGTTAAAACCAAATTTAACTAGGCACAGTGCACGCAGGTGCAAAAAGGGTGCAGCTCCTAGTCGGGTCTGGTGGTGTTGGAGCTCCTTGGGAAGAAAAAAAAAGAAGTACGAAGCAGCACTTTGAGTTGAAAGGGTATGTCCTTCAAAATGACCCTGTTGCCATGCCAGGAGTAACTCTTCACATCCACATTTCAGGCACATCTGCTTTTTTTTAGTAAATTAGAAAGCAGGACTCTTCAGGTTGGACAGAGAATAGCCACATTTCAGCTTCTATGTCTATCAGAAGTTTTTATTTGTCGTGAATAATCTGTCATATGAAGAAATTCATTTGAGGGCTCACCAGGTTACTGATGAGTCTCTGGAAAATACAAAGACAATCCTGGGTTTAGCCATTGAGTCTCAGGATGCAGGGACAGGACTACCACTATGCTGGATGAACAAGAGAACTAAACCTCATAGAAGAAGGCATGGACCAAATAAAGACATGAAAGAAGCAGAGAAGACTTTAACAGAACAAGTGTTGTGGCCTTTGTGTCTGCCCATATAATAGTATAACTAATGCTGCTAGAAGAGAACCTGACTCAAGTGGGCAGTATCCTAGGGAATCTAAATAACTTGGTCCTGGACATGGGCAGTGAGATTTGAGGCTCAAAATCAACAAATAGACTGGATCATAGAAAAGGCTGACACCAGCAAAGATTGTATTGACAAATGCCAATGCCAGAGCAAAGAAACTCATTGACAGCTCAGTTACTGCTGTACTTTACTATTTATTCACTTGCCTAGCTCTTCCTTCAAAGTCACTGCCTTTTTGGAGTATGAGATTTTGGTTCCACATTCTTCCAATCAGGAGATAATGTGGAAGAAGGGCTAGGAGTAACAACCCCCATATTTTTTTATTTTCTTTTTTTTCCCTTGAGGGTAGACTGCCTGCTCAGCCTGCCTTCTAGTATTTTCTTTCTCAGTTTATACTCTTAGACTGGTTTTCGTACATCATATGTAGCATTGTTTTTCACCTTCCTAACTGTAGCAGATTCTTCTGCTTTCAAGATTTAGAAGCATTGCCAAAGACAGCCATTTAAAAGGAAGCTAGAACAGGGGTGGGGGAGTGCAAAAAGGAGAAGCAAGAGGTAAAAAGTTATTACCTCAGTAAAACTTTCAGGCCACAAAGTAAAAGGTTGCGTAACCACAGTAAAGATCTAGTTGGATTTAGTTTTCAGTTTAAGTTACGGTTATTTACCAATTTAGGCTAATACTTGGTTTTGGAACTTTTATACACAGTATTTTTGTTATACATCACAACTTGGCAATCTCTACTTCAAAAAAAGAATAGAATGAGTTTTCTTAAAGTGAGCTTAATTCCTGGTGATTTATATATGTACATAGACTCTGATCACATTTAATATTGTACCATACAAGAACTTCGTATAAGTGCATGGCTTTTTATTTTCATATTATTAGTGTCATGGTTCCATTACAGGCTTACTAACATCAAATATTTGTCATTAGTCTTTGAAGAAAAAAAATATGTAAATATATGTGTGTAATATGAGAATTTAAAGCAGGGCTTAAAATATTTTGGAAAAGTTTGACAAAATTCAGGTTATCTTCAATGCCAAGAATTATGTTTAGATAGGAAAAAAAGAAACTTGTTTTGATCACAGGTAGAAAAACTGTTACAATGCTTTGAGTTTTATGTAGATTTAGACTTTTAAAAAGCTAGAATTCTTTTTAAGTGTGATTTGGAAAATAACACCTTTGGTGTATTATTGATAATCGCACTATCATTCTCTTTGGCTTGTATATTGAACTATGTTCAGAATCATGTTTGTTTAGATCCTGAACGGTGTTATGAGAGTCTGATTGGTATTTGTCACCTATATTTAAAAGCTAGCACCTGTACACTTCAAAGCTATTAATATGTATTGCTTGATCATTACAGTTAAATTTTGTAACTAAAAAAATAAATTTAATTGAATTTTGTTTTTCAGTTTTTATTTTTGAATCAAGTGTTATTGAATAACTAAAAAAATGTCATTTTCTAATAAAAAAATGCTTTTCGAATTTTTTTAATATGCACAGCCTCTACATCTTTGGTTTGACTTGTGTTCCTTCTCCTAACACACTCTTTTACATGATATTAATTTTTCTAATTAGCAGGAGATGACGAATCCAAGTTAGATGATGCCCATTCATTAGGATCTGGTGCTGGAGAAGGATACGAGCCAATCAGTGATGATGAACTAGATGAAATTCTGGCAGGTGATGCTGAAAAGAGGGAGGACCAACAGGATGAGGAGAAGATGCCAGGTAATCATTTGTAGAGGTTGAACATAAAAATTATGATTTATGATATTAAGGTATTTTTTTGCTCTCTTTCATGCTAAGAATTGATGATAGGCACTTTGAACTTTCCCCTTTATATTTTAATTAATGTTGAAAGGCCAGTAAAATGAAAATTATAGTGAATATGCTCTGCTCATATTTTTAAGTGGACTTTGCCTGTGAATTGGGAAGTCTCATTTAAAATAGCAAAATTGAAAGATTTCCTTTCTAGAGTTTAAGATTCATATTTTATATGACTTGGAATCTGACCAAATACTGATTGTCTAGCAGTGTTCTAGATGGTAGGTGTATAGTACAGAGCTTTACAACTGTGGTGCCACAAACCAACTTTTGAAACAACTTCTCAGAAATTTATAATAGTTGAAATTATGTTTGAACAGTATTCATATACTTTTTCCTATCAGTTTTCTAAATTCATAAGTATTTTCACGTACAGTACTTAGTATCTTTCCAGAGCTTACTCTACTGATTATATATAATTAATCTGATTGTAACTAATAATTTTTCTTTTAGTCAGAGTGAGGTTCTTTGTTTCATCTGGGTATGTAGAATATTGAATTTTTATTTTGACTTAATTTGCTCTTATTTCACAGTTGTTTCTATTAATGTAAAAGGTATGTATGATTGTTAACCTTTATTATTGGCTATTAGATATTTCTTAGTAGAACATTATTTTGTTTATTTCCTCAACTGTTCCTTGTCAGTGGATGATTTGTTCTCAATATTAATAATAGCCACTGTCCGATTCTTAATGTAAGTTCATGATGAATTGTTTTTAAAAAATAAAATTGTGTGTGCATGTGTGTGCATATATGCAAACTAAATTAGATTCCTAGATTTAACCCATGAAAGGATTCTGATACCAAGTTTCAAAACCTCAGACCTCTTCTTAGTGAAATAATGGAGTTCTTTCATTGGTGATCTCTCAAGCAATTTAAATGAGTTATTTGTAAGAATGGGTCTGCTTGGGTTTTTGTTTGCTTGCCTGTTTTCTTTTGGTAAGAAAAATTTTGATTTGTAAAGATCCTTAGATTTTAAACATTAGTGTTTATAGAAAAATTTTCATTGTAAGAATATGACATTTTTGGTTTAAAGTACTTGTTACTTAATGCCTTTCTGTGTTTTACAATTTATATTTTTCTGTAGATAACAAGAATGCTAAATCGTGGTGTAAAAATAAATCCTGTTTTTTAACTTTTTACAGATCCTTTAGATGTGATAGATGTAGATTGGTCTGGTCTAATGCCAAAGCATCCAAAAGAACCGCGAGAGCCTGGTGCTGCACTCTTAAAATTCACACCTGGAGCTGTTATGCTGAGAGTTGGGATTTCTAAAAAGATGGCAGGTTCTGAACTCTTTATCAAAGTCAGAGAAACATGTCAGAGACTTTTAGAAAAATCCAAAGGTAATTCTATTCTACTTTCATTATGTACTGTCTGCTATAAGTATTAAGATTCCTTTTACAAGGATTCTGTTCTTTTCTCATGTAGCATTTATAGTACTGGAAATATATATATATATATATATATGCTACTCTTAAGTTTTTTTTTTTTGAGAAATCACATTCATTATTTAATTCTCATAGTGGGAATTCCTTTTTTAAATTTATTTTGAGAAACATTTAAGCCCACAGAAAAGTTGTAAAAATAGCACAGTTGATCTTTCTGTATCAAATTACTTTTAACAAGGTACTCAGTAGTTTACCCAGGGCTAAATGAAGCAGAGCCTGGGAAAGTGGACTAGATACTTTTCATAAATGAGTATATTGGATATCTTGGCAACCCTTTCGTCTGGGAAATGGGGGAATTCTACCCCAATGAAGTTATGTAGGTTGAACCTTTAACAAAGTTGTTAAAAACTTGATCTCCAGGCCGAATAGTCCAGATTCCAATAGGCATACCACTTACTAGCTATTATCTCTGTGTGTTAGTATCATCATCTTAAGCTGGGAGTAATTACACCACCAACTTCATACGATTGTAGGGGGAACAAACGAAATATTAAACGTGAAGCACTTAGAACAGTTTTTAATGTATAATGACACTCAATAAATATGAACTGCTACTCTTAAGTTTGAAAATACCTTATCACATTGATTATAGACCTTTTTGGCACAACTTTTCATTATTCCAGAACATTTTATTTAGCTTATGGATTTTTTTTTTTTTTTTTTGCACTGTTTCACTTACCTGGTACCTATCTTGTTTGGTTTGTTAGCTTATCAATACTTTATTAATGGGGAGGGGTTGTAAAAAGAAGGTAAAGAAGTTAAAGGTGAAAGCAGCATTTTTAATTTTATATCATGTTCATGAGAATAAAAGAGTTTGGTTAAAAGAATTAAGATTTTTACTAAGATAAAATTGGAAAAAAATTGCTTTGTGAATTTCATGAATCCATGTCCTTTCTTTCAACTCAGGATAAGCAGTAAAACTCTTGATTTTACTGTCTTAATAAACATAGTATATATGTGTATGAAACATATACTCGTGAATGTGTATTAACCTGACAAATGACTAAAGTCTTGAGTTATTGCCCCATTCTTTCTACTTTGATTGGCTCTGTGATCTGAAGCCTGTGGACATAAAATGATGGAATAAAACTCCTAAGGTCTTATCTATCTCTAAAGGTATTTGTTCCTGTGACTTTTGCTGATAGCATTTCAGGTTAAAATCTGGTTCGATTTTGCTAACTATAATATACATTTTAATCCTGACTTGATGATGGCTTAATCTAAACAATGAAAATACACACTATAAAGAGGGCTTTGATTGTTCGTTACCAATCAGTCCAGTTTTTTACTTGCTATAATAGCTTTGTTAGAGAACTGACATATGTTACTAAACATAAGTTTCTTAAGGAATAGAACTTTGTTTTGTTTACTGTATCCAGTGTCTACTAATCTGTTCTTACGAATTATTCCATTGCCTAGAATACTACCTGACACATAGTAGATATGCAATAAGTATTTGTGAAATAATTGATACAGATTTTTTCTATTTTATTTAGTCTGTTTCGGTGCCCCAGTATTAAAGAAAGTATATCCCCATTCTAAGTGTCATTTTTTAAAAAATTCAGAGATCCTTAAATTCTTAATACAGAAAACTTGCATGTACAGTTGACCCTGGAGCAACACGGGTTTGAACTGTGTGAGTCCACCTATATACATGATTTTCTTTTAATATGGGTACAGTCAGCCCTTCATATATCTGGGTTTTGCATCCAACAGCAGGTGGAAAGCAGTATTTTTGATCGCAGTTGGGAATCCACAGATGCAGTGAGCTAACTGTGTAGTGTTCTTCACTATTTCACAATAAGGGACTTGAGCATCAACGTGTTTTGATATCTGTGGGAGGGTCCTCAAATCACTGCCTTCCGCAGATACCAAGGAACAGCTGAGTTTTAGGGGAGTCAAAAATTATATGCAGATTTCCAGCTACACCCTTTACTTCCCTGCCTTGTTTAAGAGTCAGCTGTATACTGAAATTTAAATTGCTTTTGTCTAGGCTTTCTGATTGTAATATGGTTAAGTTTTTTAAGTATGTGTTTAGTCTGTCTAGGGAGGTTTGCAGATATGTGTTTTATATTCTATTGTGAAAGCAGAAAATGATAAGGATTCAATAAAAAGAAATTTGTCCTAATGAACAATTTTCAAGAATGGCATGGACTCAATACAAATTTTTTCTATATTTGTATCTACAATGGAATAATAGTTAATTTCTTTCTTTAATAGTATGTATATTTGACTGTGTCATTGATTCAAACATTCATGTGTCTGAATCACCCGAGGAACTGCCTTTTTTTTCCTATAAAGTATCCTCTTCCAACTGTGGAGGTTCTGTAGATCTGATGGAATAGCCCTGGCAGTGTATTTTAAAAAGCTCTTCAGATGATTCTGATAGACACCAGAGTTTGCAAACTATTTTTGAGATTTTCTTTATATTTATTTACTCTTTTCTCATGTTATACACCCGTTGGCTAGGTATATAACTTATTGACTAGGTATCTTACATGAGACTAGTTTTTTGTTAATTATCCAGTCTCTCTATTTATGCTTTGCACTTCTTGAAAATGAAATAAGTAATCTAGTTCCATTTATTCTTAGTTAATAATGACTATTTTGACTTAGTGACTGTTTTGTTTTTACCTATGTGTCTACTGCTTTTCTTGTGGGTTCTCACATATAACCTGTTTAATCATGTTGTTATAGAAGCTTTGAAGTTACTACTATTCTGTAATTTATTTTTATTACTGACTGGTCCTATTCTGATATCTTGACTTCCTTTTTGTCTATTTTTAATCCAACCTCTTTATTTTTATTAAATAATAAGATATTTAATAAAATATTAATTCTCCCATTTTTATAAAGTTTAAGTATGTTTTCCCTACGTTGCATGTTATGACTTAAAACTAAGTGATTTTAATTTAATATGTTGTCCAGGTTTTTATAGTGATCAAATCTAGGATAAAATTTGCAGATTGTATGACTAACACCTAGTCATTTTACTGACTGATTTTTTTACAGGTCACAGAATGTAGTCACATTACTACATTTGAATCTTACTAAAGTCCCGAAATCTAGAAATTTAAGTAATAGTTGATGGTATGCAATATTCTAAATTTAACTTCACTAAGTTATAACTTGAATTTATCTTCCCAGTCATAGTTTTAGCAATCATTGTCTAAATTCTCTCTCCCAAGTCTGCTTTTCTTATATCTTAAACTTAAAGTGGCTATCAGAATATTTTTTTTCGTTTCAGACTAACAACATATTGAATGACTCTTAACAGAAAATACATAAATAATTTTCACCAATTTTGGTAATTTTGATAGAGTATAGGCTTTACCTCAATTGGTAACACTTCTATTTTAGAAAAATTTTAATGCAAATTGTTGTTTGTTTATTTTGAAAGATGCAGACAGTCTTTTTGAACATGAATTGGGGGCTCTCAATATGGCTGCATTACTACGAAAAGAAGAAAGAGCAAGTCTTCTTAGTAATCTTGGACCATGTTGTAAAGCATTATGCTTCAGACGGGATTCTGCAATTCGAAAGCAGCTTGTTAAAAATGAAAAGGTATTGTTTACTTGGAAAAATGCAAAGTGTTTGTTGAGTAGTATGAAAGACATATTATTTGATTGCTTTAAGGTGAAATTGTAGTCTCACCTGTTTTTATGAGATTGGTTTTCTAGTCTTTTATACATGTAAAAGAAAGAAGTCTGTTAGAATTTATAATCCTTTTTATTTTACTTTAAATAACAATTTGTTTCAGAAATTGATGTATAAAATTTAAAATACTCTTATTTCTGTGAAATGTTTTTCATTTCATTATGACAAGTTTCTTTAGATAATAAAACATACTAGAAATTTATTTAAATTGAAGATTAAGGAAAAAATTTCCCAGAAAGAGTGGAAAGGGTATTTATAGAAATAGTGTTTATGAGAATGTACTAACTTGGAAGAGAGAGAAATAAATCCAAATGATATATATGTAAGGATTTACTTGAGAAGAATAAAGAGAACTGAAACTAATAGAAATTAATTTAGATTTGGAAGAGATTTGATCACGAGAAACTGAAAATATCTTAGGCTTTTTAAAGTTGACTTCTTCATTCCCTATTTGGATGCCTTTGTTGTCTTTCTCTTGCCTGATTGTACTTGCTAGGACTTCCAAGACCATATCAAATAATAGTGGTGATAGTGGATAGCCTTGTCTTGTTCCTGATCTTACAGGGAAAGTTTTTAGTTTTTCACCAATACGTATGATGTTAGCCATGGGTTTGTCGTATATGGTCTTTACTATATTGAGGTACTTTCCTTTATACTCATTAAGTGTTTTAATCATAAATATACACTGTATCTTGTCAAATGCTTTTTCTGCATCTATTGATATTGATTTTTATTTTTTTTTTCTTTATGTAGTGTATCACATTAATCGATTTGTTTATGTTGAACCATCCCTGTGTCTCTTGGATGAAACCCATTTGATTGTGGTGTATAATCTTTTTAATACGTTGCTGTATTCGGTTTTCTAGTATTTTATTTAGGATTTTTGCATCTGTGTTCCTGAGAGATACAGGTCTGTAGTTTTCTTTTTTTGTGTTATCTTTACTAGGTTTTGGTATCAGGGTAATGTTGGCCTCATAAAATGAATAAGAAGTATTGCCTCCTCTTCAGTTTTTTTTGGAAAAGTTTGAGAAGAAAACAGGTATTATGTTTGGTAGAATTCGCTGGTGAAGCCAATCTGGTCCTGGACTTTTATGTTTTGGGAAGTTTTTGATGATTGTTTCAATTTCCATAGTGCTGATCAGTCTATTTAGATTTTCCAGTTCTTCTTGATTCAGTATAAGAAGGTTGTATATTTCTAAGAACTTGACCGTTTCTTCTAGGTTATTACATTTGGTGGAGTATAATTTTTTGTAGTATTCTTGTATGATCCTTTGTATTTTGGTGGTATCTGTCATAATTTCTCCTCTTTCATTTCTGATTTTATTTGTGTCCTTTGTCTTTTTTCCTTAGTGAGTCTAGCCAGGAGTTTGTCAGTTTTATTGAATTTTTTAAAAAACCATTAATTTTTTCTATTATCCTTGTGTTCTCAATTTCATTTAATTCTGTTCTAATTTTTATTCTTCCTTCTGTTGACTTTGGGCTTCATTTGTTCTTTTTTTCTTAGTTTTTTAAGATGTAATGTTGGGTTGTTTATGAGAGAGCTTTCTTGTTTCTTGGGATAGGCCTGTAATGATACGAACTTTCCTCTTACTACCACTTTTTCTGTGTCCCAAAAGTTTTGATATGTTGTACTTTTATTCTCATTTGTTTCTGTGTATCTCTTGACCTCTTCTTTTATTTCTTCTTTGACTCAGTCATTCTTTAGTAGCATGTTGTTTAATCTCCACATATTTGTGGTTCTTCCCACTCTCTTTTTACATTTGAACTTGTTTCAAAGCATTAGGTCAGAGAATATGGTGGGTATAATTTCAGACTTCTTAAATTTATTGAGGCTAGTTTTGTGTCCCAACATATGGTCTGTCTTTGAGAATGTTCCATGTGCATTAAGGAAGAGTATATAATCTGAGGTTTTGAGATGAAAGGCTCTGTAAATGTTGATTATGTCGAATTGGTCTAATGCGTCACTTAAGATTATTTCCTTATTGATTTTATGTTTAGATGATCTATCTATAACTGACAATGGAGTATTTATGTCCCCTACTATAATTGTGTTTTTGTCAGTTTCTCCCTTTAGTTCTGTTGGTAGTTGCTTTATCTATATTGGTGCTCCCTGATTGGGAGCATAAATATTGATAGGTGTTGTATGTATGGTCCTCTTTATCATTGTGAAGTGTCCATCATTGTTGCTCATTCTTTTTTCATCTTGAAGTCTATTTTGCCAGATATAAGTACTGCTACATCCACATTTCTCTGAATGCCATTTGCTTGGAAGGTCATTTTCCACCTTATTACTTTGAGTCTATATTTTTCCTTATAGCTGAGATGTGTCTCTTGAAGGCAGCATATGGTTGGGTTTTATTTTTTGATCCATTCTACTATTTTGTGACTTTTTATTGGTGAATTCAGTATATTTACATTAAGGGTGATGATAGAAATATGAGGTTTTCCTATAGCCATTTTATCTTTTGTTTTCTGGTAACTGGGCATCTCCGTTGTTTCTGTGCCCTTGTGTTCTGTCTGTTATTTTAATTTGGTGGTGTTTAATAGTTTTTACTTCTGTTCCCTCTTGTTTTATGTTATGTGTCTCTGTTCTGGATTTTTTATGTGTGGTTACCATTAAGTTTATGTAAAGAAAAGTTATATATACACAGTAGTCCTTCTGCCTTGTCTCCATTCCCCTTTGCAGATTCAAATCTTTACTCTCTCCCCTTTTTTGTTGTCTCAAATTATCCCTATATATGCTGTACATTCATTTCTATGTTGTAGCAACTGTTGTCTTCTTCTCTTTTTCAAGTGTTTTTTTTTTTACCTTTAACCATTATGTAATATTTAAAGTTATAATACATTGTTCTTAATAACAGTTGTACTTTCCTGTTTCATTGTTATATATTTTTTGTCCTTTTGTTTCAGGTAGAATGACCCCCTTCTGTATTTCCTGTAATGCAGGCTTTGTGGTAGAAAATTCTCTTAGCTTTTGTAAGTCTAAAAATGTCTTTCTTTCTTTTTCATTTCTGAAGGAGAACTTTGCTGAATATATTTCTTTCTTTCAATAGTTTGAATATTTGGTTCCACTCCCTCTTAGCTTGCAAGGTTTATCCTAAAAAGTGTGATGATAATCTAATGGGTTTTCCTTTATAAGTTGTTGTCTTCTTTTCCCTAGATGCCTTGAGAATTCTTTGTCACTGATTTTTGACAATTTTAATATGTGTCTTGGAGAAAGCCTTTTTGGTTTTGGGTTTATTTTGTGGAGACGAGGGAGAATGCTTTTTTGGATAAAGATAATTAAGAGTTTAGAGTTTCAATCTTGGTAAAGTATTCCTGTTTTTTGATTGTTTCTAAGTTCTTTGAACTGTCTCTCAGAATTTTCTTGCATCTCATTGAATTTTTTCAGAAGTGCAATCTTGAAATCTCTGACATTTAAATCATGTATTTCTATATCTATATCTTACTTTCTGGAATTTTTTTTTTTTTTTCCCTGAGCTTCCTTGTCCCCTTGGTTGTTTATTGTTTTGATTATTTCTCCACCTAGGCATTAATGGGAACGTAATCTGCTTTAAAAAAAAAAAATGAAAATTTATATAATGATCTCTTTAGCAGATTGATAAGAGGTTTCTTTTATTTCCAGTAGGTGGCACCCAAGCCTCCTACACTGCCCAAGCTGCTGAATCTCTACTTTGAGGTTAAAATGCCCTTTATTCTCGGGGGTGGGGGGGGGTGTGCATCTCCTCTATGACCAGGTCACCTCTGTCCCAGGGCTCCACCCCTGTAGGAGAATGTGAAGGATGATGGGGTTCCATGCCTCTGAAAAGGCTCTGAAGTTCTTGTGCTGCCCCAATAGTCATATGTAATGTTCCAGTGCTTCTTTCCAAATCATCCTGACTCACGGAAGCGGGGGGCAGGCCAGATTGGGAGAGGCCAGCGGTCTGTGTGGCTATTTTCCTTCCAGTAATGCTGGCCCTCAGGCTTCAGCTGCCTTGCTTCTATATCTCTGCCACTGTCACTGGAAACGGCTGCACTGTATGTTTCAGTTCTCCTGGGGCTCAGTGTTAGCTCTGGAAGGTATGGTCAGGAGGGAAGGGAGGGGAGAGGAGGGGAGGGGAAGGACTTTGGGATGATGTGGGGAGGCTATAACTCAGCTTTCTACCTGGCAGTGGCGGTTGCTGAGACATAGATTTCGCCCCTCCGCTCTTGGTCTCTGTCCTGCTCCACTGGGTGCTTATCCCTCAGGCAGGACTCTTCAGTGCTTCAAAGAGCCAAAAATCCGCCACATAATTTCCCCCCTCCCTCATCCTTCAGGGAGTTACAGGCTGCATTCCACAGCTCCTGTCTTTCTTTCTTTCTCTCTTTGCACCTCCCTATCACATGCAGTTGGCCCACCTTCAGATGTTATGATGCACAGATCTCTCAGACATGCTTGTGTGCAGGTTGGGTATTATTTGGTGGATTGTAGATTTCAGGTTGTAATTTCAAGGGGAGAGATCAGGGGAGATCCCTCACTCCACCATGCTTCTGATGTCACCTCCACATTGAAAGCTTTCTAATTGAAAACTTTCTGACTGTGTCTCTGGAAAGAAGAGACACAACTAAAGAAAAATTAATTTCAGATGCTAGAGAGCATGATAAATGCTAAGAAAAACAAACAAAAACCTTTATATATGACTGTAAAATAAAAGTACAGAATAGGGGGTAAGTGGTACCTTATCAGATAATAAAAAGAAAGTAGAAATCCATTGAACCCCTATAAATTGTCATCATTTCTATTTAGGAGAATGATTTTTAAAGTATATAAATATAGTACATATCAGAAGAGTTACTAAGAGAACATTTAGGGTGCTTTAAATGAGTTTCAATCTCATTTTTATATCATAGTATTAAAAGAATGTACAGAACATGTAGCATGCAGAAAGAAGGAAATAATACACCAAATCAATAAAAATTTATACTAGAAAAACATTAGAGAAAATTGGCGAAACCAGAAGCTGATTTTTGAAAAATAAAATTGTTAATCCTCTACCCATACTGATAAAGAAAAAAAGAACACACAAATTACCAATACTAATGAAAGGGAATGTCACTACAGTTCTCACAGATAGTAAAAGAATAATAAAACAATACTATATACAACTCTATGTACTTAAATTTGACAATTTGAAGAAATGGATTAATTTCTCTGAAAGCCACAAACTACCAAACTTACTCAACAAGTGATAGATGACCTGAAAAGTTTTGTCTATTTTATTTATTTATTTATTTTAATCAGATTTGTAGTTAAAAACCTGAAAAAGAAATATCCAGTCCCAAATTGTTTCATTGGAAAATCCACCAAACTTTTAAGGACAGAATAACACTAATTCTAAGCTATTTCTCCCAGACAGTTGAAGAGGCAGGAAGACTTTCCAATTCATTTTATGAGCCCAGCAGTACTCTAATATTGCAACTAGACAAAGACATTACAAGAAAAGAAAACTGCAGATTAATATCTCTTATGTACATGGACATAAAAATCCTCAAAAATAATAGCATATCAAATTCGGTAATATATAAAAAAGAATACAACACCATGACCTAGTATGGATTATCCTGGGTGAAAGTCTGGTTTAAAATACTAAACTTGAAGAAAAAAACACATGGCCATATCAACCGATACAAAAAAAGCATTTGACAAAATTCAGCATTCCCTTACAATAAAAATTTTTCGCAAGCCAGAATTGGAAAGTAGTTAGTAAAGGGAATCTACAAAAAAAACTACAACTCACATCATACGTAATGGTAAAAAGTTTGAAAGATTTCCCCAGAGATTAGGAACAAGACAAGGACTTTCTTACTACCCCTATTCAACATTGTACTGGAAGTCCTAGCCTGTTTAATATGGCAAGAAAAAGAAAGCATACAGATTGGAAAGGAAATAAAACTGTCTTGATTTTAGACAGTGTAATTGCTTATGTAAAAGCTTCCATGGAATTTACCAGAAACACTCATAGAACTTATAAATGAGTTAACAAGGCTACAAGATACAAAGTCAGAATGCAAAAAGCAATTGTGTTTTTATATATGAGAGTAATATATAGAAGCACCTGGAAACCGAAACGTGTACAAAAAAACAAAACCAAAATCTTTTTAGCAGCTTTCCCCCAGAATGAAGTACTTAGGTATAAATCTAACAAAACGTGCAGGATCTATCTATGTCCGAAAACTACGAAAAACTGATGAAAAAAATCAAAGACCTAAATAAATGGAGAGACATATTTCATTTGTAGATTGGAAGAAGACTCAATATAGTTAAGATTGTGATTCTCCCTAAATTGCTCTACAATTTAACACAGTTCTAGTAAAAATTCCTGCATGATTTTTTTGTATATATAGACAGACTGATTCTAAAATGTACAAGGGAAGTCAAAGCAACTTGAATAGCCAAAAAAATTTTTTAAATAGATGAACAAAATATTAATAAAGTTGGAAGATACACACTACTTGATTTCAAGATTTACTATAAAGCCACAGCACTCAAGATAGTATAGTAATGATGAAGGGATAGACATTTAGATCAATGGAACACACTAAACAAGAGTCCAGATGTAGACACAAATATGACCAGTCTGCTGGGGAAAGACATTTTAAGAAGAGTTGTTTTAATTAAAATTTTTATTTTTAGATAACTGATGTTCAAAATTTAAACTTTTTTGTTCTTTAGCAGACAGAATGAAAAGACAGTATGCTGCAAGAAAATATTTGCAAATCACATTTTGAAAAACAACTTGTATCCAGAATATATAAAGAACTCATAAATTAACAGTAAGAAACAAGCAGCACAATTTTTTTTAATGGACAAAAGTCTTGAATAGCCACTTTAACATTTTAGCCATTAGGTAATGCAATTAAAACTTCAATGCAATGCCATTAACAACCTCTTACAAATAGCTAAGAAACAAAAAAATATCTTAACAATATCAAGTGTTGGTATGAATGCAGAACAGTTGAAACTCGCATATATTGCTGGTGAGAATACAAAATGGTAGAACTACTTTGGAAGACAGTTTGGTTATTTCTTACAAGGTTAAATGTATACTTACCCAGCAGTACATTGCTATGTATTTACCTTAGAAAAATGAAAACTTACATTCATATAAAAATCTGTACATAAAAGTTTATAGCAGCTCTATTCATAATCTCCAAAACTGCAAATAACTCTAGTGTTCTTCAGTTGGCTAATAGATAAACTTTGACATATCTATACAATGGATTACTGATTTCTAATAAAAAATTTCCAAGCTATCAGCACTATCTGTGGCATGAAAGAATCTCAAAGGCATTATGCTGAGTGATAAAAACTAGTCTCAAAAGATCATATTACTGTATGATTCCATTTATGTGGTGTTCTTAAAAAGGCGAAAGTATAACAGACACTTATCATTCGTTGTCAAGGGTTAAAGATTAAAGAGAGTGTGAATAGAAAGGGGCAACAAAGGGAATTCTTTTGAGTGATGAAACAAACATCTCTACCTGATGGTGGTCGTGAGTACATGAACCTATACATGAGTAAAAGTTCACAGAACTATATGTAAAAAGTCAATTTTACTGTACTACAACTTGTAAAGTATTTTTTTAAATGCAGATGTGATCAAAGAACCACCATTTCATTAAGGATCCTAGCAAGAAGAGAAATTGGCAGAATGCTAGAGATTTTCAAACCTTACCTTATTTCATTATACACATGGTTGGAGAACATTTAACAAAAATTTTTGACAGTAACTTCCAAAATTGCTAATCTAGATTTAAGTTACAATACTAGAGATAAACATTTTAGTACGAGGGAGGTCGTAGCTTCTCAATGTACTGCATTGACCAGTATACTGAGAATTTGTGCAGTTCTAGAACCTGCATCTTATGGGACATTAACAGTTCAGTGCTTCTCTTCAGATAATTGAAAAATTTTCATGTAAGAGTAAGATTGAATTAGTGTGTAGTACCATAGAAGGGAGTTTATTTCAACACGTAGAAGTAGTACTTTTCATCATAAAATGTTCAGTGTGTTTTTTTCCTCATTAGAAATGAAGTAAAACTAGTCGATTACCTATCAGATTGAGAAGATTCCTACATTAAGCAAGATGTTAGACTAGGTGCCCTTTAAAGATTGCTTTCTTTTCTAAGATTCTTCGAGTCTGAAAACATTTCCTTAATTCTGCGTTTAAATTTCCAGTACAGCTAATATTTATCTCAAATTAATTTTTCTTATAATTTTAATATTTTGTTAGACTTTAACCTGTCTTTCCTACTGTTAACTAATAAATGTACGTCTTTTTAAATTTGTTTTTATTTTCTCCAAATAGGGCACAGTAAAACAAGCTTACACAAATGCTCCGGTGGTAGACAATGAATTATTACGATTGAGTCTGCGATTATTTAAGCGGAAGACTACTTGCCATGCCCCAGGACATGAAAAGACTCAAGATAAACTCTCACAGTCTGGTGTCCAACAGGAAGTGTGTGTATCTTAAAGACTGAAGTTCAGTGACATTTTTGGTACTATCTTTCTTCAGCAGTACATATTCTTTTTCAAAGTGCTTTGGTTTCAAAAGCATTATTAGTGGCAGTGGCAGAAAACATTTATCAGCTGTGCTAAAAGAGTGAAGAAGTTGATCTAAAGTTTAAAGACATTAGTTTTGGCTAACTTAAGATTTTACATAAATTTTTACACAGTACTTAATACTCATGCAAAATAATGTGAAAGCATCTAGATTTAGTAGTTTATTTTGTAAATTTTGTTAAAACTGAAGTTTTGGAAAATGATTGTCACTGCTCTTCCAGCCTATGAAGATTTTTTATGAAATGGAGCCATTGATATGTTCTGGATCATCCATAAAGAGACTATGATTTTACTCAGAAATCGTTCAATGAATGCACACAATGTGCAAGACTGTGCTGTGCAGAACACTTGAGATGTTGGTTCTGCATGCTGTTTGTAGGCAAACCTCCAGCAGAAGGGAGCCAAATACTTTATTTCTTTCTAAAATTCTAAAAAAATTTCTTCATAAGTCATTTTTTTTTAATATATGTGCACAGTGTATACTGAGACTGTCTGCTATTTTTATTTTTGATAAACGTAGCTTCCCTTTCCATGTTCTAGATTTACTTTACTCTTCATTAACTTTATTCCTGGTGTTTTGAAACATTTTTTGTCTTACATCATTACATATTTCATACTTCAGTATTTTACTGGTTAAGTTATTATTATTGGACAGCTGTAAATAATGTGGAGTTGAATATGTATTTCAACTATAGCTCAATAATACTTGAAACCAAGTGTTAACGAACCTGCGAATTCTGAGCTTTAAAATCTTACCATCATACTTTTCAGAGCTGTAACTTTTGATTACATTGAACTGCCTCCAGCCAATAATATGTAAAATTATTTACTTTTTAAAATTACAACATATCTGCTTTATTCTGTATGTACATATTTAACTCATGAAGTAGGCTCTTAGGAAGATTTGAAATAGACTCCAAACTGCAGAATTTATGGGGAGACAGTAATAATAATAAAGGAACCCAATCAAAATTGTCATTTGGTCATTGCCTCTCAGTTTTTTGTTAAAACTGTAAGCCTATGATAATCTGTCTCAGTAGTTTTGTATCCTGTTTTCTAAAGGTAACCAAATGTTACTGGTGTAAAGTTTCTGTTCAAGAAACATTAATTATGCACTGAAGCTGTACAAGATACTTACCCAGTAAAGGAAATGGTCTTATTTTTAAATGACTTGGAAAGCATACATAAGAAAAATTGCAGACAAGAAAAATTTATTTTCCTGGTGTTTCCTTTTCCATTTAGTAAATGTTTTGAATAACAAAAATGAAAAGATAAAATTCTTTAATGACTGGAGAAACTACATCCTGATTATAGTGGGCAATATTGTTCCTGTACCATGAAGATTTAAAGTCCTAAAACTTAAAATTTCAGTTCCCAGAATTGTGTAATATAGCAAAAATAATGATTTTCCTGTTTTGTCCACTGACTTTAGGACTTCTTCACAAGTCATTATAGAATGAAAACTGTGCAGTCAGTCCCTGAGTTAACAAAAGTTCAACTTAACGATTCCTCAACTTTACGATGGTGCGAAAGTGATACGCATTAAGTAGAAATTAAGTAGAAGTAGAAATTAAATAGGCTAATCTATGATGTTCAGTAGTTTAAATGCATTTTCAAGTTATATTTTCAACTTACAATGGGTTTATCAGGATGTAACTGCATCATAAATCAAGAAGCATCTGTAGTTAAATTTACCATACAGTCAAAACTGTTATCTTATAGTTTGAATATCTTTTTGTTACATTCTGAAAGGAAATTTTAGAACCATTCCTGTTTCCTTAGTCACAGTATTAAGAGCTTTATGTTCTCAGTAGGAATGTACTGTTAAGTTTCATAATGTTTTTAAAATTCATACATTCTCTATTTCTAATCATAAACTCGTAAAGTTCTAAAGCAGATCTTTTCATTGAATTTTTTATAAAAGCTCTTGAACCATAATTAAAGTCTCAAACCAGTATTCCTGAAGACATCTTCCAGTCTATAAATTATTTCCTAGTACAGTTAAAGAGGTCTGTTATAACTGATGTATCAAGTTTGTCTATTTCCAAAAATTGCACAACTGGACTTGAGCTGTTGGTAATAAGGAGTTGTCTAGATAGGGAAAGGGCAAAAGTATGTCTATAATCCAAAATAAAATGAGACTCAGCACATATATCATTGAGTCAATTGTTTGATTTTGGGGGAGAGAGGGGCAGCCGTCCTCACTAGTAAAGGGTTGTACTAACTTACTATAGCTGGTAACTTTTATTTCACAAAAATTTGTAAGTATAGCTAATAATGTAATATGCTGAAAAATATGACCTGTCTCTTTATTCTGATCAATAACTGCAGGTTACCTTCTTCATCCTACTTAAATGTAAGCCCTGAAACCATAACTATTAGAAGAAAACATAGGCAGTAAACTCTCTAACATTGCCCTTAGTAATACACACACACATATATGTATATGTATACATACATATATGTTTTAGTAATATATAAGTAAATATATATATCAAATATATATGGTATCTCTCCTTCAGCAAGAGAAACAAAAACATGAGACTGCATCAAACTAAATGTTTTTGCACAGCAAAAGAAACCAACAACAAAAATAAAGATAACTGGGGGGAGGGGGGGACGAGGAATAACCCTTTTCCTAGTTAAAAAAAAAAGTGTAGCTCACATAGGGATACTATGTTTTCTAGTATTTGACTTTTTCAGCAAACTAATAAAAACAATGCTATAAATAGAATGATGTCATTTGTTTCAAGACTATTGATATACTAGAGTGATGCAAAAATAGAAGCAAGATATTTCATGGCAAACTTTGGGGTTAAGGTTAGGACTGTAATCCGTGAGTTAACTTGGTGCAAATGGGAAAAGAGCTAAACAAAATGTAGACAAGCAATCTACTAAATACAGAGTTCAAAACACTGGTTATAAGGATACTCAGAGGAAGAGTAGATGAACTCATTGAGAAATTTAGCAGATAGAAAACACAAAAATGGAGATAGAAAAATATATATAACAACCAAAATGAATAATATATTAGAGGGAATCAGTAGATTAAGCAGAGGATCAAATCAACAATTTAGAAGATAGCCAAAAACATCAAATCAGAATAGCAATGTGGAAAAAGAATTTAAAAAAAAAAAGATAGTTTAAGGGGCTCTTGGACAACGTCAAGGGTACCAACATACCTATCATTGGGGTACCAGAAGGAGAAGAGAGCAAGAAAATGAAAACGTATTTGAAGAAATCATGACGGAAAACTTCCTCAACTGGTGAAGGAAATAGAAATACAAACCCAGAAAGCACAGCCCCAGACAAGATGAACCCAAACAGGACCACACACAGATACATTAAGATGCCAAAGGTTAAAGACAAAATTTTAAAACCAGCAAGAAAAAAGCAATTTGTTATGTACAAGTGAGCTCCCATAAGATTGTCAGCTGATTTCTCAACAGAAGCTAGTCCAGAAGAGATTGGCAGGAAATACTAAAAGTAATGAAGAGCAAGGATTTACAGAGATTACCCAGCTAAGCTATCATTTAGAATTGAAGGACAGATGGCAAGCTTCCCAGACAAAGAAAAGCTAAGGAAGTCTGTTACCACCAAGCCAGTGTTACAGAAAATGGAGGGGCTTTTTTAAGAAGAAAAAAGATTCAAAAATATAAATAATAAAAATGGCAATAACTACATATCTATCAACAATTACGTTAAATGTAAGTGGTGCTCCAATCAAAAGGATGGATAAGAAAACAAGACCCTTACATATGCTGCCTATAAGAGACTCACTTCAGATTAAAGGACATGCAGGCTAAAGGGATGAAGAAAAGATGTTTCATGAAAATTGAAACAAATTTTAAAAAGCTGGTGTAGCAATACCTATACCAGACAAAATAGACTTTAAAACAAAGGCTGTGACAAAAGTCAAAAAAGGACACGTTAATCCCACTTCTGGGTGTTTATTTGAAGAAACCCAAAACACTACTTTGAAGGGACATATGAATCCATGTGTTCATTACAGCATTAGTTACAATAGTCAAGATGTGGAGGCTACCTAGGTGATCATCAGTAGAAGAAGGGATAAAGAAGTGGTATATATATACAATGAAATATTAGCCATAAAGAAGGAATGAAATCTTTCCATCTATGACAACATGGTTGGACCTAGAGAGTATTGTGATGAATAAAGTAAGAGAGAAAGACAAATGCCATAGGATTTCACTTTCATGTGGAATGTAAAGAATAAATTAAACAAAACAAACATAGATACAGAGAACATTTTGATAGCTGCCAGATGGGAGGAATGAGAGGTGGGTGAAAAAGCGAAGGGATTAAGAAGTACAAATATGTAGTTACAAAATACTTATGGATATGTAAAATATAGCATAAGGAATATGGTCAATAATGTAATAACTATGTACAGTGGTCAGATGGGTACTAGATTTGTCAGGGTTATAATTTTCTAAGTTATATAAATCTCTAATCATGTACACCTGAAAATAATATATGCTAACTGTAATTGAAAAAAAAATTTAATTTAAAAATAATATAAAGAAGAAAGATAATAACCTAACTTTATACCTTAAGGAACTAGAAAAAGAAAAGACACACCCCAAAGTTAAGGAAGAAAATAATAAAGACCAGAGTGGAAATAAATGATACAGAGACTAAAAAGACAATATGAAAGATCAAAGAAACTAAGAGCTGTTTTGTTTTGTTTTGTTTTAAGGTAAATGAAATAGAGAAACCTTAAGCCCAAATTACCAAGAAAAAAGATGACTCGAATAAAATCAGAAATAAAATAGCAACTGATACCACAGATATACAAAGGATCATGAGAGACAACTGTGAACAATTATACTCCAACAAATTAGATAACATGTAAGAATTGGATAAATTTCTAGAAATGTACAACCTACCAAGTCTCAATTATGAAGAAATAGAAATATTAGCAAATCATTACTAGTAAGGAGATTTAATTACTAATTAGAAAGAAACAAATCAAAAGTCCAGAACCAGATGGCTTCACTGGTAAATGCTGTTAAACATTTAAAGGTTTGATAGCAATACTTCTCAAACTCTTTCCAAAAATAAAAGATGGAACATTTCCAAGCTCATTTTATAAGGCAAGCATTACCCTGATTTCAAAATTAGACAAAGATATGACAAGAAAAGAAAGTTACAGGCAAATATAACTAATGAACATTTATGCAAAATTGCTCACCAAAATATTAGCAAACAGAATTCAACAATACATACAAGTATTATACACGATAGTCAAGTGGGATTTATTTCAGAATGCAAGGATGGTTCAATATTTCAATCAATGTGATACACCACACTAACAAAATAAAGGACACATATATGGTCATCTCGATGTATAAAAATCATTTGACAAAATTCAACAACTGTTCATTATAACAACTCTCAACTAGGTATAGAGGGAAAGTACCTCAACATAATAAAGGCCACATATTACAAGCCAAGAGCTAACATCATACTCAACGGTGAAAAACTGAAAGCTTTTTTCTCTTAAGATTAGAAAGAAAACAAGGATGTCCACTATTGCTACTTTTAGTCAACATAGTACTAGAAGTCCTAGCCAGAGTTAGGCAATAAAAAGAAGAGCATCAAAATCAGAATCGAAGAAGTAAAACTGTATTTGCAGATGACCTGATATTCTGTATAGAAAACTTAGAGACTCTACCAAAAACCATTAGATTATGAATTCAGTAAATTTTAAGAATACAAAATCAATGTGCAAAAATATGTTGTTTTTATACACTAATGACAAACTATCAAAAGGGAAATTAAGAAAACAATCCTATTTGCAATTGCATCAAAAAGAATAAAATACTTAAGAATAAATTTAACCAAGGAGGTTAAAGAATTGTAAACTGAAAATTATGAAAGAAATTAAAGAAGATGCAAATAAATGGAAGGATGTAACACTAAACCTAAACTCAATCCAAACCTAAATCTTAACCCTTACCCTAACCCTAATCCTAACCACAACCAAAACTAACCTCAACCTTAATTCTAAACATACACCTAACTCTAAACATAACTCTAACTTCAATACAAACCCTAATCCTAAATCAACTGTAACACTAATGATTAATCTATACCTAAACTCAAACCTAACTCTAAACCTAACCTTGATCCTAACTTCAACCCTAGCTCTCACCATAAACTTAATCCTAATCCTAACCTTTACCTTCAACCTAATTTCAGCCCTAACACTAACACATATCCTAACCCTAATCTTTACCTAAAACTTATCCTTAAACCTAACCCTAAAACTCATTTAATCATAATCTCAACTCTAACCTTAAAACTAACCCTAACCCTAATGCAAATCTCAAACCAAAACTAATGGTAACCCTAACCATGATCCTAATCCTAAATTCAACACTATCACTAACACTAACCCTTATAAAAACCCTATCCCTAACCATAACTGTATTCTAACCTCCACCCTAAACCAAACCCTAATTATAACCTCAATGCTAACTGTAAATTCAGCCCTAAACCTAATCCTTACCTACCTATAATCTTGACCACCACCCTAAACCTAACATCAAACCAAAATCTGTTCCTAATTTAGCTAATCCTATCCTAAATAGAAATCTCAACCCTAACCCAAACACTGACACTAAGTCTAACTCTATAACTAACCTCAAACCTAACCCCAGTCCTAACCATAATCTTACCCCTATTTCTCACCTAAACCCCAATTCTAACTCTAAATACAACCCTAATCCTAATTATAAACTTAAAAAACTGATCCCTAATTCTAAAACTAACCTTAAACCAAGCCCAAATTTTAATCTCAAACCTAACATAACTCTAACTGTAATTCTAACCTCAAACCTAAAACTAACTTCACACCTACACTAACTGTAACCCTAACCCTAACCCTAACCTCAACCCAAAACCTATCCCTAAACCTAAAGGTAACCCTAACACTAACTCTAAACTCAATCCTAAAATTTACACTAATCTACCTTAAGCCAAACCCTACACTGAAACCAGCTGAACTCTAACCCTAATCTTAATCTTAACCCTAACCAACCCTAACCCTG
The DNA here is from genome assembly GCF_000151845.1 of Pteropus vampyrus. Lineage (NCBI taxonomy): Eukaryota > Metazoa > Chordata > Mammalia > Chiroptera > Pteropodidae > Pteropus > Pteropus vampyrus. Next base: position 5,054,580 of record NW_011888948.1, read on the forward strand.
TATTAGTCCTAACCTAAATTTTAACCTTAACCCTAATTATAAAGTAAACCATAACACTAATCTCAAACTTAACCCTAATTCTAACCCCCAAACCTAACCATAATTCTAGCCTCAACACAAACCCTAACTCTAACACTAACCCTAACCATGCGTTAACCCTAACCTCAACACTAACCCTAAAATTTTAAACTCCAACATAATCCTAACACCACGAAGCCTAAATCTATACCCAACCCTAACCATAACTCTAAAATAAATTCTAAACTCAGTTCTAACTCAATCCCTTCCAAAACCAATATTCTGACCTCAACTCTAACTCTAAGATAAACCCTAAACCTAATCTTAACCCTACCTTAATGCTAATCTCAAATTTAGACTTAAACCTAACCTTAAGTATAAGTAATATATAAGTAACCTGAACTCAAACCCTATCTTACAACAGAGAACTAAATTCAAAGCTCGGTCCAAAACTCCAACCTAATCCTAACATTAATCTTAATTCTAACATCAACTCTAACCATAAATCTGACCCTAACCCAAACTCTAAATTTAATCTCAACCCTAACTTCATACTCATGCCTAAGAATAAAACTGACACTAATTATAAGCTCAATTTTAACCTTAACTTCAACCTTAATCCTAACCTAAACCCTAACCCTAACCCTAATCATAACCTCACCTAAATCTATCCCTAAACCAAAGCTATTCTTAACCCTGATCAATCCTACCAGCATTAAACTTTACTCTATACCTAAAATCAAACCTCACCCCTAACCCTAATCTTAATGCTAATCTTAACTGAAATTTTGACCCTAATTCTAATCATAATAATCCTAAACTACTGCATAATTAAACCCAAACCCTATCCATAACTCTGAACCAGACTTAATCTTAATCCTAGTCTCTACACAAGTCCTAATGCAAACACTAACCTAATCTTAAAATCAACCCTAACTCTAAACAACAATCCTAATCAAACCAAACTCAACCAAAACCCTAACCCTAATGCTAATCCTAACCTCATCGATAATCCTAACCTCAAACTTAATTCTAACCCTAAATGTAACTCTAAATGTAATTATGACCTCAAAAAAACCATATCCCTAATCCTAAAGCTAACCCTAATTCTCATGCTAAACTCAATTCTAACTATACCAGTAACCCTTAACCTAAATTAAACTTAAACCTAAATTCAATCATAATCCTAGCTATAATCTTAACATAAACCTTACCCCTAACTCTAAACTTAACCACAACACTAAAAACCTCAACCATAACATAACCCTAACCCTAAAACTAATCCTAAACTCAACTAAAACCTTACACTTATTTTAACCATAACTCTAACCCTAATCATAGCTTCAACCAAAAACAAATCCTACTCTAAAGCTAACCATAACCCCAATCCCAAACTCAACCCCAACCCCCCAAAAAACCCTTACCCTGAGCCTAAACCTATACCTAAATTCAATCCTAAATCTAACATTAAATTTTATTCTAAACCTAAGCCTATAACTAAAGTCTAACATAACACTAATTCTAATCCTAATCTCAAATATAACCCTTAACCTAAACTTTACCCTAACCCTAATCTTAAACTCAATTCTAACCTCAACCCTAACTCTAACTTCAGCAATAACCCTAAATGTAACACTAATTCTAACCTCTACAAAATACCTAAAGCTGTCTAACCATTACCCTAACCTAATCCTAAACCCAACCCTACTCTAACTTCAACCTTAAGTCTAACTTTACCACTAACCATAACCATAATTCTTAGTTAACCCAAACCCTAAGTCTAACCATAAACCTAACCCTAATTTCATCCCAAATTCCAAACTCAACCCAAAGTCTAACACTAACCCTAATTCTAATTCTAACCTCAAATCTAAACCATAACCTAAATCTAATCATAACCATAACCTTAATTGTAACCTAAACCAAAATCATATCCCTAACCCTAAAGCTAATGCTAATACTAATCCCACCCTCAACACTAACCTGAACAAAAACCCTGACCCTGAGCTTAAACCTATGTATGAACAAAATCCTAACCCTAACACTAAAATTTACATTAAACCTAATCTTATACCTAAACTCAAGCCTAACCCTAGCATTAACTGTAATAATAAATCAACCCTAATCTTTAAATCAACCCTAAAACTAACCCTAAACCTATCTTGAATTCTAACTTCGGTCCTAAATCTAACCCTAATCATGACCATAAACCTAACCCTAAAACTAAAATCAACTCTAACCTTAAACTTAACTCACCCTAACATTAAACCTAATTGTAACCATAATTCAAATGTTAACGCCAACCCAAACCCTAACACTTACCTAAGCCTTACCTACAACTAAAGTCAACTTTAATAACCCTTACTCTGACCCTTAAACTAACATTAAAACTAATCCTAACCCCAACTTCAACACTAATAACCCCACCACTAACCATAATTTCAATCCTTAACTCAAAACCTAAACCTAACCCTAACCATAGTCCTAAAATCAACCCAAATCCAAACACTAATGCTTTTTCTAAGCCTAATTTATATACCTAAACTCAACCCTAACCCTAACACTAATCTTAAACTCAAATCTAGCCTAGCCTTATTCAAAACCCAAATCCTAACTTCAAACTTAACTTAACCTCAACTCTCACTTAAAACTAAACCTAATCTTAAACTGAACCTTAACCTTAAATTCAAACTTAAATTTGACATTAACCCTATGCATAAAGGTAACCTCATTCTAAACACTACTAACATAAAAGCAAACCTAGAGCCTAACCTAAACTCATTCCTAACCCTAATACTAATCTCAATAGTAACCCTAATCATTAACCTAACACAAACACAAACCCTAATTTTATTCTCAAACATAATCCTAATCTCACACCTAACATGAACTCTAATCCTAATGCTTATCATAATCTCAACCCAAAACCTATACCTAAACCTAAAGCTTCTCCTAATTTTGAATTCAATCCTAACACTAATGCTAAATTTAACTCATACTTAAAACTAAATGCTAACTCTAACAGTAATCCTAATTCTAATTTAAACTCTAAACTTAACCCTAACCATAATCCTAAACGAAACCTTAACTCTAATCCAACCTAACCCTAATCCTAGCCTCAGTGAGAATGCTGACAGTAACACTAATCCTACCTCAAGCTTATTTCTAACCTCAACCCAAACACTAACCCTAAAACAATCACAGACCTAATCTAACCTCATTGCTAACTCTAATCTCAAACCTAACTCTAAACCTAAATCTAACCCTAAACCTAATAGTATCTCAACCCAAACCATCTCCCTAACTCTAAATCCAACCCTAATTCTAATCCTAAACACAACCCCAACAATACCACTAACACCTATTCTAATTCCAAACTCTTACCTAAACTCATCCCTAAATTTAACTATAATCTTAACCTTGACACTAACCCTAACCTCAACCTTAACCCCAAACCTGATCCTAATCTAACTCTAAATATAACCCTAATTCTAACGTCAGCCCTAACCGTACGTAACCTTAACCCTAATTTAAATGTTAAATGTACACCTAAATCTAATTGTAACCTCAATCCCAAATGTATCTTTAATCCTAGAGGTAACTGTAATCATAATCCAAAACTGAATCTTAACACTATCAATAACACTTACCCTAAGACAAAAACTATACCTCAATTTAATCCTAATCCTAACCTAAACTCTAATCTTAAACATAACCCTAATCCCAACATCAACATTAACTCTAAAGTAGCCATAACCATAACCCTAACCTAACACTAATCATAAACTCAACCTCAAACTTCTCTATTCTTAACTCTATCTTTAATCCTAATCCTAAAGTCAACTTTATACCTAAACTCAAATTTAATTCTAATCCTAACTTTTATTGTAACATCAATCCTAACTCTAGCATTAACCCTAACCCAAATTCTAACCTCTACCCTCAACATACCTCAAACTTAACCTCAAAACTAACCCTAAATTTAACCCTAACTCTAACCTCAACCCTAACCTTAACCTTAAACTAAACCTTAATCTTAACCTCAAAACTAACCTTAACCCTAATCCTAATTGTAACATCAGTGAAAACCCCATTCCTAACCCTAAAGCTAATACTAACCTAATCCTAAACTCAATACAATCACTAACACTAACCCTTACCCTAAGCCTGTACCCTTACCTTAACTCAAAACTAACCCTAACCTTAGCCATAACTGCAATCCTAAATTTCACCCTAAACTGTACACTAATTCTAGCCTCAATCCTAATCAAATAATCTTGACTTCAATGCTAACCCTAACCTCAACCCAAAATATATCCCTAACCCTAGCTAACCTCATTCCAAATTCTAAACTCAAACCTGACCCAAACACTGACACTGACCCTAATTCTAATTTAATACCTAACCTCAACCTTAACCATATTACTAAACCTAATCCTACCCTTAACCCTAAACTCAAACTTAACCCCAACCATGACCCTAACCTCAATTTTAAAACTACCGCTAACCCTAAACCTAATCCTAAACTCTACCCTCAACCCAATCTGAACCTTGACACTAATGTAATCCTAATCCTTACCTCAAACTTATCCCTAATACTAATCCTAATTGTAACCTCAACCATAATATTAATCTTAACCCTAATACTATGTCAACCTAAAACCTAATGCTAAACTTAAACTTTACCCTATCCCTAATTCTAAACTCAACATTATCATTAACATTAACCTGTACTCTAAACTCAATCCTATACCTAACTCAGTCTTAACTCTAACCGTAACCGTAATCCCAAACTTCACCCTAACACAAACCATAATCCTAATCTCAAAACTACCCCTAATTTCAACCCTAACACTAATTTAAAACTACTTAACTAACTGTATTTCTGACCTCAATCTTAACTCTAAATTCAACACAAAACATATCCCTAAAGCTAGCTAAAATTTTAATTCCTAAACTCAAACCTAACACAAACACAAACACTGACCATAGCTTAACCCTGTATCTAAATTCAAAACTAACCCCTAATCTTAACCTCACACCTAAACCTAACCCTAATCCTAACCCTAATTGTAATCTTGATCAAAATGATATCCCTAGCCCTAAACTAACACTAACCCTAATCCCAGACTAAACCTAACCCAAACAAAAACTCAACCCTAAGACTTTACCTTACACTAAGCCTAATCCTATACCTAAACTCAAACCTAACACTAACACTAATCATAACTTAACCCTAATCCTAACAACTCCAAATCTAACCTTAACCCAAACAATAACTATAACCATAAAACTAAAATATTCTCCTTTTACTCTAATCTTAACCCAAGGGTAACTATAACCCATACTCTAACACAAACTCTAACTCTAACATGGACATTGATCCTAAATCAACCCTACCATAGCATTAAGCTTTACCTAAACCTTACCTACACCTAAACTCATCTCTAATTCTAACTCTAATCCTTAAACTAACATCAACCCAAACTCTACCCTCAACACTAACTCTAACTCTACCTCTAACCATAACTCTAATCCTTAAACAAAACACAAAAACTAAACCTAATCCTAACCCTATACCAATACTCAGCCTAAACCCAACCAGATCCAAAAACGAAATCCTAACTGAAACCCTAACCCTAACCCTAAATGAAACCCTATCCTAAGCTCAACCCTAATTCTAAACTCTAACCTAAGCTTAACACTAACCCTATAAATAAATGTAACCTCAGTTAAAACACTATTATTAACACTGAAGCTAACCCAGAGACAAATTCTAAACTCAGAGTTATTCTAACACTAAACCTAGGATTGGGTTTGAGTTGCAATTAGGGTTAAGTTTAAAGTTAAGGTTTGGGTGATTTTATGATTAGGGTTAGAGTTATGGTTAGCTTTGAAGTTAGTATTTGAGTTTAAATTAGTTTCAGTGTTAGGTTACAGGTTAGAGCAAGGGTTAGGATTAGTGTTAGGTTTAGGGTTAGAGTTAGGGTTAGATTTAGCTTTTATGTTAGAGTTAAGATTAGGGTTAGGATTAGAGTTAAGTATGAGTTAGGGATAGGGATGGGCTTATATAATTGGAATTATGTTTAGGGTTAGAGTTAGATTTAGGTTAGGATTTTGGTTTAAATTATGTTTAGGGTTAAAGTTAGGGTTAAGAAAAGAGCTAAAAATAGTGTTAGTTTTTGAGGTAGTGTTAATGTTAGGGTTAGATATAGTTAAATTGAGAGTTAGGGATAGGTGTAGGGTTAGAGATGAGTTTAGAATTAGTGTTAGTGTTGGAGTTAGAACTAAGTTAGTTTTGAGTTTTGGGATTTGATGTTATGGTTAGTTATGTGTTAGACTAAACACTAATTTTAGAACTAGGTATATAGTTAGAATAAGTGTAAAGCTTAAAATTAACCTTATTCCTAAAACTAAAGATTACCCTAAGTCAATCTTTGCTTCGAGGTTACTAAGGATAGGATGAGGATGAAGGCAAGGGTGAGGGTAAAGATTAGAAGTAGATTTGAGATAAATGTAGGGTTGTAGTTAGGAATAATTTGATTTAGTCTTTGGTTAGAGGCTTACTTTATGATTAGGTTCAACTAAACTCAAACTTGAAAGCTCATTATAACCCGAATACTAACTTAAGCTGAATCACAAACTCAACCCAAACCCTATCCCTTACCCTAACTCTAACCTGAACCCTGACTCTGTCTTTAATCACAAACATGGCCCTAACCTTAACCCTGATGCCTAACCTAAATCTGACACTGCCTCTAAATGTAATTTAAAAACTTGGCCCCCAACTGACCCTGGACTGAAGCCCAAGACAAACCTGAATTAAACTCAAACCCCAACCTCAAAGCGAACTCTAGCCTCACGCCAACCATCAATCGCAAAATCAACTCTGACCCTAACTGTAAAGCGAGCCCTTCCCCTCACTTACAGCTTGCTCAAAAGACACCCCTAGCCGTAAATGTAAACTTAAACGTGACGCTAATCTAGACCCAAAATCTAACTCCGAAGCTAACTCTAACCCGATGCACCCCCAGACCTAGTCTTAAACCCGACCTTAACCCTAACCCCTAACCTAACCTAAATAGAACATGAACTGAATCCTAACTTAAACTGAACCCTGACTTCAAACTGACTCTTAACTTTAACCGATACCTTAAGCTCAGTCACAAACTCAACCCCAACCACAGCACTTACCTGAAACCTAAGCCTGACCCGAAACATAGACCCAGCCCTAACCCTTACCCTAAAGCTAGTCGAACCCTGACACTCAGCTCCCACTTAACGAAAACTCTAACGCCAATCCTCACCATAGCTACACACGACCCTAACGTAAATTCAATCCCTGACCCAAAAACTAATTTGAACCTTAACCTAATGCTTGCCATGATCACGAAGCCAACCTTGATTCGAACCCTAAAGCAAACCCTTAGCCTAACGTGAAGCCTAATCAAAATGTAACCCACACCAGAGACTTAACTCTATACAGAACCTCAACCCTCACACTAGCCCAAAGCCAAACTTAAAACCTAACCCTAAACCTAACGTGGAATGTAGCCTTAAATATAAGTGTAAACTTAACCCTAACTGTAGCCCTTACCAGAATTCTCAACTTAACCCTACCTTAAAGCCAAACGCAATCCTCAAAGTGAACCTGAACTCTAATGCTTAACCGCAACCCTCATCTCCTAAGCTCAAATTGAATTCCATCTCTGACCCTAACCCTAACCAGAGCCCTTTCCCTAAACGGCAACCTTAAGCCACGCCTAACTGAAATTCAAAACAGAACCAAAAGCTAACTCTAACTCTAACCCTAAACCTACCCCTGACCTTAAACCTAATGCTCTCCCTAGGCAGTAACCTAAGTAGTTGAAACCCTCACCTGAATCCTAACCAAGACTTCCAAGTCATCTCTCGCTCTAAAGCGAACTCCAATCCTGCCTCCAGGTTAACCCTAAAACTAACGATAAGCCTAACTGGTGCTTGAGCAATTTGAGAAAAAGGCGTTTTCTCTACATAACTAACGAGTCACTTCCAAATGTAGTTGTTCAGCACACTTGTCCCTCGGCCGATGAAAACAAAACTTGCTGTCGAATGCACATGATCTTTCAAAAAGGTGGCCAAAAGTTGTTCTAGACTTAGCATATGTGTCCACAGGGCATCGAAAGTCTGCTCAGAGCCCTGCCTTGACAGAGATGGAGTTCAGTTCATACTTAGCTGGTACACATATAGTTAAGATTCGGACGCGACTCATTTTCTGGACCATTCCAAGAGGCTAGCTGGAAACCCTCTTTGGCTCGGTGGCCCTTGACTCTTCCAACTCGTACACACTGTGCAAAGCGGCTGTTGGTTTGAACTGGGATCTCCCTTGCTGTAAAGTCGAATCACGCAGGACACTTGCAAACCGCATTTGGCAGAGTGTTTCTTTGGTGACTAGACCCGGAGCCTTTTCTATCATACGTACGATCCTTTGGTTCACTGCGATGTGTAATCTGTACAACATAGACGATGAACTTGCAAACTTTGTCCATCACAGTTGTTCTCTCAGCAAATGGAAACAAAAAAGCCTTCTCAGGTGCATGCGGTCTGCGAGGTACACAGCCCAAAGATGTTTCAGATCAGGCGCCGGCCGCCGCGCAGTGTGAGCGCCGCTTCTTCATTCCGAGGGGTGCTGGGTCGGGGAGAAGCAGCTATCGCACTTAGCCAAGTTGCACGAGGTAAAGGGATTGACTTGAGCCTGCTCTATTCAGCAGAGTTCTTTCTTGGGATGAAACTCAGCATGCTCCATAATGCCTCCAAGCCAAGGTTCTCACGTGACTGGCTTTTGAAACGATTGTGTCTGTTGGAAATCCTTTGCAGATCAGTGGCCTTTAGTTCACACACCCCTACACCTTATGCCTAGCGATTAGTTAAAACTTGGCTCCTACTTGTAAATTCATACCAAACAGGATTCTTGCAGACAGTCTTTCACAGAGGAATTCATCTGCCAGATGGGCCTCAAGCCCTTTCTGTAATAAACGTGGTACTGTGTTTCCATACCACGCGTGTCGTGCATGCCGTAACATGGGTATCCACAAACTTTGCACATCACACACGTTTTCTCAGCAAATGGTAACTATGTGCCTCTCCCAACGCATGTGGTGTGCGAGCCACGTGTTCAAAAGACCTTTTGGACAAAGTCCTACTACACTGTGAGAGCTCTGAGATGGCACTGTGGATAGCACTTGCTCAGGAAACGGACATCTCACTGACCGGCAATGCATGTAATAAGGCAATTGTCTTGAGCCCACGGAGCCATACTAAACCCTAAACGGAACGTTTAGAGCAATGCAAGCCTGAAACTCAAACCTCACTGTCTCCCTAAACGTTAAACTCGAAGTTAAATGCAACCTTATTCCTCCTCACCCGACCTCCGAATCGAAATCTAACACCAACCCTACAGCCTATCTCCTGCTGTACTGGAAAGCCCAAACCTCAACTGCAATCGAATCTTCAGTCTAACTTCACTTGAACCTAATTTTAAACTCAAGCCCTATCCATAACCCTAATGCTAACCAAACCCAATTCCTAAACCTACCTCAAACGGCACCCTAAAGCTAACCCTAGACTTGCCCGAACCCCTACCTTAACACCACCCCTAACTGGAAGCCAAGACCTACTTCAGATCTCACCCTGACCCCTCACCCTAAACCTAACCATCAATGTAACACTCGCCTTAACACTAACCTGACCTGGAAACTTAGCTCACACCCTAACCTTAGACTTCACCATGGGCCTGTTCTAAACATAGCCCTGATTCTAAACCTAGTCCTCACTAAAAACCAAACCAAACTTACAGTTGTCTTGAACTCTCACCCTAATTTTAACTACAATTGCCAATTCATCACTAACCTTGCCTATGCTCTAAACCTTACCCTCAACTGACCTTGACACCTAACCCCAGTTTTGACCTTAAACAGAATACTAATAGCCAAACCCGCACGCTGGCTGGCATTTGGATTTTCACACTAGCCCTTATCTCTGAGCTCCCTTCAACTTTAACCTCAACCCTCCCCCTTACCTTAAGCCTGATGTCCAAACTTAACCATAACATGAGTTCTTTCCTGGTCTGGAGTCTAATTTAAATAAAAACCCTGAAGTCACAATCATTTCTACAGCCAATCCTAAACGTAACACTAACCTGGATCCTGCACCTAACAGGAAGGCGAAATCTATTTCCAGATGTTGCTCTTACCTTAATCCTAAATGAACCCTAACCCTAATTTCCACTCAAGCCTTCATCTGAGGGGTAACTCGACCTTTGACCCTAGCCCTAAACCTAATGAAAACCTATCCTCGGATTCTACACTGACTTCTCCCTGATGATAACCTTGTCCCAAATCCTAACCCTACACCTCACCCTGACCATAACCCTTGATAGCAGTTTCCCTAATGCTATTCGCAAAACGGATGCAAATGGAAATCCTTACCCCAGAGCAAACCTGAATCCTCACTCTAATCCTCAGGCTACCTCAAAAGCTAACATGAACCTTCACCCTTGCTCCAAAGCACACTCAGGCTTAGACCGCCCCCTCACCCCCGTTTTAACCCTAGCCTAATTTAAATCCAAAACCAGACCTGAATGCTAACTCTTAGCCTTTAGCATTCATTCAACCCTAACCCTAAACCTAAGCGGATGCCCCCCTCAAACTTCACCCCCGTCTTTACAGTCACCCTAGATGCACTTCACATTGAACCATAAGCTCAAAGCAACTTCTAGACCCATTCAAATTCTTACCCGAACTCTCAACCTGACACTATTTTAAGCATAATGCAGCACCTCACCTAAACCCTGACAGTATCTCAAACCTTAACCTTCCTCCGAACCTCAGCCTAACCTAATTTTAAAGTACCCTAAGCTCAGAGTTAACTCTGCCCTAACACAAATCTCTAAACTGGACATGGATCCCAACCTTAACACTCCCTGCAGACACCAATCTGACCCTATCATACACTCAGACTCCAAACTAACTCTCCCCCAAACCCTAGCACCAAAGCTATTCAAAACTCAAACCATAACTCTATTGGAAACACATCCCTTTGAATTTAAAGCTCATGCTAACCCCAACCCCAGCCCTCACGCTAAAGGTTATTCACCCTAACACAAGCTCTTAAACTACCCTTGCCCCTAACCTTTCAATGAAAACCTAACTGCAAAGCTAACACTAACCGTACTACTAACGCTAATCTTGCCTCTAAACCTAATTCTATTCCTAACCATCACCATTGCCCTTACTTCAACCCTAGCACAAACCTGAAATGTCAGACTAATTTCACCCCCAAAGCTCACTTCAAAGCTCTCACTGTAACTGTACCTTCCAGCTCCTTAAAAACTCCACCCTGATCCTAAGCCTCACTCAAAACATTGCCCTGAGCTAAGCCTGCACCATAACCTATTTCTAATCCTAACTCTAATTTCAACCAAAATCCTAATCTTAAAGGTAACTCTCCACCTCACCCAAACTTCATCTGAACCGTAAGCTCGGCCCTGGCAGCCTGAGCCTAATTCTAATCCTCATAAAAAACAGAGAGCTGACACTATAACCAACCCAAACTCCAACTCTAACCCTCATTCATCACGTTAATTCTGAATCTACTCCACCCCGAGAGCTTGCGTCAATCCCAACCCCAACTCCCTTCCAAAACACGGCACCCTGATCCCGCTACATATGAATTTCCAATATGAAAACTGCCAGTTTTGCTTAATTGCTTTCACACTTTGTAGATGTTGGAAGAGTAGAAGTTTGCTTCAAAAACTTCAAATTTCAAGTCGCCCCTTAGAACAATATTGCAGGCAATTTAAATCATCTATTTATCACTTGGCATATAGGATGCATTTGGAGCACTTTGTTGAAACTGAAGCTTGCAGAATGGAAGTGGCTCAATTCAAAGCCATTGCCTCAAGCGTTATTGGTCAGAGTGATCTAATTTCCTGATTAAGCACACTTGAATCCCAGTTTTAAGGCTCCACCAATGTGTCAGTGCCTCATCTGAAATGTCTTTGGGATACAGCCCTCAATTTCCATATGCATTCCACAACACATTTACTGTTCATTTATGGAACAGCGCTGCTGAGGATACGGGTTACAAGCAGCTCATCACCAGAAAGATTTCTCATCGCATTCGACAATGACACTACACACAACGCTCTGTGGCTTTCCATTCTCCTCAGCCAAGAAACATTGTACAGTGTTATAAATGACAAGGAAGCTGCCACTGTATTAGCACCTGCTCATGAAGTCTGTGCAGATGATAAGTTCCAGACCGCGGATCTCTAAAGAGTATTTCTAACCAGCTCTTTGGTACTGAAAACAGGTCGCATCATAAACAGAGCTGAGGTCGTGTCAGACTGGGTTTGAATTTCACTCCCATCAAGAACGCTGGCAAAAAGAGCTTGCTCAAAACAAGAAAGTATTATACGAATTACAGGTAAGTATGATAATCACTTCCTAGGTATTGCTTGAGTGCCACCTTAGATGTCACGGTATACACCAATAGTAGCACCAAATCATTTACTGGACTTCTGGATTACAGAATGTGGGTATTCAAAAACCTGTTTCCTTTGCATGTGCTACGGAATGTCTCTAAAAGATATAGGTGCCCACGCTCCTCTTCATAACATCAAATGAACCATTGTATTGACTAACAGCCTTAGGTAGATGCTCTGGCTTTTGGGCTCCTTGTGCCAAACCTTTGTTGTGGTGGATGTCGACTGCCATGATGGCCTAATTTTTTAACATTGCTGTGCAGAAGAGACTGGCAAGTAATATTCAGTTATGAAAAACAAGAATTTACAACCAAGAATACTCTATCTAGGAAGGCCATCAGTTAAAATGGAAGGTGAAATAAAGATCTTCCCAGACAGGAAAAAGCTAAAAAATGCGTCACAAATAAGCTGATATTACTAGAAATGTTAAGGGAACTTCTATAAATAAAAAAAAAGAGGGGGAACTCATAAATATGAATAATAAAATGGCAGTAACTATATACCTATTAATAATCACTTTAAATGTAAATAAATTAAATGCTCCAATCAAAAGACTTAGGACAGCTAAATGAATATGAAAACAAAAACCGTGCATATGCTGTCTACAAGAGACACACTTCAGATCAACTGACACACACAGACCAAAAGTAAAGAGATAGAAAAAAACATTTCATTCAAATGGCAATAAGATAAAGCTGGGGGTACCAATACTTCTATCAGACAAAATAGACTTTAAAACAAAGGCTAAAATAGCAGTAAAGAAAGGCATAACAAGAGGAATGACTATAACAAGGGAATATAACCTTTGTAAACATATACACAACCAATATAGAAACACCTACATATATAAAGCAATCACTGACCAACATAAAGGTCAACGCCAATGGACAGATCATTCAGACATAAATTTGATAAGAAATCAATAGCCTTAAATAATACAATGTACAAAATGTATTTAATTGATATTTTCATAGTGTTTTGCTCCAAAGCAGCAAAATATACATTTTTCTCAAGTGCACATGGAACATTTTCCAGGATAGGCCAAATGTTAGGCCACAAAATGAGCGATATAAAACAAGAAATCAACTACAAAAAAAAAAAAAAACCCTGAAAAATACTCAGACCATGAAGATAAACAATAAGCTACTAAACGATGAATGGGTTTATAATGAGATCAAGGAAGAAATCCAAAGATACCTAGAGACAAATAAAAATGACAAAAAAATTTGGGTTTTGGGTTTTTTTTTCTCTCTCTCTCATTCTTTTAAGTGTAAGGTTAGATTGTTTATTTGAAATTTTTCTTGTTTCTTGCAGTAGGCCTGTATTATATGAATATCCCTTTTAGGACTATTTTCTCTGTGTCCCAAGATTTTGTCAAATAGTCCTAAGAGGGATACTCATACAATACAGGCCTACCACAAGAAACAAAAAAAATTTCAAATAAACAATCTAACCTTACACTTAAAAGAATGAGAGAGAGAGAAAAAAAAAAAAGACAGCAAACGAAACCCAAAATTAGTAGGAGGAAGGAAATACTAAAGATCAGAGTGGAAATAAACAATATAGAGTCTAGAAAAGCAACATAAAAGTTCAATGAAACCAAGAGCTAGTTATATAAAAGAATAAACAAAGCTGATAAACTTTTAGCCAGACTCATCAAGTAAAAAAGAAAGAGGACCCATGTAAATAAAACCAAAAATGAAAGAGTTAAGTACAGACTTCACAGAAATAGAAAGGATTATAAGAAAATACTAGGAGCAGTTATATGCCAATAAATTGGACAATCTAGAAGAAATAGATGCATTTCTAGAAACATATAATCTCCCAAGACTAAGTCAAGAAAACACAGAAAATCTGAACTGACCAACTACCACCAATGAAATCAAAATCGATAATCAAAAGAAACTTCCGAAAAACAAAAGTCCTGGACCAGATGGCTTCAGAGGTAAATTTTACCATACAGTCAAAGAAAAATTAACAATTCTTCTCAAAGTATTCAAAAATTTTAAGAGGAGAAAAGGTTTCCTAATTCTTTTTATAAGGCTACCATTACCTTGATTCTAAAACCAGACAACGACATTACAAAAAAAGAAAATTATAAACCAATATCCATGATGAGTATTAATGAAAAAATCCTCAACAAAATATTAGCAAACCAATTTCAGCCAGCCGTACATTAAAAATATCGTACACTGTGATCAAGTTAGATTTATTCCTGGAATGCAAGGTAGGTTCAATACCTGCAAATCAATTAATGTGATATGCTACATTAAAAATTTGAAAGATAAAAATCATATGATCATATCAATAGATGCAGAAAAAGCATTTGACAGAATCCACCATCCACTTATGATAAACGCTCTCAGCAAAGCGGGAATAGAGAGAACATACCTCAAGCTAATAAAGTCCATATATGACAAACCTATAGCTAACATCATACTCAAAAGGAAAGGCTAAAAGACTTTTCCTTGTGATCAGGAACAAGACAAGGACACCCACCTTCTCCACTTCTATTGAACACAGCATTGGAAGTCCTGGCTACAGCCGTCAGACAAGAAAGAGAAATAAGAGGCATACATATTAGAAAAGAAGAAGTGAAACAGTCATTATTTGCAGATGACATGATACTATATAGAGAGAACCCTAAAGATTCCACACACACACACACACACACACACACATGCAAAATTGGTAGAACTGATCAATGAATTCGGTAAATTAGCAGGATACAAAACTAATATTCAGAAGTTGGTTGCATTTTTATACATCAATGATAAACTACCAGAAAGAGAAGTTAAGAAAACAATTCTATTTATGGTTGCATCAATAACAATGAAATTCCTGGGAATTAAATTAACCAAGATGGTAAAAGACCTGTTCTCAGAAACCCATGTCATTGAAAAAAGAAACTGAAGAAGATACAAATAAATGGTAGCATATACTGTACTCGTGGATAGAAAAAATTAACATCATTAAAATGTCCATACTACCCAAAGCAATCTATAGATTTAATGCAATCCCTATCAAATAACACTTATATGTGAAATATAAACCTAAAAGCAACAAATGAACAGGACAGAGACTCATGTCATGAACAATAGACTAGTGGTTACCAGAGGGTAGTGGAGAAGAGGGATGAGAAGGTACATGGGGTAAAGGGGGTCAAATATATGGTGACAGAAAGAAATCTAACTATGGGAGTTGAACACACAGTATAAACATATACATGCCTTACTGTTAAAGTGTACAGCTGAAACTTATTGGATTTCATTTACCAATGTCACCATAATAAACAAACAAACAAACAAACAAAATTTAAACAATAAAAAAAATACCAATGGTATTTTCCACAGAACTAGAGCAAATAGTCCTAAAATTTATATGGAACCATAAAAGATTCTAAATAGCCATGGTAATCTTGAGAAAGAAGAACAAAGTTGGAGGTGTCCACACTACCTGATATCAAACTATACTACAAGTTTATAGTAACTGAAACAGCATGGTACTGCCATAAAATAAATAAATAAATAAAACACAGATACATAGACCAATAGACAGACCAGAAATAAATTCTTGCCAATATGGCCATTTTATCTATGACAAAAAAAGGCAAGAATATAGAATGGAGTAAAGAAGATCTCTTCAACAAATGGTTTTGTAAAAATTGGACAGATACATGCAAAATAAATGAAACTGGACCACTTTCTTACACCATATACAAGAATAAGTTAAAAATGAATTAAACACTTAAATATAAGCCCCCAAATCTTAAAACTTATAGAAGAAAATGCACAGTAAACTCTCTTACATTGCTATTAGTAATATTTTTCCTGATCTATCTCTTTGGACAAGGAAAACAAAAGAAAAAAATAAACAAATGGGACTACATCATACTAAATGTTTTAGCACAGCAAAAAAAACTATCAACAAATTGAAAAGAAAACCTACTGACTGGGAGAAGATATTCACCTATGATACATCTGATAAAGGATTAATATCCAAAATTTATAAATCACTCTTACTACCCAAAAACAAAAAACAAACAATCCAATTTAAAAAAATAGGCAGAAGATATGCATAGGTATTTTTTCAAAGAAGACATACAGATTTCCAATAGACACATTAAAAGATTCTCAAGATCAATAGTCACCAGAGAAATGCTCATCAAAAACACAGTGAGATATTCCCTGACACCTCTCAGAATGGCTGTCATCAATACATCAACTAACAAGTACTGGCAAGGATGTGGAGAAAAGCAAACCCTCATGCACTGTTGTGAGATTGCAAACTGCTACAGCTACTATGGAAAAGTTGGGAGGTTTCTTAAAAAATTAAAGAAAAGATTACCTGTTGACAAAAAAATTACTCTCCTGGGTATTTATCCAAAGAAAATCAAAACACTAATTTGTAAAGATATATGCACTCCTATGTTCACTGTGGCACTGTTCACAATAGCCAAGATATGAAAGCAACCTAAGTGCCCACCAATAGACACTGGATAAAGAGGTGGTATATACCTCCCATTAGCCAATGTGCGTAAAATATATACTTGAATAAAAATGCT